>NC_092875.1:19714218-20046093 GCF_028372415.1 Notamacropus eugenii
ATATGCATGTGATACAATTTGATATAACATATCAATGGGATTAATCTAATATAGGCTAGATTACATTTATTTCTGAGTCTAATGTATGTAATATATATGATAGAGTCCCCAGTCTTAATGTAGTTTTGTGTATATGTATCTGCATATGTGTATATACACACACAAAGATACATAATATGTCCATACATACACATGGTTGTGTATGTTTATGCGTATACATATTTATGTATAGACATATATGTAGGATAGTGGGTATAATGTGTGTACATATGTGTGCATATGTGTGCATATACATGTATATGTATATATACACACACAGACAGAAAGGTATTTCTCTAGAATTGGTTTTCTTTGTAATCCTAGTATTCGAGTCTGTGCATTTAAAAATGCTGTTCCGGGAAGGGTCCGGAGCCTTTGGACTGCCAAAAGAGTTCATGGAACAAGCCTTCTCCTCCTGTTCACGCTTTCCCTCTTCCCCACTCCCATCTGTGTTTTCTTTGCTTCTATGGTGGACTCAGTTGGCTGGAACAGCACACGTTATTTTCCAACAAAAGAACCAGAGCTCGTTGAGAGCACTTTGTCAGTGCCCAGGGCAGTGGCTGGCACACAGTGGGTATTGGGCCAGTGCAGAATCACCAAAGCTCTGCAATGGCAGTTGGGAGACCCCTCGGTGGCCATCTGGTCGGGCCTGGGTGGACGCCTAATCCAACACGTGCTTATAGAATGGAACTGAATGGAGCTGGGCTGATCTACTCACCGCACAGGCCACGGGTCGGAAGGAGGTCAGTCTCTCCACGTGGTAGGCGACATTCCCGCTCCAGGCCTCCCAGCTCGGGTACTCACCTCGCTCCAGGACGAACTGCTGCCCTTGGAAACCAGCGTGTTCAAAGCCTACCCACCTGCAGATGGGGAGAAGGAGAAGGAGGATGGGGTGACTAAGCTCCGAGGCTCTACCCACGCCCTGGGAGCTCAGGCTGCAGGTGTGCCCGGTCAACACCCTACTCGGCAGCAGGCTCTCTATCAGCTCCAGGATCTGGCGTTGGAAGCCCTCCATACCCTAGCCCCACCCCCCCATTTTTCCAGTCTTTCTACATCTTACTCCCCACCCATTTAAGTGGAGGGAGGGATCATTTAAATAGAATCTCCAAGCAAAGGAAACTTGAATGAAGCTCATCCTGATCTAAGGGCTGTTTATACCACGGTGTTTTCATTAGCTTGATGTCCAACAGGATCGTATCCTCAGGGCTTGAGTAACATGTGAGAGACCTGAGAACGTTAAAACGACTCGCGATCTGGATCCACATCCACAAAAAATTTTATGCAATCCAACCATGGGTGGTTGCCATGAGAGACCTTCTGGCCTGATTCGAACAGCCCCAGGAAGGTCATTTAGCCAAAATTCTTCCATCCACTCAGGCTCATGAAATCCCTGCACATCCTTCATGGCTTTGGATTAAGCATTATTTTCAACATGTGCCTTTTTTTTTAAACAACATATAGAGTCACTCACACTTTAGTATGAATCAGTTCAAGTTTTCCTCTAGGGCTAGAAGAAAGAACCTTAGGAGAACTATCCCGGGAAGGAGGACTCTGAAAAGGATCTAATAATAGAGACGCTGAAGATAAGAAAACTGAGGGTAATAAAGTGGGAAAAACTTGTTTGGAATTCTACAACAGGCCCAATGTCAGAGGCAAAAAAGGGAATCCAAAAGGCCCCATTCCCAGACCCTAGAGTTCTTCTGAGCTGAGTTCTCAGGGAGGAGAGACTTCCTGATTGCCCAGAGGATCTTGCCCACACCACACAGCAAACTCACGCTCCACTCTGTACTTTGATGGATCGGACTGTCTCAAAGCCAACCTCCAGAACACTGGGGCACTCAGCTGTGAATTCATGCCGACGGCCCTGGAAACCCTCCTGGTCCCACACCACAATCTAGGTCAAAGAAGCAGGAAAGTGAAAGCAGTCCAAGGTTGGAGCTCAAAACACCCTTCCCTCCCAGTCTCCACCAGAGAGTAGCCCTCACCATAGGTCGATTCCTAGGAAATAGAAGGTTGGGAATAAGTAAGGAATCCCAAGGATCCAGTTGGGCAAAACCTAACCACTTAAGCCTTATAAAACTTATAAATATTGGAAAGGACCTCAGAGGCCATGTAGTCCAACCTTCGCCCCCGCCCAGTATGTAGCATCTAATTTTTGTGGAAAGACCTCCAGTGAAGAAGAACTCACCACATTCCACATTGGGCCAGTTCAAAATTTCCCCTATAGCCAAACCTAGATTTCCTTCTTTGTGATTTTCATCTCTTCCGCCCCAGGAGGTCAAATACAAGTCTTCTTTTTTTTTTTTTGGAGGCAATTGAGGTAAAGTGGCTTATCCATGGTCACACTACTACTAAGTGTCTGACCACTGCCCGCCAAATACAAACCTAATCTTTGCTCTATATCATGGTCCTTTGAATAATTGAAGACAGCTACAATATTCTATACATTCAATCTGCTCCTTCCCTACACACAGAGAGAGACAGAGAGAGAGAGAGAGAGAGAGAGAGAGAGAGAGAGAGAGAGAGAGAGAGAGAGAGAGTTCTCTCTTCTTCAGACTAAAAATACCAATTTCTTTCAACCAATCCTCATATGGTGTAGATTTGAGGCCCTTCCTTCACCATCTTGGTTTGTAGAAATTACAGAATGATGAGATCATAGATTCCAAGGCAGAAGAGACTTCAAAAATCATCCAGCCCCAGCACTCTCATTTTAGCAAATAAATGGAAGAACAGTGAGTTGTCCATAGTCACATGCTAGCAATTGCCAGAGGTGAGACTTGACCTCAGATCTTACGTACTCAAAATCCAAGACACTATTCATTCTGCCACTATCTCTAGAGCACCGTCCTCTGGACACTCCATTAATGTTTTTCCTAAAATCAGGTGCCCAGAACTGACACAATACTCTAGATGTGGTCTTACTGGAATCTAGAATGGTGTCTAGCACATAGTAGGTGCTTGATAAATGTCCATTGACTGACTGAGCAGGATAGAGGACAAAAGGAATGTAATCCTCTTCCTAGTCTTAGATGCTACACTTCTCATTAGCTTTTTTAGCTGCTACATCATTTGTTGTTTTTCAGTCATATGTATCTTTGTTACCCCATTTTGGGTAAAGATATTGTGGTGGTTTGCCATTTCCTTCTCCACTTCATTTTACAGATGAAGAAACTGAGGCAAACAAAGTCAAGTGACTTGCCCAGGATCACATATTTGAAACCATATTTGAACTCAGGAAGATAAGTCTTCCTGCCTCCAGACTCAATGCTCTAACTACCATGCCATCTAGCTGCCCATACATCAACTATATCATACCACTGACTCAGTTGTGCAGGAAAACCACTATTTTTTTTTAATAAAAGTTATTGTCTGACTCTGTCTCCTCCATCTTGAACTTGGAAAGTTGATTTTTTTGAACCCAAAGGTAAAACTTTGCATTGGTCCCCATTCAATTTCATCTTATTATATTCAGCCCAATGTTTCTAGCCTGCTAAGACCTTTATGAATCAGTCAGTCCCTGTGTTAGTTTTCCCTGCCAGTTTTGGGTCATCTAACACATTGTAGTCCTAGGAGAAAGAGGCTTGGGAGTCACAAAATCCAAGTCCCAGGCATGGCCCTACTGTGTAACCTCAGGCAAGTCATTACTGAGCCTTTTGAGCCTTCCCTTCTCTCCAATCAATCCTCTCCTCCCAACCTCAAATCCCCTGCTACTTCTGGAGACTTCTCTAGAGACTGTGGGGTCCTATCCCTGGGCACTCTGTCCCATAGTCTTCAGCTGCTCCCTCTTCCCCAGGCTTACACATGGTCAGAGCTCTTAGAGATGGTCCAGCCCAATCTCCTCATTTTAAAGATAGAGGCAAAGGAACAAAGAAGGGAAGGTGAAATTCCCAAGGTCACAGTGAGTGAGCAGCCAGAGTCGGGGCTCAAGTAGAGGTCTCCTTAGTTCTTCTGCTTCTACCAAGACGCATTTATGCAGGTAAAGGAGAAGTTGGGATGGGGGGGGGGCGGGATTTGAGAGGGACAAAGGAGGGACCATCAATAGTCATTTGCACCAGGAATTGACAGATGCCTCCCTTTGAACCACACCCCCCAAGTCCTTGCACCTACCTTCCAGTGGCCGGATGATTTGGTACATTGTTGAGACATACTGACTCCTCTTCTAGCTGGTGAAAGGAAAGGTAGCAGGTGAAGGAAGAGAAGAGGGAACCAGAAGGAGAGAAGAAGAGAATTTTGTACAGTTCCTTTAGGTAAACTCTCAGTCCTAGGCTCCCCTCTCCAAGCAAAGAAGGACCTAGAAGGATAAAGAATTCTACACAGTACATTGAACCATAGAAAACTGAATGTTGGAGCTGAAAAGAGTGCTAGAACATCAGAACATAAACAGAACATTAGGACAGTACTGGAAGGATTCAGAACAGAGAATGTTAGATCTATGAGGAACCTTGGAATATAGAATGTCAGAACTGAGAGGGACCTTAGAACAGGGAATGGCAGAGCTGGGAGGGTCCTTAGAACAGAGAGTGTTAGATTTGTGAGGAACCTTGGAATACAGAATGTCAGAACTGGGAGGGGCCTTAGAACAGGGAATGGCAGAGCTGGAAAGGAGCCTAGAACAGGGAATGACAAAGTTGGAACACAGAATGTCTGACTAGAAGGATTCTTGAAATAAGATCTAAGCATCACAGACACAGAAAATTATAATCTTTGACCATTAAAACTTCACAGAATCATAAAATGTTAGTATAGGGAAACATTAAAATCTCAGAATCTTACAACTAGAAGAACTTGGAGCCCATTTTTCCCATCCCCCTGCCTCCTTAAGTCTCAATGCAGTCTAGATGGGGTCATACTCTCCCCAACCACAGACTCTCTACTTACCAAGCTGGGGCCCCAGAGAAAATACAGGGAGCTGGCCCAGCAGACAAAGCTGTGTCGGGGCTTCTTATAGCCCTTGGACAGAGGAGAGGGGGTGGGAGGGGGTGAACGTCTGGCTCCTAAAAGTCCTAGTCAGCACATGTGTGGGGATGACCTTGCTGAGGAACAAAGAGCTGGATCAATAGAGAAAACAACCCTATAGAAATCTGGGCCACCTCAGTCTCCAGTTTGAGCTCGGGGCTTATCAGGCCTTCTCTTTCCCCCTGGGTAGAGCAGTGGGCTGGTCCATCTGCAAGTGAGCAGCCATCCTGTCTCCTTCCTCCACCACCAGGGACCAAGGAAATCTGAGGAACAAAGATTCTATCCCTGTTCTCCTCCCTCTCCCAGGCTTCCTAACATCCTTTGGAAACAAGATTGTCTGTACTTGCTTACGAAGATGGCGCTTTATGGGTGTGCAATGTTGTGTATACAATAGGGTACCACTGACGTGTTGGAGGTCCTGCTATGGGCTTCATGAATGTGAGCTAGACTTCTCCAAGAAGAGCAGTGAGGATCCCCTCCCAAAAGAAGAGTTTGGTTTTTACCAGCCTGGATTGTAAGAATCCTTCATAGGAGAGCCATATTAGTAATAGAAAGCATTTATATAACACTGGAAAGTTTGCAAAACATTTTACATCTCAAGGTCATAGAGTTTCTCAGGCTAGATTTGAGCTTAAGACTTTCTGACTCTAGGTTCAGGGCTCTATCCACTTTGCCACCTAGCTACCTTGGATCATAAGGTCATTAGATTTCAAGTTGAGCTGGACCTTAGCCAGGCTCTTCCAGGAGCTGAGATGATTCTGTGGGTCACATCCTAGGGCCACAGTGAGGGTCACAAGAGCCTATGAGCAGCATCACAGCTTGGTGGGAGAGGCCTGGACCCAAGCCAAGGACCCAGATTTGAATCACAGCTTGGTCAATGACTCCCTGCCCTCCTCTCTTGGGCCTCATCCCCTCTCTCCATAGTGTGTAAGGACCAGCCTGCCCCAGGCCACTGGAATCTGCTCAGTCACCACCTGCTCTGAGCAAGGCCCCCCTCTCACCTCCATTTTCCCATGTACAAAATGACATGTTTGGATTAGGTAACTTATCCCAGTGAATAGAGAGCTGGGCCTAGAGTCAGAAAGGCTCATTTTCCTGAATTCAGATCTGGTCTCAGACACTTATTAGCTGTGTTGCCCTGGACAAGTCACTTAACCCTGTTTGCTTTGAGAAGGAAATGGTAAACCACTCAGTATTTTTGCCAAGAAAAGCCCAAAAGAGGCCATGAAGAGCTAGACATGACTGAAAAATAACTAAGCAGCAGCAAAGGTCTTTGTGGGCTTTGACAATCTACATTCTCAATTCGAGTCTAACTGACATCCTCTGATCTAAGTAGCCTCTCCCCCAGCCCTGACAATCCCTGTCCTCAGCTCTCACATCCTCTGTTCTAGGGCCCCTCCCAGTCCTGTCATTCCATATTTTAAAGCCCCTTCCAGCCCTGACATCCCCTGTTCTATGCTCTCTTTCAGGTCTCACATTCTCTCTTCTGAGGTATCTTCCACTGTTAACATCCTACATTCTATGCTTAATGTTTCAAAATTCTTTATAGTTTTCTTGATGTTCTAGGTTCAAATTTCCCTCCCCTCCAAAAGTCTATGTTTCTAAAGATCCTCATATCTCTGGCATTGTATGTTCTAAGCTCTCTTCCAGGTTTAACATTCTCTGTTTTAAGATTCCTTCCAGATATAACATCCTATGTTCAATGTTCATTGTCTATAGGTTCTTCTAATTTATGTTTCCAAGTCCTCTATAGTTTGAATGTTCTATGTACCAAGGTCCCATCTATCTCTGTCATATAAATTCTAAATTCCCTTCCAACTCTTACAATCCATGGTCTATGTCCTAAAACACTTTCCATTTCTGATATTCTAGGTTCTATGTTCTAAGGTCCCTTCTAACTCTGACATCCTCTGTTCTAAATTTCCCCCTAGCTCTAGTATTTCAAGTTCTATGGTCTTCCAGCTAATGAATCTCTGAGGCAATGGCTATGTGCATCTGAGATAAGTGATATTTCATCGGAGATCATGGTCGCTGGAGAAGTAAGGTGGTATATGGGGAGAGCCTGGGCCTGGTAACCAGAACTAGTCTGATGAGTACCACTAATGGATCAAGAAAAATGAAAAACTTGTCCTGTGGTCCATGGAGACCTCACTTCCCTGTTTCCTCTTGAGAAAGCAGCTCTAGCAGCCAAGGCCTTGGCATTCTGGGCATCAGCTGGAAGTTAGTGGAGGCAGCTGGCCTTACTTCAAAGCCCCAGGAAATGTGGGTGGTCTCCACATCCTCAGGAACCTTCCCACAGGCCCTTGGCTCAGACTCCAAAGGCAAATGCAAGAGGCGCCCACTTACACCCACTCTTACCCCTCTCTCCTGGCCTGAGATGAGAGATAGTAGGAACAGAGGTATCTGAGTGGAGAAGAGGCCCTGGCAACTGGCCAGGAGTGGGCACAGAGGTGGAGGAGGAAGCATTGTGGGCAGGGCAGGTTTAGGTCAGGAGGAGGAGGAAGGGGAAGAAGGAAAAAGAAACACAGATCTGATCTGACACCAGCACCTAAGAGCATTTGGATCTGTTCAGTAAGGGAGTGAAAAGAGCCCTGGACAGTTAGAACACCTGGGTTCAATGCCCAGCTTTCTATTTGTATGACCTTGGGCAAGTCATTAGACTGATAAAATGGAGAAAGAAGCTAAGTGGTCTTTAAGGTCCCATCCTTCCCTGAACCTCAGTCCAAAACTTGACCTCCTACAATCCTCTTGGATGGGGAAGTGGACCCAGGTGAGAGAATAGGACACAAAACAGCAAAGTCATGAAACTCTTGACCCTTTCAGAGCATCGGAACTGAAAGGGACCTTAGAGGTTATCTAGTCCAATTCTATTATGTTAAGGTGGGGAAACTGAGGTCCAGAGATGAAGTAAAATGCCGAAGGTCATGCACAGCCAGAAAATTCCAAGTCTTTTTGTCTTCAAATCCAAAGTGTATTCCACAGTGCTACAAGTGTGATCCAGAAAGAGCCCTGGGCTCTTTGGAAAGCACTTAGCCCACAGTGCCTGGCACACAACAAGTACTTCATAAAAGCTTATTTCCTTCCTTTTGTCCTTCCATGACACTGTCAGATAGACAGCACACATATTAGTGTCCCTGTTTTATGGAGGAGAAAGGGAGGCTCTGAGAGCTTCTTTCTCAGGCTGGAGAACTTAATATCATCCAAACTACTTCCACATTCATTATCACTTCCAATCCTCCTGTGTGGAGTAAGGATCATCATTAAAATCGCATCCAGCTCTAGATGCTGTGAATGCAAGTCTGAGGGGAGGAAGGTGAATAAGGACACAGTGGGAAGTTGGTGGTGGTCATTCTGACCCCTTGTGATCCCACTTGGGGTTTTCTTGGCCAAGATACTGGAGTGGTTTGTCATTTCCTTCTCCAGCTCATTTTACAGATGAGGAAACTGAGGTAAACAAGGTCAAATGACTTGCCCAAGGTCACCCAGCTAGGAAATGTCTGAGGCTGGATTTGAACTCATGAGGAAGTGTCTTCCTGTCTCTAGCCTGGCGATTTATGCACTATGGCACCCTCTAACCGTTCATATGGCGGGAAGCTGGAAGCATGAATTCCTAGGATCTGGTCTTATTCAAAAATGAATTGTTTTTGCTTTCCTTTCCATCTCCAGTGCTTCAGCCCAGTATATCACACACAATAAGTGCTTAATTAATGCTTGTTCATTGACTGCTCTGACCCAAGCTGTGGACAAGTCATTCAGCCCCTTTGGGATATGTCTGTAAAATGAGAGAGTTTCACCCAATGGCTTCTGGCATCGTCTGCTGCAGCCCTAAGACACTATGGTCCTTTGACTGTCACTTTAGAGATCAATGAAGTAATAAAGAAGCATTTATTAAGTGCCTGCTGTGTGCCAGACACTGGGCTAGGTGCCAAGGATACAAAAAAGGAAACATTCCCTACCCTGGAGGAGCTTACAATCTATCAGGATGAGGAAACTGAGCCAAACAAAGGAAGTGCCTTGTTTAAAGGCTCCAGGTGACCAGGGCAAGATCCCGATGTAGGTCAGGGGCATGTGTGCCATGGTTGGGAGGGGGGGGACCCTTCTGGGAAAACCCACTTACCAACCACGTCTTTGGCATGAAACAGATGAGCTAAAGTGGGAAAATGGCCCATCAGGGCTTTGTGTGCTCAGGATAATGGGACGTGCTGTCCTCAGCATTGAGAGAGCCAAAGAGAGGGGGCCTGGGCCCTGGTGCCTCCCACCCCCTAGATCATCTCCCCAAAGGAAATGATGATAGAGCAGCTCTGAGGGGAAGCCCCTGAGGCCCGCTGACCCAGCACCTCCTTTGTGTGGCCCCCCACAGTCTTCTGCTGCTGCCAGACTATAAAACCCGAGGAGTGGCCCCAGACTACCAACCACAACCCAGGCCCAGGCCCCTGCACTCAGGACAAAAGTCGCTCCCCAGGTAAGAGGACACTTCTCTGAGTGAACCCTCAGCTAGAACCCAATGCCCAATTGGAAAAAGAAAAAGGCATAGGCAAAGTCTTTCCTAAGGATACTAATAACAATAGCTAACATTTATATAAAATTTTAAGATTTACAAATATCTCATTTGATCCTAACAACAACCCTAGGAGATAGGTATTATTATCAACCTCATTTTTTTAACATGAGGAAACTGAGGCAGACTGAGGTTAGGTGACTTTCCTAGCTAGTAATTGTCTGAGGATACATTTTAACTCAGGTCTTCTTGACTCCAAGTCCAGTGTTCTAACCACTGAGCCATCTAACTCCCTTCCTGATATATACTGTATATGACCAAAGGAGACTCAGGGCCAGGAGACCCAAGTTGAGTTTCTGTCATAGCTTACTAATTGTGTGACCTTGACTTTTATGACATTTAACCTCGCTGGATCCCAGTTTTTTCTTCTGTAAAATGGGAAAAAATATCATCTGACCTAGCTTCCTTGTAGAACTATTGCATGGATATATCTTTTGTATGCCCTTAAAGAGACATAGAAATATAAGTGGCTATATTGCTAGCAGAAATAGCTCAGCCGAGAAAGGTTGCAAGATCCAATCTGTTCATCTTTTTTTAATCTGGTGGCAGATGTGGGGAGCAAGGGTGCCCTTGTGACAAAGACTAATGTTTCAGCCCATAGTTGGCAGAAGGCAAAAAACTCTCTCCTCTAGAAAGAAGCCAAGTTTAGGTGCCAGAAAGCTCAGCCTGAGCCTTAACTCCGGGATTCAATGGTGGATGTATGGTATTAGGCTAGCCTCAGCTTCCTTGGAGTCTATAAATTGAAAGGGATGGACTGAATCATAATTGCATAAAGCTGGGAGGAAGGGGGACTGTAGAAATCCTCTTTTATTGATTTGGTGTCATGAATCCCTTTGGCGGTCTGGTAAATGCTATGGACCCCATGTGTTATGGTTTACTTTCATAACTGAAAAATGTCAGAAATTAGTGAAAATCAAGATGTAATTTTTTTCTTTCATCTAAGTTCAAAGACTTTTGAAAAAATCTATCCAAAGGGGTCTATGGACCCAAGCTTAAGAACCTTTGAGTTATAACAAAATCCCTCATTTTACAGAGAAGGAGACTGAAGCAAGGTCTACACCAGGAGTCAGTAGCAGAGCTAAGATTCGGACCTAGATTACCTGACTCCCAGTTTAGCGCTGGGTGTGGGTAAGGGAAGGAAGAGGAGACATGAAAGGTGTCCTGTTCTGAGCTCACCTCCCTTCTCGGGCTTTTCTTCCAGATTTCTCTAAGTGGGAACCATGTCCCAGCCTGCAAAGGCCCCCACAGTCCCAACTACTGCTGCCAGCCCAGCCACAGAGGGAAAGGAAAAAGGGGCACCTTCCTCAGTACCTGCTCCTGGACCCACCCCAGCTCTGGCTCCTGCCTCTGTTCCCATCCCCAGTTCCAAGGGTGGGGACCTGCCCCTGGGAGGTTTCAAGGTAAGGGCCATGGTGGTTTGCCCAAAAGACATAGCTTCCCTCTATCCCTCCCTGCTCCCTCTAAGTGACAAGATTGACCTAAGGGCAAGTACTTGGGGGCCATGTGAAGAAGGTCCAGAGGTTTCAGTGAACTCCCAACTTGGTAAAGATATGGATCAACAGTGGGACAGGTCAGTCAAGAAAGCTAACATAGTCCATTGGGAGATAGAGCATCTAGGACCATGGAGCTAATCCTGGCTCTGGAGTCAGAGGCCTGAGTGTGAATCCTGTCTCTGAGGCTGAGTGACATTGGGCCAGTCCCTTAACATCTCTGGGTTTCCTCAACTAAATATAAATAAGGAGTCTGGACTAGATGGCGTCTGGGGTCATTTATGGCTCTAGAGCTGTGATCTTGGTCAGATTAGATCCAGATTATTGTGTTCATTTCTAATAACTGTATTTTAGAAAGGAGGAGGAGGCAGAGGAGGACAACTAGGGTGATGAAGGGTCTTGAGATTTTGCTATTCAGTCCTTTTCAGTCATGTCTGACTCTCCATGACTCTATTTGGGGTTTCCTTGGCAAAGATACTGGAGTGGTTTGCCATTTCCTTTTCCAGCTCATTTTATAGATGAGTAAATTGAGGCAAACAAGGTAAAGCGACTTGCCCAGGGTCACACAGGTAGACACAGGAAGTGTCTAAAGCTGGATTTGAACTCAAGTCTTCTTGACTGCAGGCTGTATTCTAGCCACTGCACCACCTTGAAATTATGCCTCATGAAAATCAGTTGAAAGGACTTGGGGTGTTTATCCAGAAGACCCAGAAAACATGTGATTGTTGCCTTCATGTGTCTGAAGGGCAGTCATGTAGAAGAGGGAGGAGACAGATTCAACTGGACATGATAAGTCAAGATTGCCAGACACAGATTTAGACTCTCTTTACAAGGAGAGCTGTCTCGTACTACAATGGGCTCCCTCAAGACATACTGGGGTCCCTTACAGTGGGGACCTTCAAGCCATAGGATGGACCAAAGAATGACCACAGGAAGTAGTGGATAGAGCACTGGGACCTGGAGTCAGGAAGACCTAGGTTCAATTTCCACCTTAGATACTCATTAACTGCGTGACCCTGACCAAGTCACTTCACCACTATCTGTCTCAGTTTCCCCATCTGTGTACTGAGGCATCTTAAATCTTATATTAATGGCATCTAAAGTCACTTCTAGCTCTAATTCTATGATCCTACAAAACATATAGGGCAGTGAGGTGATACAGTGGGTAGAATTCTGACCCTAGAGTCAGGAGGACCTGAATTCAAATCTGGCCTCAGACGCAAGCTGTGTGTGACACTGGACAAGTCACTTAACCCTGTTTGCCTCAGTTTTCTCATCTGTCAGATGAATTAGAGAAGGACATAGCAAACCACTCCAATATCTTTGCCAAGAAAATCCCAAATGGGGTCATGAAGAATCAGACACAACTGATCAACACGAAGTGTATACTTGCTTGGAGTGTTTTAGAAAGAGATACAGATAGGACCAGCTGGATTTGGAGACCCCTTGAACCTCCAAGTGCCTGTGATTCTACCTTACTTCCCTTACCACCTAAACCAGAGCTCTGGTGCTAAAGTAATTGTTGGATACCAGTCCCCTGGGGAGGGTGGGGCAGAGATTGGGGAGTGGGAGGGAGGAAGGAAAGGGAAGAGCTATCTGAGGAGATTGTCAAAGAATCATCCAAAGGAAGAGAGAAGTGTTTTCTGACGGAAGCCATCCCCCAGCCCCCACCCTCCCTCCCCCCATCTCTACTCCAATCTCTGGGTCAGAGGCTGAATTCTTGCTCAGGGCTTAAAGAAAGAGAAGCAAAATAGACCATCTGTAGACACAGCTGGTTTGCAGAAATTGGATCCAGCAGAAAGGGACATTTTTGGCTGGTTGGAAATAACATATGTGTCAAGAAGTAAATACAAAGTCAGTCTAAGGGGCCAGCACTAGAAACTTGGCGGGGGCAGGGAATCAGGAAGGGTGTACTGTGAGGCTCAGATCTCACACAGAGCCTTGAAGGGAGCTCAAGACACAAAGGGGAAGTCTTGGAGTCCAGACAAGCCTAAGAGTCTTCCCAGACCCAAGGTCCACCAGTCTCCTGTGTACAAAGGACTGAGCTTGGATCTGAGAAGAGAAAACCTTCCTTCCAACACAGCTCAGATATGACCTCCCCGCCAAGGCCTTTCCTGATCCTGCTGCTTACTGGCATCAACCTCCTTTCAAGGCGTAGTATGAACTTTGGGGGGCTTCTTTGTATATATAGAGCATTCTTTGTATGTATAGGTGTATATACAGTGGATACAGCGTGTTGGGCCTGGAGTTAGGAAAACTCATTCTCCTGAGTTCAAATCTGGCCTCAAATATAAGTTGGGTAACCCTGGGCAAGTCACTTAACCCTTGTTTGCCTCAGTTACCTCATCTGCAAAATGTACTGGAAATGGCAAACCACTCTAGTATCTTTGCCAAGAAAGCCCCAAATGGGGTCATAAAGAGTTGGACACGTCCGAAAAATGACATTTGTATATATGTTATGTTCTCCTGGTAGAAGTGAAGTTTCTCAAGGGTATGTTTGTTAAATTGTTGAAATGAAAATAGTCCCTACCCTCAAAGGGCTTACTTGCCCCTTGGGAGGTTCTAATCTGCTGGGAGGGCTTCCCAAAAGAAATGGCATTTTGACTTGGGCCCTTAAGAATGAGTGAGCTTGGGCAAAATGGAGAAACACCCAGAGAGTGTCCCTGCTCTGACAGTGCCTTATGACCGCAAACCCAAGAATGTTTCTGGGCTCTACTTTCCTCGTCTTTTAAATGAGAGTGATGGACCATTGCTGACATTCTATGAATTTTTGAGAGGAAAAGATAATGAAAGAATTGGAGAGGCAGGTCTATCTATGTCCCCTGCCCCCTAAAATCAGGGAGAGAGATGAAACTGGAGGCCTGCCATCCTGCTTCTCCCCCGTTGCCTCCCTCTGACCTTTTTTCTCCCCTGTGATTTGGTCAGCTGGTGGTCTTTGATCAGGAAAACTTCCAAGGCCGCCGGGTGGAATTCTCAGGGGAATGTATGAATCTGGGAGACCGAGGATTCGACAGAGTTCGCAGCATCATCGTTATCTCAGGACCGTGAGTGTGACCAGCTGGGGTCTGGGAGGAGAAGGATCCCTCTCTGGGAGAGAGCCTCTCTATTACCGTGGGGACAAGGGCTTATCCCCAGGGACTCACTGAGCTCCACTCCAAGTCAGCCAAGAGACGAGGCTGCCCCATGCCCAGTACTGTGGAAATGGACAGTTGCCCCCTTCAGGGTTTCTGCAGGGCAGAATAGGAAGACAGGGAGGGAACATCAAAAGAAGAGAGGGAGACGGGGTGTCTGGGTGAGGTTGGGGAAAGACTGGTATAGGACCAGAAATTGGCCCTGTCATGATTTTGTCTGGGGCCCAGCCCTGCCATACATTCCTGTGGTCACAGCTCAGGGGATCCTGTGTCCAACCCAGGGCACAGCCAAATGCCACCCCTTTCCCTCTCATTCTCCCACCTCCCATGGCCAGAGGAAGAGGACTGAACTGGGAGATTCTGGAGACCTGGGTTTGGGCAGGGCCTCCCCACTGACTCACTCTGTGTCTTTGGGCAATCCAAAGGTGCTCTCCAGGGTCACTTCTAACATCTCATGTTCTAAGTCCTCACCTAGCTCTCATGTTCTCTCTTCTAAGACCCTTTCAACTCTGACATTCTCTATTCTAAGAACCTTCCCAGTTCTGACATTAGTCTCCCAGCTCTGACATTCCCTTTTCTAGGGCCCCTCCCAGCTCTGACATTCTCTGCTCTAACGTCCCTCTCTCCCACCTCTGACATTCTATACTTTTTGCCCCATAGAGGAACAGAAATGGAAAGCAGACTGAAAAACAGAACCTTTTGCTTTTAGATCCCCTTCGACCCTAAGGTGGCCACAGTGGGTCTTGGGAACCATCTCCAGGGAATGTCTCAGTCCTGGAACCTCATGGGCTCAATATAATCCCTGCTCCACTCCCAAATTTTCTCTTCCCTCTGCTTCTGCCAGAGACAGAGGTTTCAGAGATGGGGAAGGCTAAATTAAGGCCTGTTTAGGTTTCTGAAGCTTATTTCTGTGGCGGTGACTCAAATCTAGAGCATTTCTTCAGGGCTGAACTTCAGCTGGGCTCTGCAGCTGGGCTGGGTGTCCTGCCTCCACTTTCTTTCTGCAGAGAGAGAAGTACACACAGAACTCAGGGTGGAGGGAGCCCAAGTGAGGAAGTCCCAGGGTCCTGTAAGGGAAAACAGCTGAGGAGAACATACATTCAGGGAGCACATACCCTAGGTTCATTAAGAATTGAAGGCAAATTAAGCAAAGGGTCCCCTGGACCCTCTCCCTACCAAAATAGCTCCTTCAGTGATCCCTGAAATTCTACCATTAGACATTTCTTCCTTTGGCTTAAAGGTTTATTGTTAAAATACAAATACCCCCATAAGAAAAGGTCACATAATAGAATCATCCATTTCTGGGATTTATGGATCCTTGGAGAGAATATCATCTAGTGCAAACCCTTTCTTATTTCATTGAATCCCTTCTATGACATTCCTGGCCAAGTGGTTTTCCAGACCCCTCACAGTGATTCAGAGAGGGGAATGTCTTTTCCAATGTCACACAACAAATCGGTGACAGAGCTAGGACCAGAACCTAGGTCTGCTGACTCCTAGCCCAGGTCAGGGCTCTTTTCCACTCTTGCCTTTAAGTCAGAGGCAGCAAACTAATGACCTATGTCCAATGTCCAGCTCCAGACAAAACTGGTCAGAGGCAAAGCTCTTTCATTTCAGATTTTGATTTTGCCAGGATAACACTTGATCCCTCACAAGTCATGTTGGGGGGAGGGGTGGAATAAGACTGCTAATTTGCCAATAGGAAAGCTGAGCCTGGCGACTCAGGCTGCAGCCAAGGCTGCTGTCTCTTCTTGGAAAGCAGAGAGTAAAAATAACCACAGTCCACGGGAGATCACCCCACATCTCTGTTCTCTGTCAGTAATGGAAGTGTGGTGGGATGATGGGCATGCTGTATCTGGAGGCAGATGGCTTGGGTTTGAGTCCTGGATCAGATGGTTGTTACCCATTTGGCCTTGGGCAATTCTGCAAAGATCTGAAAAAAGGGGGTTTGGACCCCTAAAATCCCCTCTAAAGCTGAAAATTTTACAGCCAGCTGCTCTCCTCCAGTGACAGAAGCTCATTATCTAAAGGCAAATTTCATTGTTGGTTAGCTCCAAATGTCCATTATCAAAAGCAATGGACAGAGAACCAGAATGAGTCTGGAAGACCTAGGTTCCAGTAATGCTTCTGACACATACCGACTATGTAGTCTTGGGCAAGTCCCCAACCACCACCCCTGAGCCTCAGTTTCCTCACCTTTAAGGAAGTTGGACCAGAATTAGACTAGATAGAAGATGAGGAAGGTTCAGTTCAGTCCATTTTCAGACCTCTCCAACTCTTTGTGACCCTTTGCAGGATTTTCTTGGCAAAGGTATTGGAGTGGTTGGCCATTTTCTTCTCTAGCTCATTTTACAGATGAGGAAACTAAGGCAAACAGGGTGAAGTGACTTGCCCAGGATCACACAGCTAGGAAGTGTTTGGGGTCAGATTTGAACTTAGGGAGATAAAGCTTCCTGAATCTAGGTCCAGCACTCTAGTCACTGTACTACCCAGATGACTAGATGACCTCTAAGGTCCCTTTTCACTCTAAATCTATGATTCTGTGATGTGTTTCAAGTCCCTTCTCCTGCCCAGAGGCAACTCTCTGCAAAGCATGTGATGATCCACATTGGGAGAATTTCTTTCTTGGGATTTACTCTTCAATGAAATCAGCAAGTCTGGGTCTGTAACCTCCTCAGAACAAAAATCTAAGATAAAAAATAATGGTACAAGAATAAGAATGATAGGTTAGCTAGCATTCATAGAGAGCTTGAAGGTTTCCAAAGCACCAGGGTCATTCAAAAATCATTCTTATCCGAAATTGAAATCTTCCTTGTAACTTTCCTCATCCATTCCAGTCCTCTTCTCCCCTCCTCAAGCTTCTCCTTGGAAATCAGTTCACTAGCACAGAGTTTAAAGGATGGAGTTATAGAGTCTATAAGCCCCTAGCAGCAAGGCAATGGATTTTAACAATCCCTTAATTCCAGGGTCTTTAACGTGCAGATGCTTATCTTCAAAATATATATTTTCTAACTGTATTTCAATATTGGATGACCTAAAAGTCTTAGAGTATTTTTAACTTTTAAGTGTTACCTCATGCATTTTTTATTTTATGCATTGGAAAATGTTATTCTGAGAAGAGGTACATAGGCTTCAACAGAATGGCAAAGGGTTCTTGACATAACCCTGCTCTAGTTTAATCTCCTCATTTATAGATGAAGAAACTGAGACCTAAAGGGATCCTGGAGTGGCTTGGTCCAGGTCACATGGATGCTCAGTGGCAGAGTTGGGTTGAGCAGTCAGATCCCATTATCCTAATCACACTCCTGGTTTTCTTAGGGACACACTGCCTATGGGTGCTTTGAGATCCTCTCCTCCTACCAAGTTGTCTTACAACACTATTCTACCTCCTCTCTCCATACAGAAATAAAGAAGGGTAGCCACCCTCCTCCCCGACCTAATGCACTCCTCCCTCCCCAACCTGACTTTGCTAAGGGGTGGAGGGAAATGGAAAGTAGACTGGGATTGTTTGGCTTTTGCTATTGGCCTCTTTCCTCTTTTCATGCCACCTGCCCTTGGTGTTCCTGTCCCGTTGGTCTGTGTCCACCGTCGGCCCAGATGGGTGGCCTTTGAGCAGTCCAACTTCCGGGGAGAGATGTTCATCTTGGAGAAGGGCGAGTATCCCCGATGGGACACCTGGTCCTGCAGCTACCGTAGTGACTGCCTCATGTCCTTCCGGCCCATCAGAATGGTGAGAGCTGGGGGCCAGTGAGCTGAAAACAGGAGGCTTGGCAAAGAGAGGGACCTGGAAAAAGGAGGTGGGAGGAAAGGGGAAGACGGTGAGACCATGCAGGCCTCTGTAAGATGGTCACTCAAACAAAGAGTATGTATTGAGGACCAAAAAGTTGATTAGTCCCCAAGGAAGGAGGGAATGGTTCCCCTGTCCTCTGCCTTAGTCAGATCATCTCTGGAGTGTCGTGTTGAGTTTGGGACACCATAATTTAGG
Organism: Notamacropus eugenii; assembly: GCF_028372415.1. NCBI lineage: Eukaryota > Metazoa > Chordata > Mammalia > Diprotodontia > Macropodidae > Notamacropus > Notamacropus eugenii. The sequence goes on from NC_092875.1 coordinate 19,732,378, forward strand.
AAAGATACTGATAAGCTGTAAGAGGCTTCTCAGAGTGGTGAGCAGGCTGGCTGTGGAGTCATTCAGAGATGGCTTTAGACAAGGGATACACAGCAAGGTTTACTTCTTCTGATGGGAAAGATTGGCAGGTAGCAAGCTGTTTTGAGACCACAATAAGGAAAAAGGCACTTGGGGACAAATTATATGGGAAAGTTGAGGGAAGGGGCTGGGGAATCACCCCTCTTGTTCCTACACTGTTGGAGATATCGCTGAAGATGTTAATCTCTGCCCTCACCCACCCAAGAGTCAGTAGGTACAACACATAGGGTACTAGCCTTGGATTCAGTTCTTGTCTTTGACACATATTGACTGACCCTAGGCAAGTCACTTAACCTAGTATTTCGTCAACTATAAAATGAGGGTGTCAGACTCAATGGTCCATAAATGGCTTTACCTACTTAAAGTTTGGATTCAGTCAAAGGGCTGCACTTGAGGGCCTAGAGGGCTTCAGGTTCCCTACCCCTGCTCAAACTGGGTGCGATTGGCCTACAGATAGGAAAGACTCAGGGGACACATGATAGCTGAGCATTTACAGGACTGACAGGAGGAGGGACTAGGTTTGTTGTCATCATCATCATCATCATCATCATCTTCATCTTCGTTGTTCTTGGTCTCAGAAGGCAGAACCAGGAATGATGGGTAGAAATTGCAAAAAAAATGGTTAATTTGGGGTTGATGCAAGGAAAATCCACTTAAGAATAAGCTCTGTCCCCAAGTGGAATGGGCCACTTCAAGAGGTTCTTCCTCGTTAGAAGCTTTGAGTAGGGAATGTATGATCCTTTCCTGGGTCTGTTATAATAAGGATTCCCTTTGTGTATTAATTGGATGAGAGGGCTATTGGAGTCCCTTCTAACTCACAAATTCTGTAATTCTGGATTATTTGGGGTCTTCATCCTTATTCTTCCCATCACTTCTCTGTATCTTTGGTCACCCCATCCCTATGCCTCAAATTGGTGCTATAACTAGGGTGGGGTGACCAGAGCTTTGCTCCAGGGCACCAGAATATAGGGGGCTACTTAGGATGCTTACAGTCTTTAGGAAATGTAGAAACATCTGAGCTTAGCACTTCATGAGCTAGAACCACCCCTGCTTTTCTCCCCAATTCCCCTCACCCCCACCAGTCCTTTGGATTGTTCTGTGGTCTTTGTCTTCTTCTACTGGGTCCTCCTTGGTAGCAAATGAATTGCCCCAGGCACCAAAATTGGTGCTTTGCTTTCGATAGACTCTGCACCCTAGGTCAACCCATCTCTTTTTAGTTAAAATCCTTCCTTCCTACGAGGCCTAAATTAGATTCCATCTGTTCTTTGATCTGGAGGCAGCCAGATGACACAGTGGATAAAGAACTGAGCCTGGAGTCAGGAAGACCTGAGTTCATATCTGACCTCAGCTCTCTGTTAGTTGTGTAACCCTGAGCAATCACTTAAATTCAGCATTCCTCAGTTTCCTCATCTGTAAATAAAAGCACCTACCTCCTGGGGCTGTTGTGAGGATCAAATGAAATATTTGTAAAGTGCTTAGCCCAGTGCCTGGCACACAGCAGGTACTCAAGAAATGCTTCCTTCCTTCCGTCTCAAACCCTTCTCTCCCAGCTAATCTCTCCTGACATTTTGCCTTAATCTTTCCCTTTGCACTTACCAACTTCCACCTTGTGTCACAGTTATCGGAGGACTTGTCAGTCCCCCATGAGATTAAGAACTCTTGGGAAAGGCAGGGCCCAAGAGTCAGTGCCCCTAGTCCATTTCCAGTAAGTGAGGAAGACGTGAGGGTTGGCAGAACTAAAGAGGCTGAAGGCTCATGGTGCTCACCTCGCTTCCAGGCCTCCAGTCTCTGAGACCCTGACCCCTTCCTCCCCTCAGGACTCTCTAGATCATAAGATCTGCCTGTTTGAATGTACCAACTTCAAGGGGAACAAGATGGAGATTCACGAGGATGATGTGCCCAGTCTCTGGGCCTATGGCTTCTGTGACCGTGTAGGCAGCGTGAAGGTGCCCAGTGGCACGTAAGTATTGTATCCACAGGGCCCTTGGTTCTAGACCTGGGTTCTAGTACTGGTTATGACACCGATTAGTTAGGGGACTTTGGAGAAGTTGCTTCTTTGACCTCAACTTCTTTACCTGTGAAATGAGGGTGTTGGACCAGATTTGTCTCTAAAGTACCAGTTAGCTTAGGTCTATACTCTAGGACCCTAAGAATCCTCCTAGCTCTAACATTTCCAGTTCTAAGAGCCCTCCCAGCCCTGACATCCCCTGTTCTAAGACCCCTCCCAGCTCTGACATTCCCTGTTCTAAGGCCCCTCCCAGCTCTGACATTCCCTATTCTCAGAACCCTAATCCCCACTCCATCTCTAATAGTGTAGATTCAACCATCCTAAGCCTGTGAAGTATATGTTCAGTGACAAATGAATTACAGAAAGAATGCACTAGGAATTCAAAGAAGGAGGGGGACCTGGAAGGGAGAGGCTTGTGAGGATCTTTCTGCAAAGAATTATGTAGGAGGTAGAACTTGGGCTTAGCTTGAAACAAGCAATTCAGAAGAGTGCATTGAGAGCATTGCAAATAGGGGGAACAGACATGAGCAAAAGGTGAAGAGGTAGCCATGAACCTGGCCTGTCTGTGAGTCAGTGAGGAGGCTATTTGGACAGGTTTGGGAAGATGGGAGCAATGGGAGATGAGGCTGCATGATTAGCTCTGATGGGGACAGACCACAGAAGGACTTGAATATCAGCCTAAAGAATCCCCATTTTTATGCATTCTCCTTTCTCTTTCAAGATGGGTTGGCTACCAGTACCCTGGTTATCGAGGTTACCAGTACCTGTTTGAGCCAGGAGAGTTCAAGCACTGGAATGAATGGTCTGCCTACCAGCCCCAGATCCAGTCCGTCCGACGAATTAGGGATATGCAGTGGCACCAGAAGGGCTGCTTCCCCATCCCCAGCAGTCTGCCAAAGTGAGAACATGACTCCAGCATTGGGAAACTGATCAAAGTCTGAGAGGCTCCTACCAAGTATAGAGTTGTTTGCATGCCTCAGGGCAATGGGCTGCCCAGATCCCAGCTCTCTCATCCCTTCCCCTCCACTGTGCCTAAACACACTCTTGACAATTTGAATTAAAGTTTTCCATACCCCAAACCCACTGCTTCTATTAAAATTTGTTGTCCTTGGGAAGTGATCTGCCCCATCAGCCATGAGGTCATCACTGGAAAGAGTCTAAGGATCTGGGTTTGAATCTAGTCTTGCCTCTTAGTAGCTTATGACCTTGGGCAAGTCACTTATTTCTTTGGGGCTCAGTTTCTTCATCTGTCAAATGAGGGGATTGGTTGGGTGACCTTGAAGGTTACTTCCATCTCTAGATCTGTGATCCTCAGATCCTGTTCTCCAGGTTCCTTGTAGTCTACTACCTAATCTTCTTGGGTCCATAAAATAACAGTGAACATTTGTAGTCAGTGAGGGGTCAATCTGTATTATCAGTATTCCATACCCTACTCACATATGCATCAGCACACACATGCTATCTTTTTTATTTCAATATACTTCCACTTTTCACCCTGGGAAGGTAGATGATATGCCATCTAAAGACAGATCAGATCAGATTCTAAGATTTCATGATTTTACAATTCTAGGTATTTATTAATCACAGAATCTGATGAATCAAAGATTCTGTCTTCCCAGAATTGTCATATCCCAAGAATATCCCTGTATATCATATTCTGAGATTCTGAATTCAAAAGGGGTCAGGTCTATGATTCCAAGAGTTCATGTGTATTATTCTAAAATCCCACGATTCTGACTTTCTGTGTCTCTAAAATTCTATGATTGTTGGCTTCCAAGATTACATGAATCTAAAATTCATATTTCCAGATTCTGAGTCAAAAATTCTAATTCTCAAATGCCATGATCCTAAAATCCTGGAAATTACACATGCAATTTACATACTTCTTTGACATCATTGTGACATCATAAAATGAGAAGGAGTGGGGATACAGCTGTCTCACCATAGACCTGAGTGGGAAGAGGCATAGATAAAAGGGTGTGCATGTGTGTGTGTGTGTGTGTGAGTGTATATACACACATACACACACACACACATATGGAAGAGTGTATGGGTCAGGGTGGGGAGGAGTTCCTGAATGTGACTCTTATGGGTTTTGATTCCTATTCTAGTCAGATGCTGGTGAGGCATACAATCACCAGGTAAGGTGGGTGCATGGTGGTGGTGGTGAAGGGTGGGGTGCTTTGGCTATGCTCTCCTACCCTTGCTTTGGATAACTCATTGAGCTGGCAAAGATGTAGTGAGTTTGCTGAGCTCTATCTCTCTCCCACCACAACCAATCCCATCCAAAAATGCAAACCACAAAGTTGATGTTGCACCAGGTCGACCTGATCATTCCTACTTTAATTTTTGAGACCTAACCCTTCTGTGCACCCATGGGCTAAACTTAATAATATGGAATTCCCACAGGGATAAATATCAAGTTTTACATTTAAGTTCAAAACATGAGTAAGGCATGGCTAGGTCACAGTTGGTTGGAAAAGGATCTGGGGTCATAATGGACTTCAAGCTCAATATGAGTCAGTATATGATGTGCCATCCAAAAAGTCAAGGCCAATCAATCAGTAAGAATTAAATGTGTACTATGTGTCAGGTGCTGTGTTAAGCACTAGGGATACAAAAAGGCTAAAGATAGTCCCTGCCCTCAGAGAGCTTCCAATCTAATGGGGGAGAAAATATGCGTCAAAGCCAACTATACTTAGGGTAAATAGGATATAAGTAACAGGGTATGTGGGACTTCAAGGAAGACTAGCACCTCTGGTATAAGGGCTGCTGAGCCCTTTTCAGGGCTGCTTATTCACTTTTAGCATCTACCTGTCACTCAACTCCCACCTATGGCTCCAAAAAGCTGCAGCAAGCACAGCAACCACACACCTGTAAAACTATCTCAGCAGACTAAACCAGATCGAAGGTAATCAATGGACCTCAAACCGTGGGTGAGTTAGGGGGATCTCTATGCCAAGCATGGAAAGACTTCCCCAGGTAGAATGGGTAGATGAAAACAATTTCTTCCAAAAGCCTGAAGGTGGCTGAAGCAGGCGCTGTGGAGCACTTATAGCTTGGTCAGACATCAAGGTCATCCACTGCACCCCAGCTCTGTCACCTGTCGTCTTGACTTTTGTCCACTTTGATGACTCTGAAAGAGAGAGTGAGACTGATGAGTTTGTATAACTCTGCCTCACTTAAATCCAATTCACAGCAAGTTAAGACATTACCCCATGAAGTCATTGGTCTTCTTTGAAAATGGATAAACAGTGAACAGAGGGAAGGCACTAGAATTAAGAGAGGTTGGAAAAGGCTTCCTGTAAAGATGGTATTTTAGTTGATGAGTTGAATTAAGATACAGAGCTTTCAGGAATTTTGCAATGTGTCCTTGTCAGATCACATCTGGGATACTGAGCTTGGTCTTGGACACCTGAGTTTAAGAAGCATATGGATAAGTTGGAGAGTACCCAGGGTAGGGCAACCAAGATGGTAAAATTGTCAAGAACCATCTCTTAGAAATAGGATGCCATAGCTGGGAGAGACATTAGATAATGTAGACTATGAAAGTGAGAGGGACCTTAAAAATACAGCATTGCCAAACTGCACAAATCGTTATAATATAGCATGTCAAAGCTTGGAGGGACCTCAGAACATAGATAGTCATCCATCAGTGAAGGAAGTCTTAGAAATCTAGTGAAATTGGCTCATTTTACAAGTCAAGAAACTGATGTCCAAAGATGGGAACAATGAGCACTTGAGTTTATCTAAAACCTTGATGAATTACATGTCTCCATTTAGGTCAGTGAATACCAAGAAAATTCCCACTGTACAGGGAGGGCTTTCTTTTATTGGTCCAAAAATACATTCTTCTTACTCCGATAAATGGCTGTCAAAAACAGCAGACAGCAAGTGAGGTGCTGTTAAGACTCAGAGACTCGTTTCCTATTTTTGCTTACACATTTGACCTTTGCCTTCAGAGGAGCCTTGGACTGGAATGGAGACCTGCTCAATCAAGGGCATGACAATTTCCGCACGTTTGCATAGGGTGTCCTTCACACAGCAGTCTCCCTGTTTATTCAGCTTTCCTGACTCCCAAAGCATAGTCCTTTGCATTAGGACAGAACCTTGGGCATCCGTCCAGATAACCTTTCCAGGCGCTGCTGCAAAGATCATGGACGTGCCATCACGGAGACGGCTTCTGTTTTTCAACTAACTTTCTGCGTGATCTTGCTCGAGTCGTTTTCTTTCGTGTGTAAAATGAGAAGATTGGAACAGAAGATTTCTAAGGCCTCTGCCCTTCTCTTGTCCATGTTCTAGGCTCTATCCTAGCTCTAGCGTTCTATGTTAGCGTCCAGCACTAACACTATCTGGGTTTCCTGAGGTCCTGCCACAAAATTTGGATAGCGCGGGGCTGCTGGATCCAGCCACATGTGCCTCGCTGACACTAGTGTCCGCGCCCAGGAAGCCCCAGCCCCACCGCCCCTCGGTCCCCTCTCCGGGTGCCCCGCTTCCGCTCGCTTGCAGCCGCTCCCCCTCCCGCGCCGCACCACGCCACGCACGCCGGGCCAGCCCACGAGCGGGCCGCTCCCCCGCCGCATCCGGAGCGGGGGGTGGAGGAGGTGGCCTCGGGGGCGGGGCTGGGGTCCGGTCCCGCCCCGGCCGCGCGGCGTCAGGGCCCCGCGCGCGGACTCCTCCCCTCAGTCCCCTTCCCTCATCTGCCCTTCCAGTCCCGGGCGGCTCGAGGAGCCGGAGCCCGGGGGCGGAGCGGGGTCGGGGGGCTGGGGTAGGATCGGAGCGCGTTGGACCGGGCAGGAGCCGACGGACGTCCTCGGAGCCTTCCGTGCACGGTAAGCCTACGCCGGGGACACCCCCGCAGGACAGCCCGGCCGGGACCAGGCCGGCGGGCGCTGTAGCCCCGGGGCCCGGGCCGGGCTGCATGCCTCCATCTCCACGCCTCGACCCCCGCACCCCGCTCCCGGATCCTCGCCTTCGCGCCCCGTGCCCGGATCTCGGATTCCAGCACCCCATGGGCTCTGCAGGGAGCCTGCGGCCGTCCTCCTCGGGCTCCTCCCTTCCCCCCGGGCCCTGGGCGCCATCCCCGACTGCCTGCCCACCCGGGCTGGCTGCTGCCCGCGGGGCGGGTGGGGGGGCGGGAGGCGCGCCCACCGGTGCTCGGCTCACTGCACTGGGGACCAACCCCACGCCGTGTCCCCCGGCCCCGTGCTGCTGAGAGAGAGAAAAACAGAGAGAGACCCAGAGACAGAGAGAGACAGAGACAGAAAGACAGAGACACAGAGAGAGACGGAGAGAGAGAGAGACAGAAAGACGGAGAGACAGAGAGAAACAGAGACACACAGAGAGACGGAGAGAGAGAGAGACAGAAAGACAGAGAGACGGAGACAGAGAGAGACAGAGTAAGACAGAGAGTGTATGTGTGCGCGTGTGTGCGCACGCGGGTGTTGAGTGGGAGCGCTCCGGTCCCAGGCTCCCCCCTTGGGATTTGTCCCTGCGTCTGGACCATGTCACTCTTTGGTCAGGTCTCTGTGTGAGCATGTGTCCGTGTGTGTACGTCTCTGCTAAGATCCCACACTCTGTGGGTTTTCACGATGTCCTCCTTCGTGTGTAAGCAGGGATCAATCGATCGATCGTCTCTGCCTGTGTGTGGGAGCCAGTTTCCCGGCTGGGCCACCCAAGCGTGTATCCTTGGCCATCTCTCTGTAGCCCCCTGAGTTTCTGTAGAAGTGTGAGTGGAAGTCTGTCTCTGCATTCTTCGGTCCCTCTCTGGGATTCTCTGTCTACACAGCTTCCCCGTGTGTTTCTCTGCCCCTCTCTGCCTCTGTCTCTTACACCTTTGTCACTCCAACATCTGACTGTTGTCTATGTCTCTCCCTGGTCTCTGCTTGCTTGTCAGTTTCTTCTGAGTATCTCTACCCTTGCTCCTCTCCCCCTTGTCTCCCTATGGGTTTCTCTCTTTGCCCCAGATTCCCCGGTCTTCCTTTGAGACTCATCCCATGCTCCTCTGTGTCTGTGCCTCACTGTAAACCTGCTTCAGGGCCTCTCACACACACATACACTGCTCTGGGGGGTCTGTACCTCTGAGCGACTTTGTGGCTTAGCTCAACAGGTTTTGAAAGCACACAATCCGGAAATCAGTGAGGTGCAGGCCCCTTGTGAGCCCTAGGGTGAAGGCTGGGCCTCTCTTCTTTCTTGGTGGTGGGGGAGTAAGGAAGGAAGGTTCTCTCTCCCTGTTCATCTGATATCTTCTCAATGCTCTCTCACCACGATTCAGGAAGAATCTTCCTAGAGATATGGAAGGGAAAGGGAGGTAGGAAGGCAGAGGACAAACTTTCCCTGGACCAGCATGGAGAGGGTGAGGGAGCTGATCCTAATGGTCACTCAGCAGGGTGTGTCTGACATGCTAGAGTAATTATGGTGAACAGAAAGAAGGCCAAGGCCTCTTCTCTACCATCGGAAGAATGGCTCAGAGATGGGCTGGAGATAAGAGACTGTAGCATCTCTTAAGTATAAAAGTTTGTATGTGTGTTTGGTGTGTGTGTGTGTGTGTGTGTGTGTGTGTGTGTGTGTGTGTGTGTGTGTGTGTGTATAGGGTGGAAGAGGGGAGGGAGAGGAATTGGTGATGGGAGTGATTTGAGCCTTCCGTTCCACAAATTGAGCTGTGTGACCTTGGGTCAGTCTTCTTTTCTGAGTTTCAGTTTCTTCCTCTGTAAAAAAAGGGGATTACTAGAGGACCTGTGGGGAGAAAGGGGTCAGGTTCAACTGTAACTGATTTTTTGTGCCGTTATTTAGGGTTTCCTTGACAAAGATGCCAGAGTTGTTTGCCGTTTCCTTCTCTCCATCATTTTACAAATGAGGAAACTGAGACAAACAGGGTGAAGTGATTTGCCCAGTCACACAATTAGGAAATGTCTGAAGTTGTATTTGAACTCAGGTCTTCCTGAGTCCAGGACCTGGCACTCTATCCATTTCACCATTAGCTGTAATACCCAATTTGATTAAATCAATCCATTTGAAAGGCTCTGTGTTTATCCCTAGGAATACAAAGTGCCTCAGGTGTGTTTTATTAAGGAGGTATCTACGGAGAGTCTGTAATTAAGAGGAGCTGCGTTCAAATCCTGATGCAGAGACTTGGTATGTAGTGGATTGTGCTAATATTGGAATCAAGAAGGCCTGGGATCAAGTCTGACCACACATGCTAACTGTATAATTGTGGGTAAATCATTTAATCTCTCTTGGCTTCCTTTATGTAATGACTGGGCTGGGCTAGATGGTATCTGTGGTCCTCTCTATTTCTGATCCAGAGATTGAGTCTTTGTTCCTGTTACCCTGGGGGATTGATGCTGAGATCATCCCCATTTTACAGATTGGAAAAGGAAAGTGAGGCTTCATGAGGGGTCACCTGGGCAGCACATGGTCCAAGCTGGATTCAAGCTCAGGTCTTCCTGCCTCCAAAAGCAGAACTTCCCAGGGCCTTCTATTGGGGAAGAGGAGTAGATGAGATGTGTGAACTCTACAAAGTACATTATGGTGGTGCCAAGAAGAAATATGCACTAAGTGCCCTGGGGAAATTTGAGGAATTGTACCTTTTTAGGAGAGAACCTGCATGGAAAAAGGGATCAGTCACTAAGCACTTCTGAAGTGCCTGCTGTGTGCCAAGCACTGTGCTCAGCATTGGAGATACAAGAAAAGGCAAAAGACAGTCTCTGCCTTTGAGGATTTCATAGTTTAATAGGAAAACAACATACAAAAAACATGGAGAAAACCTCTACAGGAGCGGTTGGAGAGAATCTCAGAAGAAATACTGGAGAATTAAGGGGGATCAGGAAAGGCTTCTTGCAGAAGGAGGGATGGAAAAGATGGATTTTCAGCAGATGCAAATGGAAGGACAATAAAGGGGACAGTATTTCAGACCTGGGAGGAGGCCTCCTCCCCCATTGCCCAGGCTAGAATGGCCCATGAGTAGAACCTTGGCTTTCTCTATGGTACTAGAGGGTGTGTGCTTCTGGCTGGGCTAGATCTTCTCCTTTTTGTTTTTTACATCTCTGTGCTTGGCACAAAGTCAGCACTTAATAATAACTTAATGTGTGACTTACTGATGAACCGGTCTGGTTGAATCTGGAAGAACCCTTAGAATAGGGAATGTCAGAGTTGGGAGGGGCCTTAGAACAGGGAATGTCAGGGTTGGAAGGGCCCTTAGAACAGGGGAAGTTGGAGGTGGGAGGGGCCTTAGAACAGAGGATGTTAGAACTGGGAGGACCCTTAGAATAGGAAATGTCAGAACTGGGAGGGGCCTTAGAACAGAGGATGTTAGAACTGGGAGGACCCTTAGAATAGGAAATGTCAGAACTGGGAGGGCCCTTAGAATAGGCAGTGTCAGAGCTGGGAGGGGCCTTAAAACAGAGGAAGTTGGAGGTGGGAGGGGCTTTAGGACCGAAGATATCAGAGCTGGGAGGAGTCTGAGAACAGGGAATGTTGGAGCTGAGAGGCACTTTAGAGATAATTTAGTTCCAGGGTTCTTAGGCACTTTTTGTGTCATGGATGCCTCTGGCAGTCTGATTTTTTTTTTCTGAAATTTTAAAGAGCATTTGTCCCCAATTTCATGTCAAGACAATTTTTAACATTCGTTTTTACAAGATTTTGAGTTCCAAATTTTTATCCCTTTCTCCTTCCCCTTCCCTTCTAAAAATGATAGGCAATTTGATATAGGTTAGCATGTGCTATCATGTGAAACATATTTCCATATTATGTCACAACTGTGAAAGAAGAAACAGATCAAAAGAGAAAAAACACAAAATGGAGTAAAGTATGTGAAAGAAATACGCTTCAATCTGCACTCTGATAGTCCACCAGTTTCTCATCTGGATGTAGATAGTGTTTTCCTTCATGGGTCCTTTGTACTTGCCTTTGGATTACCGTGTTACTGAGAAGAGCTGAGTCATTCATAGTTGATCATCACACAGTGTTGCTAATATTGTATACAATGTTTTTCTGGTTGTGCAAGCCTTTCCAAGTTTTTTTGAAGTCTGCCTGGTCATCATTTCTTATAGCACAATAGTATTCCATTACATTCATATACCACAGCTTGTTCAGCCATTCCCCAATTGATGGGCATCCCCTCAATTTCCAATATTTTGCCACCACAAAAAGAGCTGCTATAAATGTTTTTGCACATGTAAGTCCTTTCCCCCCCCCTTTTTTTTGCTCTCTTTGTGATATAGCCACAGAAATGGTATTACTAGATCAAAGGGTTTGGTTTGGTTACCCTTTGGGCATAGTTCCAAATTATTCAACAGAATGGATGGATTAGTTCATAACTCCACCAGCTATGCATGTGTTCCATTTTTCCCACATCTTACTCCAACATTTATCATTTTTCTTTTTTGTGATATTAACCAATATGTTTTAATTTGCATTTCTCTAATCAGTTAGAGCACTTCTTCTTGTGACTATAGATAGCTTTCGTTTCTTCATCTGAAAACTTCCTGTTCGTATACTTTGACCATTTATCAGTTGAGGAATAGCTTATAATCTTATAAATTTGGCCCAGTTCTCTATATATTTGAGATATGACACCTTTATAAGAGACACTTGCTGTAGATTGTTTCCTGCTTTTCTGCTTTCCATCTATTCTTGGTTGCATTGTTTTTGTTTGTACAAAAGCTTTTTCATTTAATATAACCAAAATTATCTATTTTATATTTTGTAATGCTCTTTATCTCCTGTTTGGTCATGAATCCTTCCCTTCATCATAGATTGGACAGGTAGACAATTCCTTGCTCTGCTAATTTGCTTATGCTACACTTTTTATGTTTAAATCATGCACCCATTTTGACCATACCTTGGTATACAGTATGAGATGCTGATCTATACCAAGTTTGTCTCCTATTGTTTTCCAGTTTCCCTACTAGTTTTTTGGCAAATAGTGAGTTCTTATCCCAGTTTTGGGTTTATCAAACACTAGGCTACTATGGTTATTGAATATTGTGTCTTGTGTACCTAATCTATTCCATGGATCCACCACTCCATTACTTAGTCAGTACTAGATGTTTTGATGGTTATTACTTTATAATATAGTTTGAGACCTGGTATTTCTAGGTCGTCTTCCTTTGTATTTTTTTTCATTAATTCCCTTGATATTCTGGACATTTTGTTCTTCCAGATGAATTTTGTTGTTATTTTTTTCTAGCTCTATCAAATAATTTTTGGTGGTTTCATTGGCATGGCATTGAATAAGTAAATTAACTTAGGTAGAACTGTCATTTTTATTATATTGATTGGCCTACCCATTAGCAACGGATATTTTCCCAATTGTTTAGATCTGACTTTATTTGTCTAAAAAGTGTTTTGTAGTTGTATTCATATAGTTCCCTGGGTATGTCTTGGCAGGTAGACTCCCAAGTATTTTATATTGTCTCAGGTATTTTGAATGGGATTTCTCTTTCTACCTCTTGCTGCTGAGCTTTGTTGATTATATAAAGAAGCATTGATGATTTATGTGAGTTCATCTTATATCCTGCAACTTTGCTAAAGGTGTTAATTATGTCAAGTAGTTCTCTAAGGTTCTCTAAGTATACCATGATGTCATCTGCAAAGAGGAGTAGTTTTGTTTCATCATTGCCTGTTCTAATTCCTTCAATTTTCTTTTCTTCTCTTATTGCTATATTGAAGAATATTAGTGATAATGGACATCCTTGCTTTACTCCGATCTTATTGGGAATGCTTCTAGCTTATTCTCATTTTATTCCTATGTTCTCTATTGTTTTCAATAGGAATGGGTACTCTATTTTGTCAAAAAATTTTTTAGCATCTATTAGGATAATCGTATGATTCCTGTTGGTTTTGTTATTGATATGGTTAATTATGTTGATGGGTTTTTTTCTAATATTGAACCAACCCTGCATTCCTGGTATAAATCACAACTCGGTCATAGTGTATAATCTTTAGGATATAGGGCTGTAATAGCCTTGCCAGTGTTTTGTTCAAAATTTTTACATTGATATTCATTAGGGAAATTGGTCTATAATTTTCTTTCTCTTTTTTTTAGCCTTCCTTGGTTTAGGTATCAGCACCATATTTATGTCGTAAGAGGAGATTGGGAGTATTCTTTCTTCATCTATTTTCCCAAATAGTCTATATGGCATTAGAATTAATTGTTCTTTAACTGTTTGGTAGAATTCACTTCTGAACTCATGTGACCCTGGGGATTTTTACTTCGGGAGCTCATTAATGGCTTGTTCAATTTCTTTTTCTAAGATAGGGTTATTGAGGCATTCTACTTCCTGATCTGTTAATCTGGGTAATTTATATTTTCATAAATATTCATCGATTTCACTAAGAGTGTCAGATTTATTGGCATAGAACTGGGTAAAATATTTCCTGATGATTGCTTAAATTTCTTCTTTATTGGTGGAGATTTCTCCTTTTTCATTTTTGATACTGGATGTTTGGTTTTCTTTTTTCTTTCTTTTTTTAATCAAATTAATCAATGGCTTATCTATTTTATTGTTTTTTATTCATAAAACCAACTCCTAGATTTATCTATTAGGTCAGTTGTTTTGTTTTGTTTTTTTTTGCTTTCAGTCTGGTTAATCTCGCCTTTGATTTTCAGGATTTCCAATTTGGTATTCAATTGGGGCTTTTAAATTTGTTCTTTTTCTAGTTTTCTCATTGCATGCTCATTTCATTAATCTGTTCTTTTTCTATTCTGTTGATATAAAAATTGAGAGAAACAAATTTTCCCCTAAGTACTGCTTTGGCTGCATTCCATTAGTTTTGGTATGTTGTCTCATTGTTGTCATTCTCTTTAATGAAATTGTTCCTACGATTTGTTCTTTGATCCATTTGTTCTTTAGGATTGTTTAGTTTCCAGTTAATTTTTAATCTATCTCTCCACTGCTTTTTGTCGAATATAGTTTTTATTGCATTATGATCTTAAAAGGATCCATTTAATATTTCTGCTTTTCTACATTTGATGTTGAGGTTTTTATGTCCAAATACAGGGTCAGTTTTTGTGTAGGTGCCATGTGCTGCTGAGGTGCATTGCTTTCTGTTTCCATTAACTTTTCTCCGAAGGTTTGACATGTCTAGCTTATCTAATCTTCCATTTACCTCCTTAGTTTCTTTCTTGTTTATATTTTAGTTGGATTTATGGAGTTCTGAGAGGGGACAGTTATAGTTCTCCACTACTATAGTGTTACTGTCTTTTTCTTCCTGTAACTCTTTTCAGAATTTGTATACTATACAACTTGGTGCATGTGTTCAGTATTGATATTGCTTCACTGTCTATGATACCTTTTCAGCAAGATATAGTTTCCTTCCTTATCTCTTTCAATTAGGTCTGTTTTTGCTTTTACTTTGACTGAGATCAGGATTGTTACCCCTCCTTTTTTTTTTTTACTTCAACTGAAGCATAATAGATTCAGTTTTAGCCCCTTACTTTTAACTCTGTGTGTCTCTGTGCTTCAAGTGTACTTCTTGTAAACAACATATTGTAGGATTTTTGATCCCGTCTGCTGTCTGCTTCTGTTTTATGGGAGAGTTCATCACATTCATGTTCACAGTTATGATTACTATGTATTTTCCTCCATACTGTTTTTCTTCCTTTTTGTCCTCTCTCTCCTTTTCCTCTTTGACTGTGTTTTGCTTCTGTCTACTCCCTCTCCCATCTGCCCTCCCTTCTGTCAGTCCCTCCCCCCTTTACTTAATCTCCTACCTCCTTACTTCCATGTTCAGCTAAGATGGACTTCTACATTCCGCTTATTGTGTATGTTAGTCCCTCTTTTAGCCAGTAGTGATGAGAGTAATGTTCAAGTGATGCCCATTGCCTACTCTCCCATCTTCCCATCTATAATATGTCTTTCATGGCTCTTCATGTGAAATAATTTATCCCATTCTTCCTCTCCCTTCTTCTGCACCTAGTGTATTCTTCTTTCTCATCCCTTAATTATTTTTTATGTCATTCCTTCAAATTCACCTTATACCTGTACCCTCTGTCTATGTATATTCCTTCTAACTATACTATTAGTGATACAGTTTTTAAGAATTAGAAGTATCATCTTCCTGTGTAAGAATTTAAACAGATTAGCTCTATTGAATCCCTTATGTTTTCTTTCCCCATTTTTTACCTGTTTATATTTCTCTTGCATCTTGATATTGCAGATCAGATTTTTGGTTTAATTCTGGTCTTTTCCTTATGAAAACTTGAAATCTTTCTATTTCATTGAATGGCCATTTTTCCCCCTTGAAGAATTATGTTTAATTTTTCTGAGTAAGTGATTCTTGATTGTAACCATAACTCTTTATCCTTCCAGAATATCATGTTCTATGACTGCTGATCCTTCAATGTTTTGACTGCTAAGTCCTGTGTAATACTGATTGTGGCTACCTGATATTTGAATTGTTTCTTGCTGACCACTTGTAGTATTTTTTCCTTGACCAAATAGTTCTGATATTTGGCTATATTGTTCTTTGGAGATTTTTTTTTTTGGAATCTTTTGTCTGAAGTGATAGGTGTATTCTTTCAATACCTATTTTGCCCACTAGTTCCAGGATATAAGCCATTTTTCTTAATAATTTCTTGAACGATGCTATCCAGGTCCTCCATTTGATTATGACTTTCAGGTAGTCAATTGATTCTGACATTGTCTCTCCTGGATCTATTTTCCTGGTCAGTTGTTTTCCTCATGAGCTATTTTACATTTTCTTCTATTTTTTTCATTCTCTTTAATTTGATTGATTTTTTTGATGTGTCACAGAGTCGTTAGCTTCCATTTGCCCAATTCTAACTTTTAAGGAGTTGTTTTCCTCAATTAGCTTTTGCATTTTCTTTTCTATTTATCCAGTTGTACTTTTTAAGAAGTTGTTTTCTTTAGTGGATTTTTGTATCTCATTTTCCATATGGCCAAGTCTACTTTTTAGGCAATTGTTCCCTTTTCCAAGCTCTTGACTTTTTTCATAATTCTCTTGCATCGCTCTCAATCCTTTTCCCAAATTTTCCTCTGCCTATTATATTTTTAAATTCCTTTTTGAGCTCTTCTTTTCTTTGGGGTTTTGCCTCTAGGTGTTCTGACACTGATATCCTCTTCTGAGCTTGTGCCTTGATTTTTCCTGTCCCCATAGCTTTCTGTGGTTAGATTCTTTTCCATGGTGACAGTCTGATTTTTAAATGTATAAAGTAAGGGTTAAAAAGGAAACTCATTATTTTCAATGACAGTTATCAGAATATTAACAAAACAGGTTCCTGGGCCCTAGGCTTCATGCCTTAGATCTAGTCTACCTCCTCTCATTTTCTGGGTTGAGGACACAGACGCCTATAGGGTTCACTTGATTACGTCTGAGGTCACAGCATGCTAGTAGAAGGAAGAACAAAGACTAGAACCCAGGACCCGGGTCCCTCAGGATCCAGAGAGGAGCTCTTTCTGCTTCAATATCCCTGCATTCCCAGAGGAGACACCAAATTTTTCCATTCAAGCAATAGTTAGGATCCATGGGGCAGTCAGGTGGTACAGTGGATAGAGCATCAGGCCTGAAGTCAGGAAGACCTGAGTTCAGATCTAGCCTCAGACACTTATTAGCTGTGTGACCCTGTGCGAGTTACTTTACCCTGTTTGCCTCAGTTTCCTTATCTGTAAAATGAACTGGACAAGAAAATGGCAAACCACTCTAATATCTTTGCCAAGAAAACCCCAAATTGGGTTCACAAAGAGTCAGACATAACTGAAATGACTGAAAAACAAAAAAAAGTTAGGATCCATAGTACCATCAGTTCCCTGAGTTTTTGCTATGCAATGGATTCACTGGGCATCTAGGGGCCAGTTCAGGATCCTAACCCTCACATATGAGTCCTCTAAGCCCTGGAGACCATCCAGTATACTAGAAAGAAGGGGAGACCAGGTGGCCTGGCTTTCCTCTTTGCTTTCCACCAGCTGTATGCTAAATATTGAGCAGACCACTTCCTCTTTCTAGGCCTTGGCTTTCCTTTCCTTGAAATGAGCTGGGGAGACAATTGATAAATGGTCAAAGGATATGAACAGGCAATTTTCAGAGGAAGAAATTAAAGCTATCTATAATCATATGAAAAAATGCTCTAAATCACTATTGGTTAGAGAGATGCAAATCAAAACAACTCTGAGGTACCACATCACACCTATAAGATTGGCAAACATGACAGAACAAGAAAATGATAAATGCTGGAGAGGATGTGGGAGAGTTGGAACACTAATTCATTGTTGGTGGAGCTGCGAGCGCATCCAACCATTCTGGAGAGCAATTGGGAACTATGCCCAAAGGGCTACAAAAATGTGCATACCCTTTGACCCAGCAATATCGCTACTAGGACTGTATCCCCAAGAGATCATAAAAATGGGAAAGGGTCCCACATGTACAAAAATATTTATAGCAGCACTCTATGTAGTTGCCAAAAACTGGAAGTCAAGGGGATGTCCATCAATTGGGGAATGGCTGAATAAATTATGGTATATGAATGTAATGGAGTACTATTGTGCTATAAGAAATGATGAACAAGAAGACTTCAGAGAGGCCTGGAAGGACTTATATGACCTGATGCTGAGTGAAAGGAGCAGAACCAGGAGAACTTTATGCACAGTAACGACCACAGTGTGTGAGAGTTTTTTCTGGTAGACTTAGAATTTTGTAATAACACAAGAACTTCTTACAAAAAAAAAAAATTCCCAATGGTGGTTCTCAAGGCAAAATGCCTTCCGCACTCAGAGAGAGAAATATGGAAGTCACTCACATAATGTAGCAGATCATGTCTGTGTATGTGTATGTGTTTGTGTATCATGTTCTGATTTGTTATACGATTTCTTTCATTCATCTTAGTCTGACTACATAGCATGACTATAGTGAAAATATACTCAGTAGGAAAGTATATGTAGAATCTATACAGAATTGTATGCAGTCGTGGGGAGGGAGGGGGGTAGTGGGGGGTAGGTGGGGGGGATAAAATCGCAATTGTATGGGAGTGATTGTTAAACATTAAAAAATAAAAAAAAATAAAAAAAAAAGAAATGAGCTGGGGAGAGTTGGGCACAGTAGGCAAGATGAATATGAAAGCCCCTTCCAGTTCTGCCCAGCCTTGGGGACTGCCTGTGCTTCTCTGCTATAGGTGAATAGAGGGCTGGTCCTTATTAAGTACTTGGATCCCTGGCACTGTGATCAACTTTGGCAATGCAAAGAAAAAAGGAAAACCAATCCTTGCCTTCAGGAAGCTTTTATTCTGATAGCTGTGTGACCCTGGGGTTGTCATTTAACTTTTAATGTTCTAGGCAACTTTAAGACTCTGCCACAGAGAAGGTGCCTGACTTTCTTCTTGGGAAATTCCCTAACCAATGAATTCACAGGCCCAGCCCAGTCCTATCATGTGCTCACATTACTCTGGACAGCTACAGTATTATAGTTTGGTTTATTTTTTAAGCAAAAATCCTTTCTTGTCCTTTGCCTTTCTAAGCTGGCACTGGTTATCTTAGACTTCTCCTTTCCTAATTCCTTCCCCTCTTCTCTTTCTCCTATACTGTGGATCAGTCCTCTAGTTAACTCCAGCAGGTATCAGTGCCTATTGTGGTGCAGAATCCTAGATCCAGACCTTAGAAGCCATCTAGTCCAATGTCCTCATTTTATAGAGGGGTAAACTTAGACCTTGATTTGCCTAGGATCATATATATAGCCAATGAGTCTCAAAAGCAGAGGCCACTCAGGATCTCTGTGACTCCCAGTCCAGCGTTTTATTCCCTACATCAAACTGCCCCTCAAATGCCCGGCACTGTATTAGGCTCTGGAGATATAGCAACAGAAAGAAAAAAAAGATTCTGACCTCAAAGAACTTACTTTGTCTTGGAGGGATTGATGTTGTAAAGATGATGTGTGAACAGAGAAGTATATTCTTGATTATTTGGGGGCTGAGGATATAAGGAGATCAGGAAAGGCCTTATGGAGGAGGTCGCATATGCCTTGAAGGAAGCTAGAGATTCTAAGATGCAGAGATGAGGAGGGAGAATATGCATGCCAGGTCTGGGAACTCTGTACATATGTATGGAGGTGGGAGATTGAATCTTGCATGTGTGGATGAATAAATAGATACGATGGCTTGGAAAATGGCATATTGACCCAGATGGCTCCTGGGAGCCCTTTCCACTTTGGATCTCTAATCCTAAGATCTGACCTGTGTGAGTGTGGGCAAGTAGCTTATGTTTTCAAGGAAACTTCAGTTTCCTCCGTTGTAAAATGAAGGGCTTAGATTAGGTTGCTTGGGGACGCCCTTGTTGATCTCTTCTATGAGCCTGTGCTCTCCAGGTTATTTACTACAGTTTAGAGGGGTTGTGGTCTGCATTAGAGTATCCCACCTCGTTGGCTGCATCTGGTCCAGGACTCTACATACAATAGGTGTTTAATAAATGTTTGCTTTGGTTGGAGTGAGATGCATCGTTTGGGTCTGAGGGAATAGATGGTTCACTGGAATTCAGGGGAGGGAGAGCCTTGGCACTGTGTGCATTGGGGTGCTGGTGTTTGGAACTGTTAGTTTCCTTATCCTCCCCACCTCCCTTTTATAGGATTGCCATGGTTGTAAAAGCCTCCCTCCATGCTGAGGCTGCTTTCTAGGGACCTTGACTGCTCTCAGGACAGTTGATAAAGGCCACTGGTTTCCTGCCTGACCCTGGGCCTATTGGTTCCTCATGCGGCAAGAGAGTGATTCATCCAGAAACTTGTGTTGACCAAGGTTCTCCCTTAGGGCCTGCCGGTTCCCAGACCTGGAACCCTCTCGATAAGCTCACATGTTTTCTTCTTGGGTTGTTCTCAGAGCTCTGGGGAAACTATGGCTAAATTAGATCCTACTAAGAGGCTGGCATTTTGTGTGACCAGAGTTGGGGGGGATAGCTGGAGGAGGCAGGCTGTGTGCCAGCCAACCCTCTCTGTTGCTGCTGCCAAATATGTTTTGTCGTCAGCCATAAGCTCAGGCAGCAGGCAGCTGGACTGGGGGATTGGAGGGGCCTCTAGCAGCTAGCTTCCTCACTTAGTTGTTGCTGGTGGTGACCTCCTGCCACTACCCGCTGTGGAACACGGTGACCACAGAGAGTGTGCAGGACTGGCAGTCTTACTTTTCTTCAGTAATGACGTTTCTCTCACTCACCACAAATATAGTATGCACATGCAAAGAACCATAGGAGTCAGGAAGTTGTAGTTTTTTTAATTTGTGGTTATTTAGAACTGCCCCTTTTTGTTATGGGACTCTGTGGTATCCTTGGTCTTAGGTATAGAAGGGGATTGGATTAGATGATCTATAAAGTCTTTCCAGCCCTGACATCCCCTGTTCTCAGGCCCCTCCCAGCACTGACATTCCCTGTTCTCAGGCCCCTGACATCCCCTGTTCTTAGGCCCCTCCCAGCCCTGACATCCCCTCTTCTAAGGTACCTACCTCCCAGTCTTTTCTGTGTTCTAAGGGCCATGGCAACTCTAACATTCTGGGGTATGTGTTTTAAGGCCTGCTGTCATATTCAGTGATTTCAATTTTTTTCTTATTTGTTTACAAAATAAAGTCTTTCTGTTACTAGATCCTTGCAGTTTAATTAAATATTTCTTGAGCACCTACTATGCCTAAGTCCTTTTGTCAGGCACTGGAAAGGCCACACATCATAAAGCCAGAGGCCTCTACTTTCCTGCCTAACCCTGGATTTGCAGAAGGGAACATCCTAAGGAGGGTTTTTTGAAAACCAGTCCTGGATTTTTTCTACTCATTTCCCCAGTGCCGGCTGACCTGGAACAAGGCCTCTTCCAGTTTCCTCTCATGGGTTAGACCTTTCTTGAGAAGCTGCTGGTAGTTCAGGAAGGTCCAAGGCCATGTGTGCCAGAGGCACTGATTCCCTGGATTCCTCAACTGAGAAGCCAGCCAATCTCCCAGGAACCAAGCCTCCAGCTTAGAGAATGGGCACTGACTAATGCTGAGCCAGCCGGGGCTGGGCATGCTGACCTCTCTACTCAAGCAGCCTTCCCAGGGAGTCTGTAGAAATGGAAGGTGCTGGGACCGAGAGGTGGAAGAGCTCGGTGAGCTGCTTAGCGGAGTGACTTCTCCGGAGCTTGACGCCCCCATCTGCAAACATTGCCATAGTAATACCTGTAGACCCCTCACATGCTATTGTGTGGACCACATGAGACAATATCATCAACTTGGATTTTTTAAAATAGACTTTTATGAATGTCTTTTATCTTTACATCACCTAAATTTCCCTAGTATCGCCTCTTTTCCCTTCTCATAGCAGAATGGTGCTATTTTTTTTCAGTTTTTAAAACATTTCTATTTCAAGTTTTGAGTTCCAAATTCTATCCCTCTCCCCTCCCTGAGACCATAAGCAAATAGGTTATATACATGTGCAGTTATGAAATCCATTTCCATCTTAGTCACTTTGACCAGTAAGACCAGAATAAAAAGAAAGAAAAGAAAGAAAAAGTGAAAAATAGCCTGCTTCATCCTGAGTCCTTTGGGATTGTCTTGGATCATTCTGTTGTTGAGATGCGAAGTCACTCACAATTCTTTATCAAACAGTGTTACGTTACTGTGTACAACATTCTCCTGGTTCAGAATAGTGTATTCTAAACAGGGTTTAAACCATCTAAGCTGTCTAAACCATCACTCCTTCCCTAATTCTTTTCTGTCTTAAATGATATGTTTGTAAAGCGCTCTCTGTTTTAAGGCCCCTCTCAACTCTGACATTCCCTGTTCTAAGACCCCTTACCAGCTCTAACATCCCCTGTTCTAAGGACCATGTAAATTTTTTGTCAAACATAGTAGGTGTTTAATAAATGCTTATTCCCTTTGCTTTCCCCTTTTCTCCTGTTTTCCTGCTTCCTTCCCTCCTACCTTTCTTTTCTCCTGCCCACCATCCTTTTACTTCCAACTTCCCTGTCTCTCAGCCCCTTCCTCTACCCTTTCACTAAAGGATACTTATATTGTAAGGCATTCTGAGGTAGCTGGGTGGTTCAGTGGATAGAGCACTGGACTTGATGGGGTGCTCGGGCCCCAGTCCTAAAATCATGTCTCTGGAAGCCTTTCAATTTCTCTTTAGGCCCCTGCCCTGTGAGAAAATTTTCTCTTGTTGCAGAACACATTCTCTTATCAGAACAGACGCAAGGGTGCCTGGCCCAAGGATTTTTGTCCCTGGCTGGCCCAAGGACTCTGTTGGTGCCAGATCCCCAAGGTCCATGCCTCTGATAACTCCCTCAGTGTCTGGTATCAACAAAGTTATCTCTGCAGATTTCCTGCATTTTCCTGCCCCTGGCTCCCAAAGACACCTGGACCTTTTGTATCATCTAATTAGCATCCCTAACTTTCCTTTCCCTGCCGCTTTTCTATATAACCTTTATATTCACCCCTGTTAAGTTGCAAGTTTCCCAAGAGAACTTTGCTCACCACTGTTGGCATTACAATAAATTGCCACTTGACTGAAAGATGACTTGAGTGTGTGAATTCATTCCAGGCAACTCTGCCTTGGCATTCTTGGGGTCGCAGCACCCCTAAACAGTGTTAGTATCCCAACCCTCTTCAGAATCAGGAAGACTGTAGCCTCATATACTTACTAGCTGTGTGACCTTGGGCAAGCCATTTAACCTCTGTTTGCTTCAGTTTCCTCAACTGTAAAATGTGGATAATAACATTACCTACCTTGTTGGGTTGCTGTGAAGATCCAGTGAGATGATGTTTGGACGGTACTGGCATATGGTACTTATCTGTTATATAAATGCTTATTCTCTGTCTCTGTCCCTCTCTCTTTCTCTCCCTCCCTTTCTCCCTCCCCTTCTAATATCTCTGTTGTAGGGATTCTTAATCTGGGATCACAATCCTGTATCTCTCTCAGTATCTGCCCCCCCCCCCCCAGATTGATTTCAGTCTGTCCATGAACTGGAGGGAATCACAGCCTACAACTGAAATTTAGTATTTCCTTCCATCTTGAATTAAAAAACAAATTATTATTTGAAGGAGCCCTTAGGCTTTACTAGGCCGACAAAGTTGTCTAGGAAACAAAAACCTTTATCATGATAAAAGTTTTCCAACCCACTTTTCTCATAAATTCCATGAGAGCTAGTACCATACACCCCATTTTACATGTCTGGAAGCTGAGGCTCTGAGCAGTGAAGCTGTTTGTTCAGCATCCTGCAGCTTTTAAGTGTCTGAGCTGGGATTCAAATTAAAGTCTCTCCTGGCTCCAGATCTGAAATTCCTTCCTCTAGGCTGTGTTTCTTATGCCACTACATGTTATAGTAGAAGGAGAAGAATTTGAAGTCAGAACTGGCTTCAAGTCCTGGCTCTTTGTGACTTTGGTCAAGTCACTGGACCTCCATGTTTCTATGGACTTCTATTCCCCAGTTTCTTCATATGTAAAGAATGGGGGTTGGACTAGATGGTCTCTGAGAGTTTCTTCTGGGTCTGTCTATCATCTTATATGATTGTGCCATTTAGAGGTGGAAAAGCTGGATGTGAATCCTGCCTCTTCTTCTGAACACTACTTTTTCCTTCATTGTATAATTAGGTGGTTCTTATGTGATCTCCTCTAAGGCTGATTGAGTTCAAAAAGTATGTAGTATGGCAAGTACTCTGCTAGGAATACAAAGACAAAATATGTAACAGTCTGTAATCATAAGAAACATAGTCTGTTAGCGGAGGTAGCAGGCATACAGATAAGTGGATACAATATAATCTCAGTCAAGTGAGAGCACTAACCTTGGGGGATCAAGAAAGGCCTTTTGTAAGGTTGAAGGCAGTTTAGGGATACATAGAAAAAGAACTAAAGATTGCATGCACATCAGGGATGAGGGAGCACCTATGCAAAAGCTTGGAGGTTGAAAATTATGTCATGTGGGAGAAGTAGTTAAAAGGCCACTTAGATGTATGGAAAATAGTTAGCAGGCCAGTTAGATTGGAATAGTGAATTTGTGAAGAGGAAAAACCTGGAACAAGACTGAGAAGGTAGGTGGGAGCCAGATTCCAGAGGTCTTTCAATGCCAAGTTAGGAGTTTTGTGTTTTATCCTAGAGGCAATAGTGAGCCAACAAAGATTGTTGAATAGTTTACTGACATAGCCAGATCTGTGTTTTAGGAAAGACCATTTGGCAGCTTTATGGGGGAGGGAAGAGTCAAGGATAATTCTTAAGACTGTTAACCTGGGTACATGAAAGAACGATGGTGACCCCAACAGCCATGTTTGGAGAGACAAGAGAACTGACTGTCAAGAAAGGGAGAGATAGGAGAGAGAAAGACATTTCCTGATGTTCTAAGGCCCCTTAAAGATGGAACATTCCATGAGTCCTTGGTCATCACTCTACTGAGTTTTGTTTTTCCCTCCAGTGTGATGCATTTTACCTAACAGATGAAGGCCTCTCTGTCCCTTTTGCTGGGGTCAGGTGCTGAAGTGTGCTCAATATCCAAAGGCATCTGACTGCATTTAATTTTGAAAAATCCAGGTTGTGGATCTTGGCAGCAGCACAGATGTTATATCCTCAGCTAGAAATAACCTGGCATCAAAGCTGCTTTGGCACAGAATCAGAGATGGAAGAAGCATCATGGCCTTCTCATGGGTTCCCAAGGTGTTTCCTCATCCGTCTCCCACCCGACCAGCACAGGAGTGTACGTGGGGTTGTAAGACTCTCTGGCTCGCTTAGCAGACAGTATCTTACTTTCCAGTTGGGGTGGGAGGTGTGGTTATTATATAGGAGTCCTGGATCATTGGAGCAAAATCCAGAACTTTGAGATCATCTGATACAATCCCAAATTTTTCCAGATGAGGAAACTGAGGTCCAGGGAAAATTAAGTAAATTACCCAATCACACAGGTAGTCACCTTCATTTCAAATAAGAGGAGCCCCAGATCCCTGACTTGGTCATTTGGCCTTCTTTGATCTGTATACTGGCAGGGGTGGGGGTGCAGATTATAGGGAGGGGGTATCCGCTAGTCAAAGCTTCCCAGTGTGCCTTTAATTGGAGAGGCTGGGATACAGTAGCATGGCAGAGTAAAAGGAGTCCTGGACTGAGCTCCAGGGTAACAGGTTTTGAGCCCTGACTTGATGAGGTGTGTCTTTGGATAACCCTATGATCTCTGTATTTTTCTTCATGTATGACCCCCTTCATCTTCCACTTCTGTGTCTTTGCACATGCGTGGAATGCGCTTCCTCCTCAACTCTTAATCTTAGAATGATAGTATCAATAATAGTATCAATAGTAAAAATAGCTAACATTCATATAGTCTTTACTATGTGCCAGGGACTGTACTAAGCGCTTTACAGTTATCATCTCATTTGATCCTCTCCACAACCCTGGAAGGTTAAATACTACTATTTATGTCCTTTTTACAGGTAAGGAAACTGAGGCAAACAGGTTAAGTGACTTATTCAGTGTCACATAGCTAATAAGTGTCTGAGGCTGGATTTGAACTGAGGTCTTCTGGACTCCAAGCCCTGTGCTTTAGCGACAGTCACCTACGTGCCAAATTAAAATCCCTGGTTTCCTTTAAAGTTCAGCCCAGGTGCTGCATCCTTCATGAGACCTTTCCTGATTTCTGCTGCCCCTAGCCATCTCCTGCTACTGATGCCTCCACTCCACCACAAATCACTTTGTATCTGTCTTCTATTTACAAAAATTTATATGTTACCTTCCTCTAATAGAATATAAGCTTCATGAGGTCAGGGACCAGTTCACCTTTGTCTATATCCCCAGTGCAAAGCACAATACCAGGCACCCTGCAGGCATTTAAAAATTTCTTATTGATTAATTGTAGTCAATTTCTCTAACAATTACAGGTAGTTGCTTTTTGTAAAAAGCATCTCTCACAGCCACCCTGTATGGTAGATAATAAAAATGGTTTATTTCCATTTTATGAATAAGAGAACTGGTGTTTAGGTAACACTGGAAGTCTTTAATCATCCACCTTAATTCTAGAACCTTCCATCTTTTGCTTATTTTCTGTTTATCCTGTCTGTAGTTTCTTTGTACATAGCTTTTGCATGTTGGCTCTGTTACATCATAAGCTCCCTAAAGGCAGGGACTACCTTTTGCCTTTCTTTGTGGTAGGTTAGCATTTAACACAATGTCTAGCACACAGTAGGCACTTAATAAAAATTTATTGCCTTCCTTAAATGACTTGTAGTCATGATTTGGTGGAGGAATTGGGATGAGCTATCTGGTTTGGTTGTTGCTATTTTGTTCAATCATGTCTAACTCTTCCTCATCCCATGGATTATTATGGGATTTTCTTGGCAAAGACTTGGAGTGGTTTGCCATTTCCTTCTCCAGCTCATTTGACAGATGAGGAAACAAAGGCAAAAAGAGTTAAATAACCTGCCCTGGGTCACATAGCTAATAAGTGTCTGAGGCAAAATTTGAACTCAGATCTTCCTGACTGCAGGCCCAGAGCACTCTATCCACTGCACCAACTAACCCCTTATATCTGGTTTTACCTGCCACTATATCATAAACTCCTTGAGGATAGTGGTTGTGTCTGATATTTCTTTATGTCCCCCAGAGTCTTTCTTTGTTGGAACCTTAATTCTGCAAATCTTTTAGAAACGTAGAATGTCCGAGCTGGATAGGATGCTGAAAATTAAAGCCAAGAGAGGTCCAAGAATGTGGAATATAAAATGTTTGTGCTTTGTGGAATTTTAGAGATGCACTGGATGGAGTGTTTAATTGGAGTTTGGCACAGACCTGAGATTCCCATCCTGCCGCAGACATTTTCTGACTGGGTGACCATGGGCAAAATCCTTCACTTCTCTAGGTAAAGATTCCTTCTCTATAAAGTGAACAGGTTGGACCACATAGCCTTTGAGGGTTCTTCTGGGTCCAGATCCCTGATTGATGGTCTCTTTGTAGAGATGATAGAACTGGAAGCACAATGAGGGCTTACCCCTTAGGGAAGAGCTGAGCTGGAATCTGCTTCCCATCTCTTCCCAGCCTCTCTCATATCTCCATCTCTCATTCCTACCCCATCTATGTTTCCAACAGGTTCTCAAGTACATTCTTTGGTTGACAAGCTCATCACCAAATGCTTTCTTTACTGTTGTTTAAGACTGCTCCCCCTCCTCCACCCTTTAGTCTGGCTAGAGCGCAGAAACAACCCTTAGCTAGATTCCTTGTCCAGAGCCTAGAATTCAGCTTTTGTTGGGCTCATTCAGGCTTTTTTCCCTCTCAGTAGAGAGGGATGCTTTTACCAGCATTGGAAAATTCCTCCTCTCAGCCTGAAGGTATTCTAGGCAGAGGATAAGGATGTAGTTGGTTGAGGTTGCCTCTCAGGAAGAGCTGTGCATGGGGTCAAGAATGGGGATTAATGTTGCCCAGTAAAAGGATTATTGGGATTATTTTTTTTTTTTTACCATGGTGCTGTAACTCTTGAATTGTATTTTATTTCCTTTAAAGAAATCTCAACCCTCCTTCTATTCCTTCTGGAAATGACATCCAAAAGGTTGAATATCCTTGGAGAATCTAAAAGAATCCAAGGAACCTGTTTTAAACTAGAGTACTAATAGCTAGAAGAGACCTAAGAACAGAGAATATTAGCATTAGAAGAGATGTTAGAACATTGAATGTTAAAGGTGGAAATGGCTTTAATATATTAGAACATAAGACGTTAGAGCTAGGAAGGACTTTAGAATGTAAAATATTCAGCTTGAAAACCTTAGAAAATGGAATATTGGCACTAGAAAGGGCCTTAGAATTCTGCAGTGTTAGAATCTAGAATATCAGGACACAGAATTTAACCCTAGAAGAAGCCTTCAAATTATACGGCATTAAACTTTAAAACATTAAAATGCAGTGTTAGTGCTAGACATTGCCTCAGAATCATATAGTGTTAGAACATAGAACATTAGAACATAGAACTTTAGCAGTAGAAGGGTTCTTGAATACCATTTAAACAGTAGAACTCAGAGCTAGGAGGGGCCTTAAACTCTATCATGTTAGAACGTAAAATGTCATTGCTGGAAGAACCCTTTAAATTAATCCAACAATTAAGAAGCATTAATTAAGGGCCAACTTTGTGCCGAGTTCTGGGGATCCAAAGATAAAGAATGAAACAACTCAACTCTCAAGAAGTTTATATTCCCTCAAGGGAGAGAAGTCCGTAAATAATCATATACAGAGTAAATAGAAATAAATGTAAAGGACCTTGGGGGGGAGGGCAATAGCAGTTGAGAAAAGATCAGGAAAGTTTTCATGCAGGGGATGATGCCTGAGCTGCGTTCTGAAAGAAGACAAGAGTGTTAGGAGGCAGGGGTGAGGAGGGAGTGCATTCCAGACACACAGGACAATCCATCGATGCAAAGCCCTGGAGATGGAAGGTGGTGTGGGAAGAGTGGAGAGGAGGACAGTTTGTCTGGGTGTAGGGAGTAAGGGGGGGTGTGTGGAAAGAGAGGTTGGGGCCAGTTTGGGCAGAGATTTAAAAGCCAAAGCATTGGATATTGTCATATAAAAGACCCAAGATATAGATATATGTATATTCATGTATATATGTGTGAGTGTGTATAGGTATATATGTATAATGTGTTTATAGACATTATACACATATATATGTTAAGGGGTCCCCCACACTTGTCTTTTTGAGTTGCCATAAGCACCAGACCCAGAATATGTGTATATGTTTGTGTATATATGTATATGTATGTAGATATACTGTGTGTATATATGTGCATATGAGTATATATGTATGTATGTATATCACATATAAAGACCCAGATAGTCTTACATAAACCTTTCGTTTTTCAAATAAGTAAGCAGCAGGCTGGACCTTGGTTTCCTCCTTCCCAGACAGTGTTCTTTTCAGGGGACAGTGCTGCTTTGTAGCCTATTGACCCATTTGGCATTGTGGGACCAAAGCTCCCATTGTAGACACTGCCCACTGCAACTATCCCAGCACTGAGGAAAACATTAGATTAAGGATGACCTCTTCTGGTCCAGGAAGAACCAAAATTTCTCTGGAAGTTTTCAAAACAGACAACTGATAGACAAATTAGAGACTGGTCCTGCATTACAAGAAGGGGAAGAAGTTTTTCTGATTCTCAGAGGTGGTGCCTGTGCCAGACACTTTATCTAGGGCTTTACAAATTTTAGCATTGATCCTTATAACAAGCCTGGGAGGCAGATGCTGTTATCCTCATTTTACAGATGAGGAAACTGGGGCAAACAGGTAAAGTGACTTGCTCAGGGTCACACAGTTAATAAGTATCTGAGGCAGGATTTGAACTCAGGTTTTCCTGACTTCACATCTAACTCTCTGGATGTATTAAGAGCAGAAGACCTGAGTTCAGATCTTAGCTCTTTTACCACCTCACAATGCATCCTTGTCGAAGTCACTTGCCCCCTCTCAACCTCAGTTTCTTCTTCCACAAAACAAAAGGGTTGTTTTTGATAATTTTTAAGAGACTTATTTTGCTGATTTTTTTTGTTTTGTACATCGCCTGAATTTTCTGCTGTATCCCTTTTCCTCCTCCTCCCAGAGGGTCATGCTATCTAGCAAAGGACTTTTGTTTTTTGAAAATAAGAGGACAAAGGAAAAAAATTCAGCAAAGACAGTCAATCCATGAAAAAATCTGACAATTCTACCCCTGTAGACCTCCCACTAATGCAAAGACCAGGAACAAGTATCTTTTCATGGCTCTTCCTTGGGGCCAACCTTGTTCTTTACAGATTTGTATTGTTCAAATATGATTTGTTTTGTGATAGTTGGTCTTTCCATTTCTTTTGTAGTCATTTTGTATATTCTTTTCTTGACTTTGCTAACTTCACTCAGCATCAGTTCATGTAAGTCTTCCCATGCTACTTTGTTCATTATATTTTGATTCTTATGGCACTATCACATTCCACTGTATTCATGTACAATTTGTTTAGCCATCCCTAATCCACTTTGTTTCCAGTTCATTGCCACCACAAAAGGTCTATATAATTTTTAGGATCCTTCTCAGCTCTGACATTCTCTATTCTAAATTCCTTCCCATTTCTGACATTCTTTACTCCCAGCTCTGATATTTTCTGTTGTGTTATCTTTCTGTCACCTTTGATGTTCTACATTTTTAGGGCCCTTCTTAGGTTCTGTTATGACTGTGGTGCAGAGTTTTCCCTTCTCTGCCTCTACTTCCACTTGTATTTTCCCATTATTCCAGGATGAGGAATCCTTTAGGATAGTGCAACCTGATCCTCCATCCTCAATGATTAGCTATTTGTTCAACAAATATTTTAAAAGTATCTACTGGATGTGGTGTACTGTGCTGGGGCGCTGTAGTTTAAATCAGACCCAGGTCTTTGGTGTCATGGAGGCATGAAGGAATTGCCAAGAGTTTTACCGAGCTCTGTATGGTGATGCTTTTTCATCTTCTCCTTCTCCTTCCCCACCTCTAATAGTAACTTTATGATCACAGGATTTGGGAGATGGAAGGGAGTTGAAAGATCATTTAAGGCAGATGTTCTTAACCTGAGATCCATGGATAGATTTCAGGGGAAGTCCATGAATTGGGATGGGGAAAAATTACACTGAAGCTTCATTTCAGTATCACTGATTTCCTTGGTTTTTGTTTGTTTCTTTTATGCATTTAACAAGCTTGATTCTGAGCAGGGGTCCATGAACTTCACTAGATTGACTGCCCAAATGTCCATGACCCAGAAAAGGTAAAGAGCCCCTACACTAACATTTGAGTCAGTTGTCACACTTTGCAAATGAGAAATTGTGAAGGTGATGCTGAGTGAGGAATGTCAACAAAGAATTGTACCCCAGTAGAAAAATGATGCGGGTGGTTACTTGGTGAGAGTAAGTGGTAACTGAAATAGCCTATAAGCACCATCAACATCTTCTTGATTTCAACACAGAATAAGGAAAACCTCTATGAAGTCATAGGATCATAGATTTAGACCTGGGATAGACCTGATATGTCATCAAGTCTTCATTTTACAGATGAGGAAACCAAGGCCAGATATCTCTAACTTATTCTGACTTAAGATTTTTTTGTACGTAGTTGTTTGCATGTCTTTTCTCCTATTAGACTGTGAGCTCTTTGAAGGCAGGGAAAGCCTTTTGCTTTCTGTGTATCCCCAGCACTTAGCTCAGTGGCTGGCACATAGTAGATATTTAATATATATTTATTCAAGGACTGATAGAGGGGAAGTGGTTTGCCTAGATTCACAATGTAAATGTACCAGTGGTGGGATTTGAATTCAAGTCTTCCTGACTTCAAGTGCATCCACTAACTTGGATGGGCCTCCTATGGTGAGTATATGGAAGGACATGTACAGGAATCTCATAAAATGAGTAGGCTTGGATAGGTTGCAGGATAATCATTGGAGGGAATGACTATATTGGCGAGATCACAGTTACATTGGAGTATGTGAATATGATTTCTCAGGTGCCTTCCAATTCCAAGATCCTATGACCTAAATTGCTTTGGCTAGCATCTCTGGAGTGTTAGATATAGATTCTGATGCTTTTTGTCCTTGGAGAATTGGGAGAGGCAGGAAAGAGCACAAGTTGTAGGCTTATAGATCTAGAGCTAAGAGAACCTTAGGCAATCTTTTAGATCAACTCCCTCATTTTATAGAGGAGGTAAATAGAGGCCTATGAGGTTTAGATCAAGTCAACATGCATTTATTAAGTGTCTGCTATGTGCTAAGCTTTGGATTTGCTCCACCTGGATTTGAGCCCCTGACACTGACTGGCTCTATGACTCAAAGAACTCTCTATATCTCAGTTTCCCCCTCTGTGAAATGAGGAAGTTAGGCTAGATAAACTTCCCCAGTTTTGAGTTTCAGGTACAGTGTGGGATGGTCTGGAGCCCACGTTGGCTGGACAGGTAGTTAATAATCTCTAGCCCTAATGGCAGACCAGACGTAGGTGGGAAGGAAGAAACTGTACTTTTGTGGTTGTTGGTGGGGGTGAGGAACAGTGCATGACCCCTTAAGAGAGGTTGTCTCTATAGGGAGGCTGACTGAGGAACCTCTGTGGCAGTCAGAACCCTGCATCCCTGGTGTCTTTTGGACTGCTTTGTGTTCTGAGGATGAGTCACTTCCTGCTGTGGGGCTTCATTTCCTTTGTCTGACTAGATGATCTTTAAGTTCCCTTCCAGCTCTGACATTGCATCTCCTAAAATCCTTTCACATTCTGCTCTTCTGCATCTAAACATTCTTGGAATCTTCTAAGCCTCCTGTGGACCTTAACATTCTATGTTCTATATTCTAGCGTTCTAAGATCACTTCTAGTGTGTTGAATATTTCCAGGTTCTTCCAGCTCTGGCGTGCTATGTTTGGACATTCTTTATCTGAAGTTCTTTTCTAGACTTAATATTCTAGATTCGAAGCTCTCTTCATGCTTGAGCGTTCAGTGCTGGATATACAAAGGTCCCTTCTAGTACTGGCATTCTCTCATCCATTTTCTAGGGGCCACTATATCTCTGATATTTTAGATTCAAACATTCTATGTTCTAAATCCTCTTCTAGATGGAACATTCCAAGTTCTGTGTTCTAAAGCCACTCCAAGCTCTGACATTACCTGTTCCCTTCCCAATTTTACATTTTCCATTTTGAGACCCTTCCCAGCTCTGACATTCTCTGTTCTAAGGCCCTTTCCAGCTTTGATGAGCCATAATTCTAGATGTAAATTCAAATCATTTCTTTTCCTCATTACTGTGTTTGCTGAATTCATTCTAATTGGTTCCTCTTATTGTAGGTAGAACAGGATCCTGTCAATGAGAAAAGGAGGAGCCCCTACATCATAAGTAGTGGGATCCTATCAATGAGAGAAGGAGGAGCCCCTACATCATAAGTAGTGATGCAAATAAGTGGAGAAGGTAATAGCTATAAAATAAATCTGCAAAATCACTTTGAAACTATGTTACACAATAGTCTGCCTCTCCTTCTTAAGGTTCCTGTTACTTTACAAAGAGAAGTAAGGCTTGACTGGTTTGATGAGAGGAAGGGGGGAGGGAAGGAAGGGGAGGAGAGAGAGAGAGAGAGAGAGAGAGAGAGAGAAAGAGAAGGAGAGAGGGACAAAGGAAGGGGGGAGGAAGTAAGAGGGGGAGGGGGAGAAGGGAGAGAGAGAGAGATGATTGATTTGTCCAGTGGTCACTGTACCTCCAATTTTAGCAAAACCTCAGTGATTATACAGGCAGTGGAATTGTTCTTCCACCCATAGAGAATTTATCATCTAATGGCAAAGGGAGAAAGCTGAACTATTACAGGAGAAAGGGAAAACTGTCCCATAATGTCATAGAATGTTGGAGCTGTGAAGAACCTTGGAACAGAGAATTATCGTAGCTCAGAGAGGAATGTCACAGGGAACAGGAAATGTTCTGAGAGGATTTTTAGAACACAGAGTGTTCTAGAAAGAAAATCAAATAACCCAACTTGCTAATTTTACATTTGGGAAA
This sequence comes from Notamacropus eugenii, assembly GCF_028372415.1. Taxonomy (NCBI): domain Eukaryota; kingdom Metazoa; phylum Chordata; class Mammalia; order Diprotodontia; family Macropodidae; genus Notamacropus; species Notamacropus eugenii. Next base: position 19,765,863 of record NC_092875.1, read on the forward strand.
ACTGAGACTTGGGGAGGAGTCACACCTTTTCCATAGTCAAACATTGCTAGGTAATCGCAGAGCCAGGATTAATGCCCTTCTTCCTGATTTCCAGGATGCTCATCCATCATACTATTCCACACCATTTCTAAAAAGTTATAAGCTTGGCTAAAATAGCTCATCCTATGTTTAGGGGTTTTTAGGGAACTGGGCATTTTCTTAATTTCTTTAAACACCACAACACTAAAAGACCAGACAGACTTCACACAGGGCAGGAAATTGCCTGGGAGGGAGAGCAACCCAGTGGCAAAGGGAGTGGACTTTGGAAGTGGCATTGGGTTTGGAATCTGAAGAACTAGATTTGCATAACCTTTCAATAGTCAACAAACATTAAGCTCCTACTATGTGCCAGACACTGTGCTAAATGCTTTCAACATCTTAGCAGCCACTTATTTCATATTTCCTAAATGCAGAGCAAAAGGTACCTTGACATACTAGTTAGAGATCTGGCTGTGAACCTGTGAAAACCTGGGTTGAAACCCAGACTCTGATACATCCTGGCTGTGTGACCCTAGGCAAGTCAGTTCACCTCAGTGCTCTAGACAACTCTCTGAGACCCATAAGTTGCAGAGAAGCTAGAGATCTGCATTGGTGAAAAGAATTTCCATGGCGAGAACTCTCCATATGGGAGAAATCACAAGTCTAGAGGCACCAGTACAGAGTATTACACTAATACTTGGGGGAAATACAAAGATTCTTGTCTTCTCCAGCTTGTGGTCTAACAGAACACCTCTATAGTATCCCTTCACTTTTCCTGAGGGTTAATCCCAGTCTTAATTTTTCTGTACATCTGTCTATTGTTCCCCTACTGTGCTCTTCAAGTCTCTCTTGGGCTGTGGGACCTAGAGTCATATCTGGACGTCTTTAGTCCTTCCTAGGTCTGAAAATGACTTTGGATCTCAAGGCTCCTATCCTGTCATGTTCCCAAGATCATGTGAGGAAGAATTAGCATGGTGACATGGAAAAAGAGTGTCAGACTTGGAGTCAGCAGAGCTCTGGGTTCAAATCCAGCTTGTGATACTTCCTGGTTGTGTGACCCTTAGACAAAATGATCTACCTCTAATATATCTCCCTACTCTCAGCTCTGAGGTTCTGTGATTCTCTGCTTCTGAGGGGGGTCCACAGGACCTTGTTGAGAGTCAGGTATGTCTCCTCCCTCCCAGTTTCCTTGTCCCCTTTTCAAGAAAGAAGAATTCTAGTATATACCTCCCTTACAGAGGTATTTTGGTAAAAATATTCTGTAGACAGTGAAGTACGTCTATAAACCTCAGGTTTTGCTCCTATAAAAGGGGATAACAATATCTGTCAAATCTAGAGTGTTAGAACTTGAAAGTAGAGATTGTTTCCCTAGTATAGTGCCTGTCACACACATAGTAGGTGCTCAGTAAATACTTGTTGATTGACTGGTATACAGTACCATTTCAGACTTAAAGCCGTATATCTATGTCAGTCTTTGTCTTTTAGCTTGTCATATTCATCACTCTGGGGAGGAAAGTGCAGCTGGTATAACTTGGCTGCCCCTCATAAGCAGTGGCACACTTCAGCACATAGCAGATAGGGGGATGGCTTTGGAGCCAGGGAGACCTGAGTTCAAATTCTGCCTTCAGTGTTTCTTAGCTGTGTGACCTTGGCAAATCACCCTAATCCTAACCTTAACCATCACTTTAGCCCTAAACTCATTTCTAGCCCTTTCTGAGCCTTGGTTTCTTGATCTGTAAAATGAGGGAATTACACTAGGTCAGTGGGGTGATACTCAGATAAAAATGGGGTCCATTGGTTGATACATAAAGAGCCTCATGGGTGGCATAGTGACTTAATTTTAAATTGTAATGTTATCCATATTTTTGTGGAATGTTTCCCAATTATATTTTAATGTAGTTTGGGCAAGACTCAGTCCGTTCTGTCCACAGTCCACATATTGGACACACACCTCTGAACCAGGTGATCTCTCAGGGGCACTCAGATGGTTGAGAAGATTTAGAGCCTAGGATCTAGTTCTGGGCAGGACCTCAGGCACCATCTAGTGACTGGATTCTAGTCCAATCTCCTCCTGACTTGTAGTAGGTCACATGGTTAGTAAATGTCAGAAGCAGTATTTGGACCCTATGACTAAAGCCATTTCTCTTCCCTCTGTACATCTTACAGAGAGAATTCATTCAGATCTGGGTTGGACCAGATAACCTCTGAGCTCCCTTCCAACCCTGATTTTCCACCCCACTCCCACTAATCCTCTCTTCTCCTGGGTAAGCATCCTTTACCCTAGACACCTTTGATCATGTCACCATTGTGTTAAAAACCTTTATTTCATAGGGGAAAATACAGAGGCTGAGATCTCTGTGACTCTCCCCAGGCTGTACTGCTATTAATTGGAGCAGCCAAGACTTGGATTAAGTCTATTCTCTTTTTCCTACCCTAGATTGCCTTTCATAATCCTGTTCTACTTAGCCCTGTGGTGTGGTGAGGATCGAGTAAGAAAATGGATGGGAAGATGCCAGGAACAGTCAGTACGGTAGAAATAGAAGAGGTTATTATTTGTGAAGGGTCTTGGAGTCCAAGAGTGTTCCAAGCTACCCAGTGGGGACCACTTCCACAACAAATAGCCTAGATTCTGTAAGCAGCCGCTCTGATTACACCATTATGTTCACTCCATTACACAGGACCCAGGGAACTTGCTGTTGCAAAGGAGGACCAGCTCTCAGATGCTAGAGAATTCCCAAGTCTGAGTCTCCTGGAGGCAACCAAGCAACTGCCTTCCCAGTCACCACAATGGTCCCTACTGCTTGTATTTGCCTGGGCTCTAGAACCATGAACTTAGAGGTGGAAAAGGACCTTAAAGAATCATCCAATCCTACCTCCCCATTTGATTTTTCAAATGTTTATTCATCCCTTTTGTTGTGATATCACCTTTATTTCTGAAATTATCCTTCCCTTCTCCCTGATCAATGAGTTAATCTCATTTCTTATAGTACAGAATGAAGAAAGAAGCAGAGTGGGGAGCAGGGGCAGGTCAGCAGAGCTAAGCAATGTGTTGGCCTGGCCTTAGTGTACCTGAGAGTGATGTTCTGTGCCTGGAATCTCCCTTCTCTATGTGGAAGGGAGCCAGAACCATATTCTCATTTCTTCTCCAGAGCTAAACTTGATAATTATAAGTATACAGTCAGTCAACTGGCATTTATTAAGTGCCTGCTGTATACTGTCACTGTGCTAAGCACTGGGAACAAGGGGAAGGCGGAGACACTCAGGGAGTTCATGGAGAGAGAAGCCAGTACTATAGTACATAGATAGATAGACAGACCAGATAGATAGACACACTAGGTGAGTAGAGAGATAGACTAGGTGAATAAATAGATAGACAGATTAGGTAGATTGAGAGATAGATGGATGGATGGGTAGATGGATGGACGAACAGATGGATGGGTGGATGGATGGATGGATGGATGGATGGATGGATGGATGGAAAAATAAATGAACAGATAGATAGATAGATAGATAGATAGATAGATAGATAGATAGATAGATAGATAGATAGATAGATAGATAAAGTAGGTAGGTAGGTACATGCAGTGTAAATTGGAACTAATGTCAGAAGGAAGGCACAGTGTCCAGTTTTAGTTTTGTGCATCTTTCTATCTATATTGTTCTAGAGATTGTATATGCTTTTCCTGCTCCTGCTTCCTTCATCCTGTACAAGTTCATACATCTTATTACACATCTCCAGTTTCTTCATGTTTCTCATTTTTTAATGCCCTGTACTGTTTCATGTACCACCACTTGGGTACCTGGCCCTTGGGTTTCTACTTTATTTCCTACTCTTTGCTACCACCAAAAATGATATAAGACTATTTTGCCACCCCTCACCCCCCTCATTTCATAAAGAAGGAGACTGAAGCCTAGGGAGGGGACTTGCCCAACGTCTCATGATGGGACTACCCAACAGAGCTGCCCAGGCTCCCTACATGCTTGTCACTGCTCTGATGCCTCCTTCTGATGCCTTCTGCCCAGACAGTCACTGTTGTTCCATATCACCATTGCTCCTCATCAGTACCCACCAAGGATCTTTGGCTAATGATGAGCTAACGCCCTCCCTCCCAAAGCTACCTTGTGTCTGTTGTGGATATATCCTATGTATGCTTATGCACAGACACACCCTGTCTCCTGGTAGAATATAAGCTTGCTGAGGGTAGGTGCTATTCCCTTTTTTCTTTTTTAAGAATTAAGTAATTTGTTTTCAGTTTTCAACACTCACTTCCATAAGTTTTAAATTTTCTCCCTCTCCCTCTCCCTTCCCTCACCCCTCCCTCCCTGAGATGGCATGCAATCTTTTATGGGTTCTACACATACATTCTTATTAAACACATTTTCACATTAGTCATGTTGCATAGAAGAATTAAAATGAATGGGAGAAACCAAGCTCTCTTCACTTTTGAGGAAGAAGTGCTGGCTTTGGAGCCAACACATTTGGATTCAAATTCTGTTCCTGTCACCTGTGTGACCTGGGGCATAAGTCTCTCTGGGTCTCAGTTTACTTATCTGTAAAATGAGAAGATTGTACCAGATGGATTTTGAGGTCCCTTCTAACCCCAGGGCCTTGTACATGATAATCATTTAGTATACACTTGTTAGATTGGTTTGGATTGGATTGGATTGGTTTGTCCTGGTCACGGTACAAGGGGAGTCAGTGAGCTTACTCAGGGCACCATGAGCTTATCGAATAATAACATAGGAGACATCTCCATTCACTCTTTATGAAGCCCAAGCATGTCTCCCTGTCTTCTCATCTGAGACTCCTCATAACTAGATGGGGTGGTATCGTTCTCCTCATTTTCCTAATGAGGAAAGTTATATCAGAGAGATAAAAAAAATGTGTCCAATGGCATACAGCTTAATAATTGGTAGACCTGGGACTCAGCCCCTTCTTCTGACTTCAAGAGATTCTCTCCCCATCTCAGTGAGATTTGTATATTTGTTAATGTGATGTACTCAAAAAAATTCCATGGGAGCAGGTGAGGGATGGATATGTTTCTTGCCATTCTCCCTCTCTCTCTCTCTCTCACTCTCTCTCTCTCTCTCTCTCTCTCTTCTCTCTCTCTCTCTCTCTCTCTCTCTCTCTCTCTCTCTCTCTCTCTCTCTCTCTCTCCTCTCCTCTCCTCTCCTCTCTCCTTCTCTCTGTCTCACTCCCTCTCTCTTCTAATCTCTCTCTCCCCTGTGGTGTAGGGTGTGTTCAGGGAGGACCAGTACCTTGGTGTGATGGCTGCCGAGGCCTTTTCAGGGCTCTTTCCACCTTTGGTGTCCACCTGTTCCACCTAACTCTCACCTGTGACTCCAAGCAGCTGCAGCATGCACAGCGCCCACACCCCAGTAAACCGTTTTGGCAGACGGGCCAAACCAGGTTGAGGGTAAGCAAGGGTTCTCAAATCCATTGGTGAGTTAGGGGGGTGTCTACCGCAAGCATGTGAAGACTTCCTCTGGTGGAGTGGGTAGATGAGAACAAATTGGTCCAACAGTCATGAAGGCAGATGAAGCAGGCGATGTGGAGCACTTAGAGCTTGGTTAGACACCGAAGACGCCAATGTCATCCACTTCATCCTGAGTCTTCGCCAGCCATCTTGACTGTGCCACTGGACTACGATGACTCTGGAGGAGATAGTGAGGCTGACAACTTCATGCTACTCTGCCTCACTTAAATCCAGTTTATGCATGAATCAAAAGACATCACCTATTCTCTCTCTCTCTCTCCTTCTCTCTCCCTTCTTCTCTCTCTGTCTCCCTCCTTCTCCCTCTCTCTCTCTTCCTCTCTCTTTCTCTCTTCTCTCTCCCTTTTTCTTCTCTCTTTCCTGCTCTCTCTTCTCTCTCCTCTCTTTCTCCTTCTCTTTCTTTCCTCTCTCTATCTCTCCTCTGTCCTTCTCTTTCCCTCTTCTCTCTCATCTCTCCTTCTCTCTGTTTCTCTATATATTCACACACATATAAAAAGAGATGTATACATGGGTGTATATAAATATTTGTACACACACATACATATATACCAGATATTTATTACTCAATGACCTGTCATAACCCCTAGGACCTATATGTGGCCTAGACTTGGACATACGTATACTCCTTCATGTTTATCTTGTCGAACAAGGCATTGATGGGGGCATCCTGGGTATTTCTCAGTCAGCCCTGACCATTAAGTTGACTTAGTGATGGTTCAGTGGACTCTGGAGCTTCAACAGGTCTCTGAATGTTGCTGATATGGCACTTCCATATCTGTATCCAAAACAAATCCTCTTGTACAAAAACCAGAAAAGAAAGAGAGAAAGAACTGATCTGATGGGAGGGAAAAGAGAAATAGGCAAGTGGAGGAGGGGCAGGTAAGGGGATGAAGAGAGAGGAGACTGGCAGTTGCTGTGCTTAGGGGTATGCTTGCTACCCCTCAAATACTGTGGGATTTCAGATGAGACATTTCTCTCTGGGGCCATTTCCTCATCAGGAAAGTGGAGTGGCCTCTGAGGAATCGTCCAGCTCTGATTTTTTATGAGAACTCTGAAATACTTCAGTTTGCTATCTGCCCAGGGAAGGTGGGAGATTATTGTAGGCAGTAGGTCCTGCTTTAGGAAAATCTGTGACCTTAGAACAGGGAACATCAGAGCTGGCGAGGACTTAGAGCAGAAGATGTCAGAGCTGGGAGAGGCCTGAGAACAGGGGATGTCAGGGCTGGGAGGGCCCTTAAGGATCATCTGGTCCCTGGGTGTCTAACCTGACACCGGTGGGCTGAGTGTGGCCCACCTGTGAGCTTCAGCAGTACAGCATGTTGCCTAATTAACCAGTACACATGAGCTAACAGACCAGTCGGGCCTCACCACCTGTCCACTGTTATTCTTGTATAACCATTGCCAGATGTCACGCCAGCAAGTTTGGATCATTTAGTCACTGTAATGGTAAAAATGCCACAGAGCCTAAGGTCTTGGGAATTTCCTATCCTGAAAGCCAATCCTGAAAACTCAGATCCCTCCCATTCTAACTAGCCCCTTCCTTTTACAGAAGAGGAAACTGAGACTCAGAACATGGAATAGAATTCACCCAACATCACATAGGCATTAAGTGGCAGAGTGAGTTCTCAGAAACCACAGGATTTTTAAAGTGTAAAGGACCTTAGTGATCATTCTGGCTCTGTCACTTAGGACCTATGTGACTTTGGACAGGTTACTTACTTTCCTTTGGGCCTCAGTTCTCATTGGTAAAATGAGGAAATTGAAATAGATGGCTGCTAAGCTTCCTTTCAACTGATGGGGTGCTGGATACCTGTGCTTGGACTCCAATTCTAAAATCACATTTCTCTCTAAAAATCATATTTCTCCCCAGTTCAAGGACAACCCGCCCTAGATCTCTCTTCCTGGTGCAGTCGCCAGCTGCACTTGTAGAATTTATTAATTTGAACCAGCTGTATACTGGCTGAACTGACTGTGTACTGGGTCATAAAGATATTTATTACTCAATGACCTATCATTACCTCTAGGACCTATATGTGTCCTAGACTTAGACATACATATACTCCTTCATGTTTATTTTGTCTAACAAGGCATTGATGGGGGCAGCCTGGGTATTTCTCAGTCATCCCTGACCATTAAGTTGACTTAGTGATGGTTCAGGCCTCCATGCAGCCCCCCTTGGGCTATCTCCCAGTGGACTTTGAGTAAAGTACCTGCTCAGTAGGTACTAAAAGTGTATGTTCCTGTAAGAACTGACCACTCCTTGTCTACCCTCTAATCCCCCCCTGAATCACCTAGTTACCATATTTGGCACTTGTTATACTGTAGAATTACATATATAAACTTTACCTGTAGCCTTTTCAAATCACAGGTTCCCTAGGAACTCTTGTCCACTGAAAAGCATAACCATAAATCATTACCACCTTGACTTGGCTTGAGTCTGCAAATTCATTCCAGGTGACCTGCCCCTGTATTCATGTCTTTGGTGGAGGGGGGGAGGAGATCTCTGAATCCATCCCCTCTTTTCAACTCTTGTCATATTTTTGTCACAACTGCACTTTTGTAGTTCTGTGACCTGCTTCAACTACTTTATTTTACAGAGGAGAAAATGTAAGTTTTAGATAGGCTGAGTGACTTGCCCAAGTCACCAAGCAAGCTAATGACTGAGCTGTTATTTAGGAGGGGAAAAGAGCAGGTTGCCTAGATGGGCCAGGTCTTATTAACCTGGGATACATGAACTTGTATTTTTTTTTTTAATATTTTGACAACTTTATTTCAACATAATTTATTTCCTTGATAATGCTACAGATTTTATCTTATGGATTTAAGAACATTAGTCCAAGAAAGAGTTTACGGGCTTCACCTAATTACCAAAGAGATTATGTGACAAGGACAATATGAACCCCTTCCCTAGGGGTAAGCCCAATGTGTTCTGCCCAGGAAGCCTCAGGAGTAGGTAATATAGGATTTTGTTGCTCATCTGAACTCTGGTGAGCTGAAGGGAGTTAATTAAGCCTGTCCCTCTCCCTTCCTGGCAGACCACTTGGACAGGAAGTGGAGTCCCACATACACAATTGGGCAACGTGTACCTCCATCTGAATGAGTTCCTCCCCAAGGCTTCAGGAAGTTCTAGCTTCCTTCCTTGTTCTTAGCTCCTGTTTACAAGGGTCTCCTTCAGAGTAGCAACCCTAGGTGTCCGCTAGAAAAAGAAATGGACACAGGTGATCCCTTGCCCGACCAGGGTATCCTAGGAGCCCCCTTCTCCTTCTTTGTGCTGCCTCTATTGGGACTGCCTTTGAGTCTGTCACTGGGCCTGAAGTCAGAAAGCCCTGACTTCCAGTCTGGCCTCAAGACATTTACTGGCTGTATGACCCAGAACTGCTGTCTGCCTCAGTTTCCTCATCTGTAAAATGGGGATAATAATAGAACTTATCTCCCAGGGTTGGTGGAGGATCAAGTGAGATAATATTTGTAAAGTGCTTAGCACTAATAACAAGTTAACATTTACATGGTGCCTGACACGTAGTCACTATACAGATGTTAGCTAGCATGATCATCCTTAGTGTTATTGTTAATTATCATTTATTATTATTATCATAGGCTCCCTGTGAGATTTTTCTTTAAAAACTGTCTTTGTTCAGACAGACTCCTGATAGAGTCATTGACATGCGTGAGGAAAAGCCCCAGAATTTTTGTCTGCACTGTATGTGCCATAGATACTTTCAATGGAGGTGTTGTTCCTCCCGTAGAATTAAATTCCTGGAGGGCAGGAAAAATCTCACTTTTGTCTTGGACTCTGAAGGGTCATGCGCATAGCTAGGGCTTCCTGAATTGTTGGTGGGCTGATTGATTGCCTGGCTCTCCCATTATCTCAGCATGAATCTTCAGATCTTTCCCTTTTCTAGGTCTTGTCTTCCTTCTCTAAAGAACTGAGCCATTTGGTAGAAGATCTGGAAAGAGTTCTGGCCCTGGAGTCAGAGGACCTGCATTTGCATCCTGACTCCGCTGCTTACTACCTGTGCAACCTTGGGCAAGTCACCTGCACTGAACCTCAGTTTCTTCCTCTGCAAAATGAGGATAATGTACCTCATGGGCTTCCAGTTCTGTGCCCGTATTTGATTTACACAAGGTCACATAGGTAATAATAACATACCGATCCTTTATGCAGTGTGTCACTATTGAGCATGTATATTATCTTCACTGATTGGGACAGCTAGGTGGTGCAGTGGACAGAGCACCAGTGCAGGAGTCAGGAGGACCTGAGTTCAAATCTCACCTCAGACACTTGACACTCACTAGCTGTGTGACCTTGGGCAAGTCACTTAACCCCAATTGTCTCATCCTGGGTCATCTCCAGTCATCCTGATGAATATCAGGTCACTGTATTCAGATGGCTCTGGAGGAGAAGTGAGGCTGGTGACCTGCACAGCCCTCCCTCACTCAGAACAAAGTCAAGTGCAAGTCATATCATCAGTTCTCTGATGGCATGGTCTTCTTCGGCGATGAAGGACGAGCACACATATCTTTGTTGAGTACAGGAGGATTCACAGAGCCCAAGTTCAGTTCAGTTTGCATTTAAGCATGTCCTCTGTGCCAGACCCTGCGGTAGGGGCAAAAGTGAGACAATCCCTGCCCTCAGGAAGCTTATTTTCTATAGGGCAATACAACATATTCTCAGGTAACTTTGTGCTGAATCATCTCAAGAGGAAGAAAGCACTTAGAACTCTTTTTCCAGAAGGGATCCAGAATGTTTCTCCTGGAAGAAGAGGCACCAGAACTGTAGTTTACAGGAAACTGGGGGTGCCAGCCAGAAGAGATGAGGAGGGAGAACATTCCAGGCATGAGGGATCCTCTGTACAAATATCCGGAGGCAGGAAATAGAATGTCATGTACAGGGACCAGCTAGCAAATATAAGAACTGGTTTTGAGCTTAGATCCTCTGACTTTAGCCAGTGCCCTTTGTGATGATCAAGTGAGAAAATGCATGCAAAGTCATAATCACATGTAATCGTAAAGGGATGGATGGATGAATGGACAGAGATAGATAGATAGTGGATGATAGATGGATGGACGGATGGACGGACAGACAGACAGACAGACAGACAGATAGATGATAGATAGATAGATAGATAGATAGATAGATAGATAGATAGATAGATAGATAGAAGCTGCCAGGTGGCAAAATGGATTGAGCACCAGACCTGGAGTCAGGAAGATCTGAGTTCGAATGTGGCCTCAGACGCTTATTAGCTGTATGACACTGAGCAAGTTGCTTGACCACTATCTGCCCGTTTCTTCATCTGTGAGCTAGAAAAGAAAATGGCATAAACCACTCTGGTTTCTTTGCCTAGAAAACCCCATTGGGGTCATGAAGAGTAGGACACCATTGAAATAGCTAAATGACAACAACAAGTCACAAAATAGACAGGTAGATAGACAGGTAGACAAAGCATGTATTATGCACTTACTCTATGTCAGGCACTGCTAAGTAGCGCAGATACAAATACAAGAAAAAGAAGATGCTCTCTATACCCCAGTAACTTACTCTCTAATAGGGGAAGAGAAATCATAAAGAGAAACTGGAAGGGGGAGGAGAAGCCTCAGGGCAGAGTCATCCCTAAGATGACCTTAGCTCTGAAAGTGATCAAGGTTGTATTGGTTTTCATCAGGGAAAGAAGAGAAATATAGGCATCCTGGGCGCAGAGAATAGTGGGAGCAAAGACGTGGAAGTGGGAGGCTACAGGATGTGGGGGTGTGGCAAAAAGTTCCATTTCTATCTGTCTATCTGTCTGTCTATCTGTCTGTCTCTGTATCTCTCTTTCTCTGTCTATACATCCATCCATCCAACCATCCATCTAATTGTCTATCCATCTATCTATCTGTCTATCTAATCCATGTATCCACTTATCTGTTTGTACATCCATCCATGTTTCTAAGCATCTATTCTTCCTTCCTTGTTCGTCATATATATAAAATGAGGGAGCTGGACTGGATGACCTCTATAAATTCTCTTCTCACTTTAAACCAATGATCCTGTATGTGATAAATAAGTCAGAGCACTGAGTGCACAGATGGTGTATTTAAGTCTAGAAAAGCAGTGTGACCTTGGTTTTAGAGGCCTTGAAGGCCAGCAGAGAAGTTTTCATAAGTTTGCTTTGACTGTCTATGATAGTTCCTATGTCCTTCCAGCTTGGGATCTCTCAGATCTTTGGGCCCAGTGGATTTGTTTAAGGGAAGGCAGGAGGAAGAAGAGTATAGTGAAGGAAGCAGGTTTTTAACCTCCACCCCAACACTCAATTCTGGGCTCCTTCTGCATCACCAACTTCCTTGAGAAGATTTAAAGTCATAGATTTAGACCTGGAAGTCATCTAGACTGACCCCTCATTAAACAGAAGACAGATTGAGGCCCCAGGAGGTTAAGCAGCTTGCCTAAGGTCACAGAGGCAGTAAGGATCAAAAGTAAACTTTGAATCCAGAACATTGGACTTCAGAGCCAATGCTCCTTCTGCTGTCCCAGGGATATTTCTTTCTCCTTTCATAGGGACCAGATGTTTGCTATGTGGGAACCTTCAGTCAGTGGTTCTATCACCAGTGGCGATGGCATGTTAATGAGGTCACCGTTAAAGTGAGATATGACCAAGTGAAGTGTTCCTTTCCATTCTAGGGTAGATAAACCATGTCTCCGCTGGTAAAGTTCATGGTCAGAGTGAAGGAGGTGACTTCCGTCTCTGGGGTCATTTAGAGTCTTTTATCTTGCTTTGTACAGGTCGCCTGGCAGGAAACATTTTTTTTCCATGGTAAATAGCTAGGTTAAGGGCAAGAGTATTTGCACAGTTCCGTTCAGTTAGTCAACAGCTTAAATTTCAGCTTCAGATTTGACGTTCAAAGAGGTCATCTAATCTGACCTTTTCATTTTACTACAGAAAAAGGCAAGGCCCAACAGAGGAAAATAGTTGGCTCAGGGTCACATGGGCTGTAAGTGGCTGATCACAGCCTCGAATCTATGTGCTGTGACTTCATGTCTAAAGGACCCTGTTATCCTTTGCCACTTTATGCTAGATTTTTTTCTGCAACAGAGACATGGCCTGGATAAAAAGGACACTTTATAGCTTTTACTTATGGCCTAATGGAATGAATGAATGAGCACTTATTAATAACTTAGATATTCCAGAAACTGTGCTAAACACAATATAGAAATACAGATATGAAAGTAAAACTCTTGTCCCAACCCACAAGGGATTTTTATTCCAATGCTGTTCAATCCTTTTTTTCAATGTCTGAGTCTTCAGGATCCCATTTGGGGTTTTCTTGGCCAAGATACTGGAGTCGTTGGTCATTTTTCTCCAACTTATTTTACAGATGAGGAAACTGAAGCAAACAGGGTCAAGTGACTTGCACAGGGTCACCCATCTTCCTGACTCCAGGCCCACTTCTCTATGCACTATGGCGCCACTTAGCTGCCCCTTCATTCTAATAGCAGGAGATAAGCATAAGGAAGCAGCAGAAGGCACAAGCGTTGTTTTTTGGTCTATGAAGTCACTAGGATGGTAAATGGAGCAATGGAGGAATTGGTTGACATTCCCTTTCTGATTTCTATAGGGGCATTATTTTGGAAGGGATTAAGGGTGGAGGAGGACCTCTAGCTCAACTACTTAATACCTGTGTGATCTCCGGTAAACCCCTTATCTTCCCTGTACCTCATTTCTCTCCTCTGTCAGTTAAAGTGGGCTACACAGGGAATCCCCTAAAGTCTCTTCTAGTTTCAAAGGCATAATCCTATGAACAAACAATCTTTATTCACCTTAGTGGAAATGCAGATTTGGGGAGCCCTGAGAGTTCTCTGGCTCTTCCCATCCCATAGGCACCAGGTTCAGCCTTATCTCATTTTTCCATTCTGACTCTTGACCAGTCTTGACTAGTCTAAAAAGAAATCTACCATTTTAAAAATGATAATTATAGTCACTTGTATTTTATAAACTCAAATTGTCTGGAAGGGACAGATGTTAGAGGTCCAACAATACTTCCTGTTTATAGAATTCTTTTCCCACACCTTTTGTAAGGGAGATACATAGGATCCCCCTTTTTTGAAAAAGGGAGCATGAAACTAAGAAAAGGGGTACAATCTCTCAGCTATTAAAAAGTTTTCCCTCTTCTCTGCTGGACACATGCATGGGAGCCTAAGGGCTTGAGTGGGTTTCATGAACTTTGGCATTTGGAGAAGTGCTCAGTGGGTGGGAGGAGCTGGGGCTGTTTGGGCTTAGCCATCTAGCTCTCCCAGGCTCTTGAGATAGTCAAGTGTTTCTGCCTCTCCCTTAAAATATCTCTTTCCATCCTTTCCTCTCCTACTCCCATCTTCTTTTCTCTTTGTTCTACCCCCAGAGCATCACCCATCAGCATCCTGTATAGTCTTGGACCTTTGCTGAGGGCAGACTAGTTGCCTTGGTTACCACTGGAATCCTCTGAACCATCTGGCTTTTAGATATTGTTAATTAAGCTGATATTTTGGGGGCCTGAAAGAGTCTAGTTAGCATGGGAGGAAGAAAGAGGGGAAGGATGTGTTGAGAAAGAGAAGAGGAGGGAAGAAAATAAAACAACCAACCTCCCATCTGTCCAGAGGGAAAGGAGAGCGTACCTTTTTCGTTCATCATTTTCTTTAGGAACTTTCGGAAAGATCGCCTAGTGGAAGAGGGGTAGTGGACCTGGAGGGGCCGCACTGAAGAGTTTATTCATCCATCCACTGCTCCCAGCTCTGCCCTTTGGGGGCCAAGCAAAGCCAATCTAATGGACAATCTGGAAGGCAGCCAGGAGCCTTCAGAATTAGTGGAATGAATTGGGGATGTTTGATGTGGAAAAGACTTAGGAGCAATCTGGAGAGCTGTTTTCAAATATTAGAAGGGCTGTTATAGGAAAGAAGCAATTGAATTGTTCTGTTTGTCTCCAGGGGCAGAGGTGGGAGGTGGAATGTGAGCACTTTTAGCCCGGAGGCAAAGAAAAACTTCCCAGAAGTGGGATGGGCTGTTTGGGAGATAGGGGTTTCTGTTCACTGGAAGGCTTTTGGAAAGCAGGGCCTAGGTTTTATAGGGAATTCAATTTCAGGTGCTGGTGGAGATCCTTCCTCACTCTGATTTTGTTTAGTTTGCTCAACAAGCATTATAGATAGATAGATAGATAGATGGATGGATGGATGGATGGATGGATGGATGGATAGATAGATAGATAGATAGATAGATAGATAGATAGATAGATAGATAGATAGATAGAAAGAAAGAAAGATAGAAAGATAGATAGATACAAAGACAGAAAGATAGATAGATAGAAAGACAGAAAGATAGGTAGATAGATAGAAAGATAGATAGATGGAAAGATAGACAGATGGAAAGATAGATAGAAAGAAAGATAGACAGACAGAAAGAAAGAAAGATAGATGGATAGATAGAAAGATAGAAAGAGATAGATAGAAAGATAGAAAGATAGATAGAAAGAAAGATAGAAAGAAAGAAAGATAGATGGATAGATAGAAAGATAGATAGAAAGACAGAAAGATAGGTAGATAGAAAGATAGATGGATAGAAAGATAGACAGACAGAAAGATAGAAAGATAGATAGAAAGACAGAAAGAAAGATAGATAGAAAGATAGACAGAAAGATAGATAGATAGAAAGATAGACAGACAGAAAGATAGAAAGATAGATAGAAAGACAGAAAGAAAGATAGATAGAAAGATAGACAGAAAGATAGAAAGACAGAAGGATAGATAGATAGAAACATAGATAGACAGATAGAAAGATAGAAAGAAAGAAAGATAGAAAGATAGATAGAAGGAAAGAAAGAAAGATAGGGAGAGAGAGAGAGAGAGAGAGAGAGAGAGAGAGAGAGAGAGAGAGAGAGAGAGAGAATAGAAGCTCCTTGAGGGCAGGGATTATTTCATTTGGTCATTAAGCTGTCTGACTTTTTGTGACCTCATCTGGAATTTTCTTGGCAGAGATACTGGAATGGTTTTGCCATTCCCTTCTCTAGCTTATTTTACGGATGAGGAAATGGAGGCCAACACGGTGAAATGACTTGCCCAAGGTCACACAGTTAGTCAGTGGCCAAGACCAGATTTGCACACGGGTCTTCCTGACTCCAGTACCAGTGCTCTCTAGACACTTCATAAATGTTTGATGATTTGAGTGAGTGAGTGGTACAGGGGAATGAATCTGGAGCCAAAAGACCCACAGCTCTACTGTCAGTAATGTGGCTGTCAGCACAGCATTTGATTATTTTTCATAGTTAATTCATTGATTAGTTAGTTGTTATTTCTCTTAACCTTATTTGCCTCATCTGTAAAATGCAGATAAAAAGGCACATCTGCTTCTGTGGGTGGCTTGGAGGAAAGTGCTATATACATTTTTCAATGCTGAAAGAAGTGTGTTTGGATGATGATGACAATAATTATAGCTAGCATTTATATAGCACTTTGAAGTTTGCAAAGCACTTTCCGAATATTATCTCATTTGATCCTCATGACAAGCCCTAGGAGGTAGGTGATCTTCTACTTACAACCCTTGGGACTCAGGGCCAACTGTTTTCTCTCTTTTATGCAGATGAGGAAGCTGAGCCCAGGTAGGTTGAGTGACTAAGCCAAAGTCACATATCTAGTTAAAATCAGAGGCAAGATTTGAACCTAGACCCTTTGGCTCCAGAGAAGGGACTTTTCTACTTCCTCTCTCACCAGATCAGATGTCCCTTCCTCCGTCCCCACATCCCCTGAGTCTTTCCTTCTCAAGGCTGTGTCCCCAGTTCCCCAATGGAGCCTTCTATGGCAGGGCTTCCCGTCTTATCACCATCCAAGCCACCCTTCTCCACCCCATTCCAACTTGTCCATTTTGAAGAGGAACCTGGATTTGGACATGGTCCTCCAGATGAGTTCTGATAAGGAAATTAACTTAGGAAGGGTCATTGTTGGTTCCTACCTTGAAATGGGGCTTACCTCTATCAATGGGAGATTGACTCAAGTACCCTAATACCCAAGGAAACCAGAGAGGCACCCATGTACTATGGCAAAAATATGGCCCTCATGGTAAATCTCATGACCCACTGCTCCTGCCTGGATCCATTCTAGGTTAAGAACAACTGAAGGGGAAGAAAGTCTTCTAGAATTCAGAGCTGGAAGGGAATGTACATGCAGGACCATTCAGTCCAAATCTCCTCATTTTACAGATAAATAAATTTAATCTTTTCTTTTCTTTTGGGGAGGCAATCAGGACTTGCCCAAGGTCACACAGCTAGTAAGTATCTGAGGTTGGATTTGAACTCAGGTCTTCCTGACTCCAGGACAAGTACTCTATCCACTGGACCACCTAGCTTCCCCCTCATACTGAATCTTAGAGAAGGACCTGCTAGATTTGGAATTCTGAATCTAGAGTTCTACTATATGGCTTCTACTCCAACAATCTTTTTTTTAACTTTGTTCATGCCTTTGGTTTCTATATCCTATTAATTTCTGAATTTCCTCTACTATGGAAAACTTTCCCTTTCACCAGAGGGAATATGCTTGACAGCATATGCTACATTCTATACTATAATCCCCCATGTCTTCAGCGAAAGGAGGGAGATGCATTTTCTCATCTTTCTGAGAGGTATAGAGAACTGGCCTTGAAGCCAGAGAGTCCTGAGCTTACCTTCTTTCTGACATATTCTAGCTGTGTGACTCTGGACCACTTATTTAGCCTCTCACTGCTCATACTATAAGTTACAGCAGATGTATGCCATCCTGCATTGGGAGAGGGAGTTTCCTCACCTGCAAATTCCTTACACCAATGAAATTGCAGGTCTAGTTCCAATCTGTATTCCTTTTCCTGGATCTGGCTTGGTCTACACTCTGAGGTGAGGTTTTGCTTTGGAGCTGAAATTATTGGAAGGGTGTTTGTGTGATTAGGCCAGATGAGACTCTGAGTGGCCGTAAAGAACCACCCTCCCCCCCCAACTTTGAAAACCCAGATATTGGTGCTTCTCTCTGGTAACAATATGTGTATTGTCTTTGGTCAGATAGTTGGAAGCCCTGTCTGTTGGTCTTTCTGTTTGTAATTTCTGCTTGTAATTTCTGTTTGTATTCTCTTGAAGGTCAGGGTGCTGACTTTTTTCCCTGAACTAAGTGAATGATACGTATGCTTAAGTAAAGTAAGGTTGTTTTCATTAGAAAAACATATCTAAGAATCTGTGCAGCAGGCCCTCCTGTGTATGCCAAATGCTTACTGTTGCAAAAGGCTTCTCATATTTTGTGATTGATACTATCACAATAATTTATGACATTCATGTTCTTTAAGTAGGTTTGCACATTCCTCAAGGCATGAGACATGACTTTGTTTCCGTTTTCCGTAGGAAGCATTTACTAACTAAAATATTCTTTGGCTAACTGATTGCTACCACAGAAACTACTGTTATGACTCTTAGTATACCTACACTTTTTGTTTTGTTTTTGTCTGTTACCCTTCTTGTGATAGATGCCTAGCAGTAGATTCTCTATGTCAAAGGGCATAGATGTTTGAATGTCTTTTTTTCCCACACGATTCAAATTGTTTTCCTTACTTCTTTTTTAATTCATTTTTTTCAATGAACAAAAATCTGTTTTCTTTCCCTCTTCCCTCCCCCTCCATTGAAAATTTTAAAAAAAAATCCTTATAACACATATGTACAGTTAAACAAAATGAATTCCCACATTGGCCATGTTGGAAAAATACATGTCTCAATCTGCATCTTGAGTCTATCACCCTTCCGTCAGGAGATGGGTAACATATTTTGCCTTGTAGAATTGTGCAAACCCCTTTATTTCACAGTGGAGGAAACTGAGGCTCAGAGGTAGAGACAGAAAAGAATAAGCATTTATGTAATGCCTACTATGTTACAGGCACTGTGCTTAAATGCTTTATAATTATTATCTCATCTATTTCTCACCACAACTCTGGGAGATAATTGTTATTATCCCCATTTCATAGATGAGGAAACTAAGGCAAACAGAGGTGATGTGACTTTCCCAGGGTGACTCCACTAACAAATGTCTGATGTCAGATTTGAACTTGGGTCTTCTTGACCTCGTATCCCAGCTGGACATGCACCATTATCACTATTACTGGCCTGTGGCCCGACATGAGCCTTTGGCTCTGCATGGCAGGGGCAGAATTCTCTAAAATCAATGCCTCATCCATATCTGGACCATGGAAAATCCCACATCTTTGGGTATAGAACCATATTACTAAACTGTTCTTTTTCTCTTTTCAGCCTTACTCCAGGTACCCTCCTTTTGTGGAAATTGAGGAAGAATTGGGAGGACAACAATGGACTCATCCTGGGAAAGTAAGTGAGGGCTCTGCAGAGGCGCTGTCATGGGAATGACTGGTCGGCAGGCACGTGGGGAAGAGCGACCGACGTGCTGAATATTTAATAGGGCTGCCTGCCAGCACTTGGGCACTATTAATATTTCATGGGACTTGAAAGTAACAGGAAGCAATATGAAAAGTCCTGTTGTTGTCCCGTCTATATTTAGCATGTAAATGAGGTGTGTGGGTAAGAAAACAAAGTTTAAAAAGAAATGGGGTAATGAAAATAAGCATTGGCTTTTAGGGGAAAGATCTGCATGCTTCTACTAGTTTGAATCTCTTTTCTTAGTCCAGTTCTGTTCCATCAGTATGTGGAACTCTCAAGGTGGAAATACCCTTTATCAATACATATGAGCCATTTCTATGTGACTTAAGAGTCTTTTTTTTTTTTTTTTTGGTGACTATTTCCTGAGGGCATTGGGAGGTTAAGGGACTTTTCTAGGGCCATGAAGCTAGAATGTGCCTCCTGAAGCACTTCTTGACTCTCAGGCTAGCTTTCTAACCAGGTTAGAATCATGGATCAGTCCATAAGCATGGATGAAGCACCATTTGTGGACCAGGCCTTTGTATGCACTCAAGCTTATATTCTATTGGGGAAGACTGCAAGACATAGACATAACACATCCAATAAAGCTACTAGGTAGTGGCAGGAAAGGCCTCCTGTAGAAGGCTGTGCTTGAGCAAGTAGTGAATGAAACCAAGGATTCCCAAATAGGACTACCATCCTATTGGTTTACTGTACGGAGGAGGAAATAAGGCCTCCTAGAGCTTTTGAGACTTTGGCCAAAGTCACACAGCTAGCTGGGGACCAATCCGAGGCAGGCATCACAGGATCTCAAGAGTTGGAAGGGACTTTAGAAACCAGCTAGGCTAGCCTAGACCTGACTCTAGATCCTCTCCTTACTGTCCCCAGGTAGTCCTCATACACTGTCTACTTCAGGACCTCTCTGGTGAGGGAGAAGCTACCGCTGAAGCCCTCATGTGGACAGCTCCCTCATGTGGACAGCTCTAATTTGGAAGTTTTCCCTGATATCAAACCTAAACCTGCCTCTCTGGGACTTCCAGTCTGTCAGTCAATAAACTTTTATTAAGTACTACCGTATGCCATGGGTTTTGCTAAGTGATAGGAATGAAAAAAATGACAAAAATACCCCCAGAGTCCATGCCCTCAGTCTCCTGGGAAAAGGTGGGATTTATGCTGAGTCTTAAAAGGAATCTAAGGAATTTGGGAGGGGGAGCATTCCAGGCAGGAGGCACTGAGTCAGGATACGAGAATGACCTGTGTAAAAACAGCAAGGGAACCAGTGTTACTGGATCAAAGAGCACTTGGTTGTGGAGGAAAGTATGGTGTGAGAAGGCTTGAAAGGAAAGAAGGGAAGGAGACCCACCAGTAGGCTATTATATTACAGTGATGGAGGCCTATATCAGAATGGAGGCTTACTGGCCACAAAAGCATTCTTTTAGAAGGAATATTGGTATACCAAAAACTTGTCATGATTGATGGGCAAATTGCAACCTTTGATGATCAGAGTTGGAATTAATGCCATTGCCTTTTTTTAGGGCCTTAGATATACCCATGGTTCCTGGGAATGATTTTTTAGACTGTTCCAGCTGGAAAGGCTCTTTAGACTATTCATTGGTTCTGATTGCATGCTGTGAGGCCAGGCAGAACAAGTCTGTGAATTAGTCCCTTCTGGTCTTTGGGTGATGGGGGAGTAATGATGACTTCTCACGTCCTTGTTATAATTTAATTCTTACAAAGTGCTTTCCCCAAGGCATTCCTATAAAAGTGCCTAGTGCAGATATTACTGTGCCCATTTTATAGAGGTAGAGACTGAGGCTCAAACATCATAGGATCATAGAATTTAGAAGCAAAACTCTAGGAATCTACTCATTAACCCAATTTTTAAAATCTTTTTTTTATTTTAACATTTGTTTTTTGTAATTTTGAGTTCCAAATTTGTTGCCTCACTCCAGCCCCTCCCTCCCTCATTGAGAAAATAAGCCATATGTTATCAATTAAACATATGAAGTCATGCAAAGCATGAAAAATGAATTCAATCTATACTCAGATCTCATTAGTTCTCTCTCAGGAGGTGGAAAGCTTTTTCACCATGTACCCCACCATTTTACAGATGAAGAGATGGGCTTAGAAACATGAAGTGACTTATGCCAAGGTCATAAAGTAGTAAGTAGCTGAAGCTGGATTTAAACCCATATCTTCTTTCCAATTTGTCTTGTTTCCTCCCCATATCATGCATTCAGTTACTTGAGACATAGCTGCTGGGGAAGGATTTAAACCCACACCTTCTCCCGAAGAGCCACCATTCTTTCCAATGGGTCTTGCTTTCTTCCTGTGTCATGCATTGTTACTTAGGACACAGCTGTTGGAAGTGGTGAGGTAGGGAGGAGAATATAGAATGAAGAGCCTCTAGCCAGGGCCTGGGCTACAGCACTGACCCTTCCCTGCTCTCTGCAGCCCAGAGAGGTCCTCACCTGGGGTTGACCACCTCTCTGTAGTGTTTCATCATGGCTCTAGGTGGACCTGCCTTGACTTCTGATCCTCTTCCTCCTTATCAATTCTGCCTTGGATTTCAAAGCTCTCTCCTGCCTTCTCGGTGTTCTCTCCCCCTACCAGGGTTTCCCCACTCTCCTCAGTGGCTGTCATTTGCGATGCAGCTGTTTGAGCCCCTTTTTTTTCTCCTAGATGGGTTTGCACTGGCTCATCTCTTGCCCCTCACCTGCTTACCCATGGGAACCCAGGCCTGCTCTTAGCTCTTTAGAGCTGGCCAGAAGTCCATGACCTTGGCCTCTTTCACGCTGAGCTCTGGCCTCGCCAAACAGCCTTTGCTAGGAAAGGGCAGATCCCATCTCTCCCTCCCACTGATAAGGCCCAGAAGCAAGCCTGTGGGAAGATCCTGGCCTGCATGCCACTTGGCTCACACAAGAGCACAGAGCCAGGTGCAGCTTTCCCAGAAGGCTCTGGGGGGGAGGAGGGGGAGCCCTACTCTGCCTCATGACAAACAAAATGGCAAACTCTTGTAGTTCATTTTTTGAAAAAACAAATCAGACCTCACGACCACCACAGTAAAAGGTGTCTATCAGCTTAATCAGCGCCATTTCCCTTGCAGTCTACCACAGGTCAGGAAATAACATGGCTAAGCTCACTTGTTATATCTGTAAAATAAAAGCACAGACCTCTCAGCACACAGTCTTCTGGACAAAGTACATGAGCTATGGTAAACGTGATGGCTGTTTTGGGCCTTTCTGATGCTTCCCTATGGACTTCATAGGACTACAAGATTTAGAGATGGAAGGGAGCCTAAGGACCTTCTAGTCCAACCCTTTTATTTTACAGAGAAGGAAACTGAATTTATGTTCCAGTGCCTTCACTACCTATTCTCCCTGGTAGGTCTAGGGCAGGCCTAGAATCACCGGCCCCAGTTACTGAATTGGAGATAACATTGACATTTAAGTAAGAAGAGGAAGACTGTTAATCTGGGGGAAATGAGACATCAGATAATCAGTCAACAAGTATTAAGTGCCTACTGTATACTGGACACTGTGAAGGTCACTGGGGATATGAGGGCAAAGAATGAAACTTTCTCTAAGTCTTATAGTTGGCATTTCTCTCATTTATAATCACAACAACCCTGTGGGGTAAGAGCTGTCATTATCCCCACTGTACAAAGGAGGAAACAAACTTACAAAGACTGACTTGGCCAGAGTCACACAGCTAGTAAGTAGCTGAGATCCACCCTATTCACGAAGCTGCCTGCTCACAAGTTTACATTCTAGCAGACTGATGGGAAAAGGTCCAAGGTGGTGGTAAAGTCCACTGAATACATCATACCCTGGCCCTTCAACCTAGTGCATTAAAAAGAGGTGGCTAGGGAAGTCTTCAGATCAGAATTCTACTGTGGAAACCTACCATTCACTTGCTGGGTATCCTTGGATGAGTCACTTACCTCTCACTGAGTTTCAAATTCCCCTTTTATTAAAAGAGAATATAGTAGGTGCTTGTTACTGCCACCTCTGTAATGTTAGGCAAGTCACTGAGCCTCTGTGAGCTTCATTTTCCTCCTCTGTAAAATGAGGGTCACTTCTAGCTCTAACCAGTTTGATTCTTGGAAATAACCTCAGAGCTCTCTGAGTAACAGCATTTTCTGAATGGAAAATATTGTAAGAAGCATTTTCCCAGGTGCCTGATAGCCAGCCTTCCCAAAGGCATTAGGAACAAGGAAGGGGCAGCCCCCAGTGGCCCTGTGGTCAGGAACCTCTTGGTGTTCTTGAAGTCTACAGGAATTGAAAGGGAAACTCAGACTTCTGGAAAGCCCCTAACCAGGGATGGGGAACCTGCAGCCTCAAGGCCACATGTGGCCCTCTAGGTTCTCAATTGCAACCCTTTGGATTCAGTCAGTCCATTCAGACCAAATCCGAAGGGCCACACTTGAGGACCTAGATGGCCACTTGTGGCCTTGAGGTTGCAGGTTCCCCACACCTGTGTAAGCAGAGGAAACCTTTAGCCATTACAGGATGCTGGAACTTTGATGGGAAGTTTGTGGTCAGGCTGGCTGGGGGGGAGAGAGTCAGGAAGAACCCTGGATCCATCTCTCTGCAATAGCTCTTAAAGTTGTCTCAAGAAAAATAGAGTTTCTGTTTGTTTTTGCTTGTAAGGAGTCATCAGCTAGCCTCAAGAATGCATTGGATATTAGAAAAATGACTTGGTAACACTCAGTTGTGTTGGGGTACTCTGCCCTCTGCTGGCCTTTTTGGGGTTAATTCTTAGCCTGAGATTGGGATGAATGAACAGATGGCTAGCCCATGTTGCCAGACACCGTGCTAAGCCCTGGGCAGATAAATTTAGAAGTGAGACATTTCCTGCTTGGAAGAGATGACATATACAAGGTACTAGTAACCAGAGAATGAAATACTTGGGGGAGTCCCTGGAATGATGATTTGATCCATAGGGCAAAGAATAGCTGTGCCCTTCCCTAATGAATTAACCCAGAACCATGTTGGGGAGCTCAGAGATCTCAGAAGTAAAAGGGGCCTTAGATGTCACCTTATCCAATGTTAAGATGGTACAGGAGTCCCATCCATGTCCCCCCTAATAGGTGGCCAGTCAAGCCTCTACCTCAACCCTTCTGGGGATGACGGGCTCCCAGAGTTTCATGAGACAATCCCTTTGATAGAATTTAACACATGTTTATTGGACGCTTCTATATGTGCCAAGGAGATACATTGACTAAAATAGTCTCTTTCATTAAGGAAGCTACATTCTGCTGGCGGGAAATGATGTGTACAATATATACACATATACATACATAGTAACACATATATACATACAGAGTAACTACAAATTTCAGGGACTCAGAAGAACTGTTACAACTAGGGAAATGGCTAAGGTCTGTTATAGGAGGCCACACCTGAAATGTGCTTTGAAGGAGGCTGGAGGTACTGAGGTACGGATGAGTAGGGAGGGAGAGTATTCTCTTGTTGGACAGCTCCCACCCTGTACTATTGCATCTTCCTAACCCAGGGACAGGAGAGGCTGGTGGAAGGATTATGAGACTAGGAATCAGTCAAGATCTGGGTTCTGCTCTCCCCTCTCTCCATTGCTCTAGTCTAAGGCAGCAGGACAGGGCAGCTATGATGGAGCTCATTTAGGCTGGACACATCAGCAGAGCTCAGCATGGCCCACCAGGGAGCAGGCTGCTTTGGGAAGTGAATTTCCCAGTAGAAGCATCCTTACTTGCCTTCTTGAGCAGAGGATATGACAACATTGGCCATTTTTGTAATGGCTTAGGGTTGTCATGAGACTGTATCCCTAGATGTGCTCTAGTAAATTCGTTATGACCCTGGGCAAGTCACTTAACCCTGTTTGCCTCAGTTTCTTCATCTGTAAAATGAGCTGAAGAAGGAAATAGCCAACCACTCCAGTATCTCTGCCAAGAAAACCCCAAATGGGGTCACAGAGAGTCAGATGTGACTGAAAATGACTGAATAACAACAACAAATGATCTCACTGAGCTCCGAGGATCCCAGCTGTCAGAGGCACAGGTCTTATGTCTACTGTTTGGAATTTTTCCATCACATCTCTGGCTGTTAGGCTATTTGCTATCACTTTTTGCTTCTTTCCCAGACTTGCTTCTCATTTTCTGTTTCTAATTTGTTGTGGTCCAGGAAGTGACATCACCAGGTTTGTAGGAAGTTTATGTAAAGTAAGAGTAAATCTGTTCTAGCAGAATTATCTTACTGTACAAAGAGGATGAGCCTTGGTTCACAAACATTGTGACATCTGTTTGAGCCTTTAGGGGCTTCCCTCTGTTTTGGAGTGTGCTCTGGATGGTGGGGTAGAGCACTTGAGAGTTTAGAGTTGGAAGAAACCTTGTTACTTTCTGCCATAGAGACTTTGAATGAGTCCATTTCCCTATCTAGGCCCCAGTTTCCTCATCTGTAAAACAAAGGTGTCTTCTAGTTCTGGGGTCATAGGAACTAGAAGAGACCATTGCTATCCACTAGCTCATTTTACCCATGAAGAAAAGTGAGTCTTAGAGAGGTTGAACACCTTGCCTCTGGTCACACAGCCACTAAGTGTTAGGGGCAGGATTCAAACCCAGGTACTCCTGTCTCCTAAATCTGGCACTCTATCCCCTCTGCCCTGGCTGCCTTATCAGACCCCTCATTTTATAGAAACAGCCAAGTTGCCCTGGAGTCAGCAAGACTTGAGTTCAAATCCAGCCTTACATACTTGCTCGCTGTGTGACCCTATATGTCACTTAACGACCTTCTGCCTCAGTTTTCTCATCTGTAAAATGGACATAGTAATAGCATTCACCTCCCAGGGTGTTGTGAAGTTAAGATGAGACATTTGTAAGACACTTTGTAAATCTTAAAGCTCTCTATAAATGCTTATTATTATCATCATTATTATTACAGATGAGGTAGCCAAAGATTAGATCATGGAAGGGAGCTATCTGAGATCAGAAATAAGTAAAGCCAAGGAGGTCGGTTTGATTCCAGATCCAGTGATCTTTCAACTGGACTGGTGCCTCTTAATCAGGGTCCCCAACACATACTTATCTCCTCACCTTTTGGACCCCATTTTAACATCACATTTTTTTCCAGACCTCTCCCTACTCCACACAAGAATCGTTGTTAATATCCACTGAATGGGATATCCATTCATAATACCCACGTGAAAGAATGCTTTTAATGAATTTACCTTTTATTTATCACAGCATCCTCCATGTACATTTGGATTATAGTAGCACGTATTTCTCCAAAACACATTAGAGGGCATTGAACTGATGATCCTCTGATCCAATTTATTCAGACCACAGGAAGTATGTCAGTTTTTTTAAGAATCCCTCTCTGCTTTCTGGGCTGAACTCAATTACTGCCTCTCACGCAGGCAGCTAGGTGGCTCAGTGGTTGGAGCACTGAACCTGAAGTCAGGAAGACCTGAGTTCAAATCCTGCCTGAAACACTTACTAGCTGTGTGACCCTGGGTAAGTCACTTAACTTGTCTCTGACTCAGTTTCCTCATCTGTAAAATGAGGATAATTGTTCCTACCTCTCAAGATTTGTGAGGATCAAAATGAAATGTCTCTAACTTACTTTGTGAACTTTAAAGCCCTTTTGAAATGTGAGCTAGTATGAACATATCCCCCTACATGCTAATGAGATACTGCCCTTGCTGAATTATCTTGTACTTTTACTTATATGTCAGTGTGACATCCTTATGGAAAATGGCCAGCTGGTTTTTTGTCTTTGTATGCCCAGGTGTATGATGGGTATTTCACACACATGATTAGATTGGCTGAGAAAGACCCCTTGCAATAATACCTCAAGGGTTCTCAGCCCACTGTTTTTGCTTCTTTAATTTTTTTTTAAGTCATTTTTTAGTACCTTCATTTCTGAATAGATCTCTTTGCCTGCCTTTACATAGATCCCTAGGTAGTACAGTGGATAGAGCACAGGACCTGGAGTTAGGAAGACTCAGGTTCATATACAGCCTCAGACATGTACTAGCTGTGTGCTCCTGTGCAAATCATTTAGCCTCTGTCTGCCTCAGCTTCCTCATCTCTAAAATGGGTAGAATTTTAGCGCCCATCTCCCAGAGTTGTGAGGCTCAAAGAACAGAATGTTTGTAAAGCACTTTGCAAACCTTAAGGTATAATATACATTCCAACTCTTATGATTAACCCAGTGAGCTGGCTTTTTTAAGGCTAGAGAATGAACTTGTGATTTCATTGGTACAGGAGACTCCCAGAGGAGGGAAGTCCCTCTGCCAGTGCAGGTTGGCACCTTCTCTGCAGTTTAGTGTTAGAGAGTTGTCTCCAGTGGTGAGAGAATCACGCAGCCAGTATGGGGCAGAGCCACAACTTGAGTCCAGCTCTCCACCCCCTGCACCACATTGTCCCTTAGAACAAATAAGTGAAAAAAAAATGAGGAGGGAAAAAACCAAAAGTGACTCACCCTATGGGTCTACCTCTGCAAAGAAGAAGGAAAAGTTTTAGTAACTGTTTGATCGTGACTGATGACACCAAAAGGGCCCTCTGAGGCTGCTGGCTAAGGTTCGAGACTTGATCTCATCAAAATGATAATCCTAATAGGGAGGGAGGATATGGTGGTGTGGTGTGGTAGAAAGTGCTGGGCTCAAATCCTGCCTCTGTATGACTTTATGTGACCTTGAGCAAGTCACTTAACTGTTGTGTGCCTCAGTTTCTCCAATTGTAAAATGGGAGTAAGAGTAACACCTACCTCCCAGGGTTGTTATGAAGACCAAATGAGGTCATTGTTAAGCACTTAGCATAGTGCCTGACATATCGTCAGTGTTATATAAATGTCCTTATTATTATATTATTAGACAAATCATTTTACGTCACTGGGCCTCATCTGTAAAAGGAGGGTTTTGGACTCAGTGGCTTCTGAGGTCCTTTTAGCTCTAGATTTAGGAACTTCTGATTCTAAACAATGGATCCAAGGTATCTTATCCTATCAATCGACCAGATTGTCGGTTAAGTGCTTACTGTGTACCAGGTACTGTTTTGTGACAGTCGGAGAAAAGGAAACCTGGTAGGAAAGAGTCGTAGGAGACAACTTCCACTACATGGGAGTAGTGAGAGAATGTTAGGTCAGTGAGGTTGAGGCCATGTGATACTGTGGTCAGGGCTCTTGATTGGAAGGCAAATGACTTGAACTTGAATACTTATTAAACACCAAGCTTTGCCTGGCTCACTTTTGACAAGTCACATGTTCTCTGGGCCTCAGTGTCCTCCCTTGTAAAATGAGGTAGTGGGGCTCGCTGAGGCAGCTAGGTGGTGCAGTGGATAGAGCGCTGGACCTAGAGTCAGGAAGACCTGAATTCAAATTGGGCCTCAGAAACTCTTTAGCTATATTCTCATGGGCAAGTCACTTAACCTACATCTGCCTCAGTTTCCTCAACTGTGAAATGGGGATAACGATAGCATGTACTTCATAGAGCTGTTGTGAGGATCAAACAAGGTGATTTTTTATAAGTGCTCAGCGCAGTATTTGGTGCATAGTCGTCACTTAATCAAAGTTTATTGCCCCTCTGAAGCTCTATCCAGTTCTGATCTAGGATCCCAGGTCCCTTTACCTCTCTGAACCTCAGTTTCTTCCTCTGTAAAATGAGGACTAGATGGCAGCTGAGATCCTCTGACTGCAGTGAGCTCGCTTCCTGCTGCCAAATGCTCTGCACACTTTAAAATGAACTTCATAGACACATAAGCTACAGTTAGTAGCCAGAGACAGAGAGGCCTGGGCTTGCTAAGGATGCCTCCCTGACATGTGCCACTCTCTCCACAGGTACGTGCCAGGTGGGCAGCTTGTTGACAGAGAGCTGAAGAGGGCACCTCAGCCGTGCCCAGTGTCACCCCCTGTCCTGGGCACAGCATGCGGCTGAGTGCTCGGCGGCTGCTTCTGGCGGCCGGCCTCACGCTGGCCTTCGTGCTGGCCACCCACCTAGGGCAGCAGATGCTGGCATGCCAACAGCTTCTGTCCTCAGGTCGCAGCCATGGTGTGATGCGGCCCGAGCAGGAGGAGCTGGTGATGGTGGGCGCCGACCAGGTGGAGTATCGCTACAGTAAGGAGATGCCTCTGATCTTTGTGGGGGGTGTACCACGCAGCGGGACCACCCTAATGCGGGCTATGCTGGATGCCCACCCAGAAGTGCGCTGTGGCGAGGAGACACGTATCATCCCCAGAGTGCTGGCCATGCGCCAGGCCTGGTCACGCTCTGGGCGGGAGAAGATGCGCCTGGATGAGGCCGGGGTCACGGACGAGGTGCTGGACGCGGCCATGCAGGCCTTCATCCTGGAAGTCATTGCCAAACATGGCGAGCCTGCCCGCGTCCTCTGCAACAAGGACCCTTTCACCCTCAAATCTTCTGTCTATCTCTCCCGCCTCTTCCCCAACTCCAAGTTTCTGCTCATGGTGCGGGACGGGCGGGCATCTGTACACTCCATGATAACCCGCAAGGTGACCATCGCTGGCTTTGACATCAACAGCTACCGCGACTGCCTCACCAAGTGGAACAAAGCCATTGAAGTCATGTACTCCCAATGCATGGAGGTGGGCCGGGCCAAGTGCTTGCCCGTCTACTATGAGCAGCTGGTGCTGCACCCTCGGCGCTCCATGCAGACCATCATGAATTTCCTAGGGATCTCCTGGAGCGAGGCTGTACTTCACCACGAGGATCTCATCGGAAAGCCGGGGGGGGTCTCTCTGTCCAAGTGAGTAGGAGACTTGGCTGGCGGGTGCCGGGGACCAGGGCTGTCCAAACATAGACCTGACTAGGTCACTCCCTACCTCAAGAAATTTCAGAGGCTTCCTGTTTGCCTCCAGAATAAAATGCAGACTCTTCTGTTTGGCATTTAATGCCTTTCACAGTGTTGGCCAGGACCCAGATCTAGAGCTTAGCTCTGCCAGTTAGTGTGTGGCCTTAAATCACTTGACCTCTCTGAAGCTCAGTTTTCTCATCTGTAAAGTTGTCAGGTGGGGCTCCCAGCACAAGGCTTCCTTTCCAGGCTAGAGCTCTGGTCATAGGATTTCTTCTTGCTCCAGGTATATGGTGACCTTGGAGTCAGGCAGACCAGTGTTCGAATCCTGACTCAGATACTTCTTAGCCGCATGACCTTAAATCACTGAAGGTTTCTGGATGTCATTTTCTTCCACTGTAAAATGAGGGGATTATACTTGACGATGTCTGAGGTCCTCTCCAGGCTTATTACAGTCATTGCAGTCAGGAAGACCTGAGTTCAAACCCTGCTCCAGATACCCTGCGACCCTGGGCAAGGCACTTAATTTCTGTTTGCCTCAGTCTTCTCATCTTTGAAATTGGGATGCACCTACCTCACAGGGTTGTTGTGAGGGTCAGAGGAGTTAATCTGTGTAAATCACTTTGCC
Organism: Notamacropus eugenii; assembly: GCF_028372415.1. NCBI lineage: Eukaryota > Metazoa > Chordata > Mammalia > Diprotodontia > Macropodidae > Notamacropus > Notamacropus eugenii. Next base: position 19,796,167 of record NC_092875.1, read on the forward strand.
AGTCTTAAAGGGATATGTAAATAGTGACTGTTAGGATGAATATTAGAGGCATAGTATTCTTATTTATTACAGTAGTTATTATTGGCTGCTAGGTGTTGCAGTGGATAGAGCACTGGGCTGGAGTCGGGAAGACCTGAGTTCAAATCTCACCTCAGACACTTACTAGCTGTGTGACCTTAGGCAAGTCATTTAATCTCTATTTGCCTCAGTGTCCTCTTCTGTAAAATGGGAATAATAATAGCACCTACCTCCCAGGGTTCTTGTGATGATCAGAGGAGATATTTTTAAAACATTTAGCATGAACACAGTGCCTGGCTCATAGTATGTGTATATAAATGTTAATGATTATTATTACCACTATTAATTATTATTAGTCACATCAGTCCCATTAATGCATTCCAGCCAGACAGGCTTATTTGCTCTTCCTTATACACAACATTCCATATCCTGTCTCCATGCCTTTGCTCAGGCTGTGCCTCATGCCTAGAATGCCTTCCATTTTTCTTATAGACACACCCAAGCTCTCTACACAGCTCCGCTGAAGTACCACCTCTTACATAGTTCTCCCTCAAATGCTAGTGCCTTCCCAGATATCTTTCATTAGCATAGTATATATTTCATAGTGACTTATTTTCCCCCAGTAGAATATGTGTGCCTTGAGGAGAGGGTCTATTTTACTTTTGTCTTTGTACCCCCAGCCTGTAACACAGGCCTACAACATGCTTCCTGGCTGAGACAAGTAGGATTTCTCAGGAGCCCTGGACTCGGGGGGCCACTTTGGAATAGCTGTCCAGTAGGGCCATGGACTTACCCCTCTAGTGGTATCTTGAGTAAATGGAATCTCCTGGCACCTTCTGAGAAGGGGGCAGAGCAATTCACTGCACAATTATTAGGCACCTACAGCATGCTAATCCTTATGCTGGGAATATAGACATAGATGAAAATAATCCCTCCCATCATGAAAGGAAGGTGCCATGTATACAGATAATAAAATGTAGAATATAAAGATGCAGCCATTTCAGGTGTAGAAGAAAGTCTTCCTGTGATGAGTGACAGATATGGAGGGAGCTGGTGGAGCCAAGAGATGGAGGGGAATGGCATTTCAAGCCTGGGGCAGAGCTCACACAAAGGCCTGGTGGTGGTAGATAGCATGTGTTGCTGTTTAGTGCGCCAGTTTAGCAGCAGCATAGAGTGACCTGGGCAGTGCAAAGTGGAATGGGCCAGAGAAAGGGTTGGAGAGACTTGAAGGGCCAGTTGCATGTTTTCATAGAGGCAGCAAAGAGCTATGGAGCTTTTAGAGCAAGTGAGAGGTTCGGTCAGACCTGGAGATCTGAGATGAGGAGCGAGGCAGTGAACTGGAGGGAAAGGGCACTGGCCTAGGGGTCAAGAGAGCTGGCTTCTAAATCCAGTGTTGTTACTGCCTCACACAGGGACCTCTGGGAAGTGACTGCCCCTACTTGAGTTGTGCCTCTGTAAAATAAGTGAATGAGTCAGTATCTGAGCTCCTCCCAGCTCTGACATTCCCTGTTCTAAGGGCCTCCCACCTCTCATGTCCTATCTTCAAGAGCCCTTTGAAGTCTAACAAGATATATTCTCTTGTTTATATGCAATATCTAAAGATTCATTCCAGGTCTGAAATTCTGTGTTTCTAAAAAGAAATTACTGTAGGAATCTCTTTTAATGTTGGTTTCCTATGGACAAGGCTGACACCTAGGCTCCAAAGAGAGAGAAGATATACATACATACACATGTACATATACATATACACACATACATACATATATGTGCGTATGCGTATATATGTATGTATGTATATACATACATATATATATATATACATATATATACACATAAAAATTATTAGAGGCAGGAGCCAGGATTAGCGCAGCCCATAGTTTGGGGCACTGATTTTTCCTGACGCTTTGTTATATAGTTGGCATCCATCAAACATGTGGCCGCTGCCATCCCAGGACAGAGCCCTAAGTGTCCCTTGCCAGCCTCCAACAAGAGATGAACATGGACCATGGATGTTGGGTTTTGAGATCTTTGCCTCCTGTCCCCTCTCAGTCACTGATGGCCAAAATAATCCCTCCTCTTTTGTAAAGCTGCAAGTCTGATAAAAAGAGCCAAGTTCCTTTTCTCCATTTTACATATCAGGAGCCTGAGGCCTAGAGAAAGAGAGAGAGAGAGCCATCCTTCTGACAACTGGAGGCAGTGGGCAAGCCAATCACAGGCTACATCTCCTTCCTGCTGACCTCCAGCTCCAATGCTCTTCCCTCTTTTGTGTCTGAGTTTCAATGGCTGCTTCACCCCCTGTCCAAAGGAAAGTTCTGTTACCAGAGATTCAGGGAAGAGAGCTGTACATTGGGAGTCAGGGGACCAGAATCCTGCCACTTCTTAACTGTGTGACTTTGGGCAATTTTCTGAATTTCAGTTGATAGGATCTTGTCTGATCAGGTATTGGGCAGCTTGGAGGCCCTTGCAAGAATGAAACCCTTATGCTTCTTCCTCCAAAGGCTCTTGGGCCTCAGAGCTCTCCCACACTTTGACCCCCAATGGTTTGGCTGGCTCCACACTCCACGTTCCTTCCTCCCCAAGATGTAACATTAGGGAGGCTGGTCAGTGGATGGGACATTGGGAATGCCAATTTGGATTGTACCCGGTCTCCATTTCTTCTCAGTCATCCCAGTTCTCCAACCTCTTCTGTCCAAGCTTCAGAGGGAATCATGGGAACCTTGGAGAGCTCCCAGGTTACAGCCATGGGCTGGGAAGCAGAGTAGCAGGACCCTAACCCCACTCCAGCCTTCCACTCTGCCCTTTGGTTTCCTCATCTGTACAAATAGATTGGTTGGACTCAATAACCTGGAAGTTCTTTTCCACCAGACATCCAAAGATTGACTCTCCCTATTACAAACATAGGTCTAGAAGGACAACCTTAGGTGTATCACTTTGTAATTTGAAAATCCTGTAGTATCTGTGATTTTGTCAGTCTCAGGAATTCCTTGTTGGGGATTCCCTTCACTGACACAGATCGCAGCCCCTCTGTGATGTCATAGATGTGATTTTGCCTTTCTTTGTAGCTTAACACAGTACTTGACACATAGCAAGTGGTTAATAAATGCTTATTGACCAAACAACCAGTAGACAAGTCCTGAGGGGTTGCATGAGCCACATAGAGATTAAGTGACTTGCCCAGTTTCATCCAACAAGTATCTCCAAGACAGCCCATGAACCCCAGGCTCTTCTGGCTCTAAGCCACTGCTGTCTGTGCATCGTACTGTACTTTGTCTTTGTAAACCATGCTTTTGGAGGCTCACCAGGACAGAGACGATGCCTCTGCTGATAAAAACTGACATTTACTGACATCGCACTTCAATGTATGCAAAGCATTTCACTTATCTTATTTGCTCCTCACAACTATGCTGGGAGTGTTGTCATTTTCCTTATTTTATCAATGAGGGGACTGAAGCTGAGGAAGGTAAAGTGATTTGCCCAAGTTCCTCTGCTAGAAGTATCAATAGTAGGATTTGAATTCAGGTCTTCCTACCTCCACAACCAAAGAAAGACAGGCAGGTAAGTCTCCAGTGGCAGTCTGGGCCCAAGACACTCTTTTACTCCCAAGTTTTCTGCTCAGGATGACTATTGGTTGAAGATGGGTTGGACTCAGTGGTAGCTTCTTGTCCTGGGTTTCCATAATTCTAGTCCCTTGGCCCTTTAAAGATCCTGAGGTGTCACTGCAAAGATCCCTCATGAGCCAGGCCCAGGAAATATTGTAAGAGGTACCAAGATGGCAGCAGAAGGGGATTTTTCTGGGGTAGAGGGTGGCATCCTTAACAGCTCCTTAGGTGACCTGTGTACCAGCACAGGTGGGAATTTTGTGGGATAATGCTACACATTGTTTAGTTGTATCTGACTCTGTCATGACCCCAAGGCCCCTCACATGCCAGTAGTGTCCATGGGGTTTTCTTGGCAAAGACACTGGAGCGGTTTGCCATTTCCTTCTTCAGTGGATTAAAGGAAACAGTTAAGTGACTTGCCCAGGGTCACATAGCTAGTAATTTGATCTGAACTAAGATTTGAACTCGTATCTTCCAGAGTTCAGGCCCATCACTGTCCACTGAGCCACCCAACTGCCTCAGTGCTACACATCACTGAGACCCATTAGGAGTAGTATGGGCCAGGCAGAGATACTATGGAGATTAGAGTGAATCTGAATACACAAGATCATATATTTAGTGGATCCCAGCAGTCATCTAGTCTGACCTTATCTTTTTTTTATTTTTTGGTTTTGAACCAGTTTTGTGGTTTTATTGGCATAATTCTCAGTAAGGAAACTCCCTCTTCAGGCTTATGGTCTTAGAGAATGCCTGGAGCATCAAAAGGTTCTGTGACCCATCCAAGGGCACACAACAAGTCTCTGTTGGACGCCATGTTTGAACCCATGTCTTTCTAACTCAGCAGTTAGCTCTTTTTCCACTATGGTCACCTTTCTCCCACTATTTTATTGATAAGAAAACTGAGACCCAGGAATGTTGGGTATCTTGTCCAAGTTGGATTTCCCAGAGGTAGGTGGGTCAGAAATTGGGCCAAATATAATAAAATGATGAAAAACCTTGAGCTTTTGCCATGTGAGACTTGGGTGAAGGGACTAGGGATCTTGGGGATGGGCATGAGAGCTGCCTTGAAGTATTTGAAGGGCTGTCATATAGGAAAGGACCTGACTTATTCTCTCTGGCCCCAGAGGATAGAACTGGGAGCCACCAATGAGTAGATGTTACCAAAAGCCAAATTTCAGCTTGTTGTAAGCAATAACTCTTTACCAATTAATACTGACTCAAAGGGCAGTAGGCTGCTGAGGGAAGGGAGTGAGCTCCCCTTCACCAGAAGTCTCTAAGCAAGGACCAGATGACCACTTACTGGATAATGGAGAGGACTCTTGTTCCACTATAGATTGGACTAAATAATCTCTGAGCTTTTTTTCCAACTCTGAGATTATGTGATTATAAGCTTGTTGAAAGAAGAAACCATATAATTTTTTATCCCAGAGAGCTTGGCACATATAGGCACTTGATAGATGTGTTTGATTTTTTGTGAGGGAGGAGTCCAGACCTGTAATTTTTGTCGATGTGGAGACCTCCCTCCACCAATTCAGATTAGCACCTTCTCTGTATCTTACGGAGAGTTGCCTGAGACTTTGATGAGTGACTTGTCCAAGGTCACACAGCCAATAAGTATGGGAGGCAGGTCTTGAACTTGGGTCTTCTGACTTCCAGATCCAGCCCTTGACCCACCATGCCAAACTGTTCCCCCATGTAAGAATCATTCAAGCCTTAACGGTATTTCAAGGTCAGAGTGACTACCTTATGCCACAGGGTGCTTCCTTTCAAATGTTATTGAGTTGGATTCATAATAAATGTTCCACTTCAGCTTTGTGACCCTGTTAATTTCAGTTGTCTCTCCCCAGGATAGAGAGGTCGACTGACCAGGTCATCAAGCCTGTGAACCTGGAAGCTCTGTCCAAATGGACCGGCCACATTCCAGGAGACGTGCTGAAGGACATGGCCCGGATTGCCCCAATGTTGGCCAGGCTCGGCTATGATCCCTATGCAAACCCACCAAACTATGGCAATCCTGACCCCCTTGTCGTCAATAACACAAATCGGGTGAGCAGGTGGCACACTCTGTTTGGGGTTTAGCAGGGAAGAATTGTAGATCTTCAGCCATCAATAGGTAGAAACCTTCATAGTTGCCTTGAAACTTAGCAAATGCATTTTTGGAAGTCCATTAGTGTCTTGATCTCAACCCAAGTATTTGTGGCTATGTTATTATTGTTTCAGTTCCTTGGTGGAGTTACTAGAGTGATTTGCCATTTTCTTCCCCAGCTCATTTTATAGATGAGGAACCTGAGGCAAACAAGGTTCAGTGACTTGCCCAGGGTCACACAGCTAGTAAATGTCTGAGGCTGGATTTGATCTCAGGAAGTCAAGCCTTCCTGACTCTAGGCCAGGCACTCTATGCACTGTGGCACCTTGTGGGTATGTAGGGAGGGCAAGTGAAGTAGTAGCATCTTGCCTGAATGCTATGAATTGTACCCACCTTTCAGTCCTTACAAAGCAACATGAGTACTGGATTTGGAGTCAGAAGATCCAGGTTCAAGTCTTGGCTCCTCTACTTCCTGGCTGTGTGACCTTGGATGAATCTCCTTGCCCCATTTTCCTCTACTTTAGTGGGCCTAGTCACATTATAGGACCCACCCCTGAGCAGGCTGAGATGAGCCTCAAGTGAGATAATGTATGTGAGACTCTTTGCAAACCATAAAGAGCAGTGGAGGGGATCTAGCTCATCTCACTCTCTCATTTTACAGATGAGGAAAGTGAGGCCCAGATAGAGCTAGTTACTTGCTCCAGGTCCCATAGCCAGGAAGTGACAGAGGAGAAATTCCTGCCCAGGTCCTCTGAATCTACATCTGGTGCTCCTTCCACCCTTTCTATCCTGTTCTGAGGATCCTTCCCATTCTGACATTCCATATTCTATGGCCCCTCCTCCCACTGACATTCCATGTTCCAAGTTCCCTTTCCATGCTGACATTCCATGTTCTATGGCCCCTCCTCCCACTGACATTCCATGTTCCAAGTTCCCTTTCCATGCTGACATTCCATGTTCTATGGCCCCTCCTCCCACTGACATTCCATGTTTCAAGTTCCATTCCCATGCTGACATTCCATATTCTAGAGATTTGAAAATGTTAAAGTGCTATTCCAGTGTCATGCAAAAACAACCACAATGACTTGATAACAGTACTACTATACTACTGATAACAAATCATCAGATTTGGAGTCAAAGGATTTAACTTTGAATCTTGGTCCCATCACATGCCAACCTTGTGACCCTGGGCAAGTCATTTTCCTTCTGGATTTCAGTTTATACCTGTGTATCATCCTCACATAGGTAGCTCCCAAGAAAGAAATGTGGGAAAGGTGTGAAGTAAAAATGGGTTTAACTTTCTGCTCTACCTCTTACTATCTGGGATACCCTAGGTCTAAGTAAAGTCTCTGTACCTCAGTTTCCTAATCTGTACTATAAGTATAACACCTTAAGAGCACCTTAACAGGGATCAAGTGAGATCATGTATTTAACATACTATAGGCCTCTTAGCTGTTAATATTACTATTTGATTTTTTTCTTTCTTAGGTAATGAAAGGAGATTTTAAAACACCAGCAAATTTGAAAGGACATTTACAGGTTAGAAGTCAAATAAATTAATTTACTTCTCTTTGTGTAAAGGAAAGAACATTGTACTGGGAGATGCAGTCTAGGGTTCAGAGGTTGGTTCTGCCAGTATTTTATTGTGGGCCTTGGGCAAATGACTTAACCGTCTTTAGTTTCACCTTTAAAATAAGAGGATTGAAGATGATCTCCCTTGCAGCCCTGACATTTCCTGTTCTGAGGAACAGTCCTGACACTCCCTCTTCGAAGACCTTTCCCAGTTCTGACATTTCCTGTTGTAAGGCCCTTCCCCTAGCTCTGCCATCCCCTGTTCTAAGGTATCCTCCCAGCTCTGACATTCCCTGTTCTGAGGCTCCTCTTAGCTCTGCCATCCCCTGTTCTACCTGATATCCCCTGTTCTAAGGCCCCTCCCAGTTCTGACATTCCCTGTTCTAAGGCCCTTCCCCCAGCCCTGACATCCCCTGTTCTACCTGATATCCTCTGTTCTAAGGCCCCTCCCAGCCGTGACATTCCCTGTTCTAAGGCTTCTCTAAGCCATAACATATCCTGTTCTGAGGCTTTTCGTAACTCTTGCATTTTGCATTCTGTGTCTTTTCCATTCCTAACACTTCTGTGAGTCTGCCATCACCCGTCTTTAACCAGACCCCTTTTTTTCTGTCATTTCTCAACCTCCTGGTTCTCTGTAGAAGCCATTGAAAAGTAGGTCTTCCTCTGCCCTGTTCCCTCACCCTTCCCATTATAATTTGCTCACAGTCCTTATCTGGGTTTATGTGTGTGTGTGTGTGTGTGTGTGTGTATGTATGTATGTATGTATGCATACAAACGCACACACAGATCCATGGACTACCTCTCATCATCCACAGGCAACTGAAGACTGACCCACTAAGAGATCTCACTAATGCCATGCAGACCTTCAAGAGCTAGAAAATGTGATGAGACAGTAGTCAGACAGATAGTTAGCCATTCAGCCAGAAAGCATTTAGTAAGCACTTACTGTGGACTAGGTACTGTGCTAATCGTTCAGTTATCAACAGTTTATGAAATGTTCCAGGCACTGTACCAAGTATCATGGATACAAATCAGTCAGTCCTTCTCTCAATAGATAAGCAGTGCTTATTGTAGACCTACTGTGTGCCAGGTAATGAGATAGAAGTTAGGGATACTAAGACAGGATAATGGAATGGCCTCTGCCCTCAAGAAGTTTATAATTTGTAAGGGGAGATAACGCGTGCATATATGTGGGGAGATGTATGAGAGCCTATACATATAGATGTTTACATATTACCCACATACATAAACATATACACATATGTATATATTCATATATACAAACCTACATATGTATATAATTGTATATACATTTATGTTTTCATATTGTGTACTATATATGTATAAGTGTATCTGTGTCTATCTACTATCTCTATCCATCCATCAGTGCATTGTGCACTGATGGGACACATTTCAGGGAAATAAGAGAGGTGGGTCATCTACACCAGTGTTGTCAAACTGTTGGGAAACCAATCCCTGCCAACTGCATATTGACTTTAAAGAACCTTAAATTATCATTTTCTCTGCTGTATTATATTTTTATTTATTTCATTATATATTTTCCAATTCCATTTTAATCTGGTTGGGGACCACACTTGGTAGTCTTATCAAAGGTGACTGTGTTCAATGCCTCTGGTCTGCCCCACAGTCTAAGTGACTTTTCTCTTTGCCTGTTACCTCTGCCTGCAGGTGAATCCGAACACCACCTCTTCTCACTCGCGAAGCGAATGATTGATTCCAGGTATGGAACAGGTGGGACCTGCCTATTGGGGCCACACAAATCTCATCTACTAGGCTTAAAAGGATGGGGTGTCCCCAAAACACTGCACTGCTTCGGCCTCCCCTGACTGCCCAGTGTTCATTGGGCTTTCCCACTCACTTCATCTGACCTTGCCAGTTCTGACATCTCTAGTTCTCTCAGGATACTAGCAGTGGTTCGTCTGTCCCCTCTGCCCATGGGGAGTGTTTATCTGGTGTAGCTTACAGGTTTCCCTCTCCTTCCAGGGCTCTGCAAATGGCTTTTCATTCACTGACCAGAGAAGACAGTTTGCAGCTGACTAGGAATCGAATCTCCAAGCACATTGCTTGCTATCTTACCAGTTCAGGACCGCTTGACGGAGAACGTCTTTGCATTTCTTTGCAAAATCCTCCGATCTTTGAAACTTCCTGGGGAAAAAGAAAGATAAAAACAAATTCAACTCTGTCCATCATGGAGAGACTCTGTAGAGGAGAGAACCTGGGGGGTAAAACTCAGGTTTCTCAACATAGACCTTTTCTATTCATTTCGTCAACTTGAAAATTTTTTTTAACTGTATCTGGAATGGTCTCTATGTTCTCCTCAGATTTCAAAATTAAAATGGGGTGGTTTGGAGGCCTCAGTCATCAGAGGAAGCCCTGCAGCACAGGCCACCACCATCTTTCCCTGGTTGAGAAATTACAGAAACTTATTTAAGAATTTAATATATGGGGCAGTTTGGATATACTTGATCACTTTATTTCCCATAAATAAAATATTGTTTTAATACCAAGAGTTGCAATGTTTTTTGAAGCATAAGTCTATACTTTTGTATATTACATCTTCTCAACTGGTTTATAAGAATATGGAAGCACCTACTATGTGCCAGGTATTGTGATAGGATCTTGGGGACTCAAAGAATGTATGAAGAATGAAATAGTTTCTACTAACACCGAGCTTATATTCTAAAGGCAAAGTAGCAGAAGTATTTAAGAAATCAGAGTAGAGCTTTGGAAACAGCCCCTGCTCTGCCCCACTCACTCTCTGAACCTCAGTTTCCTCCTTAATAAAAAACATACGAAGATTGCATTAAATAATGTATATGAGGCAGCTACAGGGAAGAGTGGAAAGATTACCAAACTTGGGAGTTAGAAGGATTTGAGTTCAAATTATACCATACAGTATTCTAACAGTGTCTTCAGCTCTGACATTCCTTGTTCTAAAACCCCTCCCAGCTCAGACTTTTTGTGTTTGGAATGTCAGAATTATAAACTTAAATTTGAGGAAGCAAAGGGAATAATGCACTAGACTTGGAGTCAGGAAGATTTAGACACGAACTATGTGACCCTGAGTAAATCACTTCAGTTTTGTGTGCCTCAATTTCCTCATCTGTAAAATGGGGATAATAATAGTCCCTACCTCTCTTTGTTAAGATCAAATGAGGTCATATTTGTAAAGTCCTTTGCAAACCTTAACGCACTTCATAAATTCTAGTAATTATCATTTAAGTTGTGTTTTGTTGTCGTTTGGTTGTGCCCTACACTTTGTGACCCCATTTAGGGTTTTCTTGGCAGAGATACCAGAGTGGTTTGCCTTTTTTCTCCAGCTTATTTTACAGAAGAGGGAACTGAGGCAAGCAGGATAAGTGACTTGCCCAGGGTCACCGAGTTAGTAAATATCTGAGACAGGATTTGAACTCATGAAGATGAGTCTTCTTGATTCTAGGCCTGGCACTCTGTGCACTATGGTGCCATCTAGTTATCCTATGTTCTTTAATATCTTAAGTCTATGACTCCACCATGACTATTAAGAATACTTTTTCATACCTAACACTGAACATAATATTGAACCAGTGTCTGTTCTTGATCACAAGTCTAGAGCTAGAGGGGACCTCGGAAACCTTGATGTCCTGCCTCTTTCCTCACCTATAAAACATCTGTGGATGGAAGACCCCAAAAGTAAATGAGGCTTTCTTGTTGCTTGGAGTGTCAAGGAGGACCGTTTGGTCTCACTGTGGCCTAGAATATGCATTATCAGTATGCATTGACCTCTAAGTTTAATTGTGCTAATTGAAACTAATTGGACCATAGTACCCAGAATGACATTGGCCTCAGCAATGAACCAGTAAACAAACAGAAATTTGTGCTTTAGCCGAGATTTGAAGGAAGTCAGGTGAGCCAGAAGGTGGGGATTTTGAAGAGGAAAGGAATTCTAGCCATCAGGGGCAGCCAGTGAAAATACCTGGGATCTAGAGATGGAGTGTCTTATTTGAAAAAAACTTTTTTGGATGGAAGTTCTCAATGGAAGAGTCCAGTGTCACTGGATCAAAGGGATGTGTGGGTAGGGGAGTGGGGAGGGATATGGTGTAAGAAGACTAAAAGGCAGGGAGGAAGCAACAGAAATGGCCTTTCCCCCAAATCCTTCTGTCTTCTGAGCTTTTCTGTTACTGAAGAAGGCAGTATCATCTTCTCAGTCAGCCAGGGCCATAAGCTAGGAGTCATCCCTGCTTTCTCCTTTTTGCTTACCCCTATGTTGTTCCTTGCCAAATGTTTCCATCTTCACATCTCTTATGTACATCCCCTTTTCGCTATGCACATAGATCCTCATTCTCTCACACCTTCCTACTACAATCACCTTCTAATTGGTCTCCATGCCTTGTCTTTCCCTGACTGATCTATGCTCCACTCAGCTGCCAAATGAAATACACACACACCTCCCCTTTCAATAAACCAAAGAGCTCCCTCTTAGCTCTAGAATCAAAAATAAGCTCTCTTTGGCATTGAAGGCTCTTCCTACCTTTACTTTCCATTCCACATGCTCTGTGAAAGACATTGTTACATATGACACTGTATCAGTAAGCACCCCAACATACACAGAGGGGCCTTCTACAACAATGATCTGCTTCTCTAAAAGGAAAGGGAACTTTTGCGGTGTTAACAATAACTTCAATCAAGCACAGGTATCGGAGAAAAGCAAAATCAAAATTTTAGAGAAATCAAAAATCAACAGCCAGCGCTTCCAAACTGCTTGACCATTAACATACGTACATCTTTAACAGAAAGGGAAGCACCAACATCTGGGTTTTCAAAGCCAGGGGTCTCCTTAGTACCTTCCCAGAATCTCATCTGAAACACAAAGCTTCTTCCAAAAAATAAGCCCCAAAGTAAAACCTCACCCTCAGACTATCTATCTATCTATCTATCTATCTATCTATCTATCTATCTATCTATCTATCTATCTATCTATCTATCTATCTGTCTGTCTGTCTGTCTGTCTGTCTGTCTGTCTGTCTGTCTGTCTGTCTATCTATCTATCTATCAGTCTGTCTGTCTGTCTGTCTATCTATCTATCTATCTATCTATCTATCTATCTATCTATCTATCTATCTATCTAGATATAGATATATGTACTTTTCAGAGCCAGAGGACATGACCTTCTGACCCAATGCCTCAATAGAAAAAACAAATGGTACTTGGGACCCTCCTACAAAACAACTCCCCTAATCAAGCTTCCCTCCATGGGTAGGGAAGATCTTCTTTAATCACATTCAAATAGAGGCATTATACTATGAAAACAGCAAAAGATCCTACTTTGCCTGGCCTTACAGACACTCCCTCTCCCATCTCTGTGACTCTACATTCACTGGTCCCTCACATGTGGAGTGTTCTCCCCTCCTCCACTCACTTCTTAAAATCCTTAATGGATGCCTTCCAAATTCTAGACTTGAGTGAGATGGATTTAAGTGAGGCAGAATTACACAGTCGTCATCTCTCTTCCAGGGTCATGAAAGCCTAGTGGCAGCAAAAAGTTAAGAAGACTGGCAATGGCCTAGGATGCAGTGGATGACCTTGGCATCTTCGATACCTGACCAAGCTCTAAATGCTCCACAGTGCCTGCTTCAACTGCCTTCATGGTCACTGGAACAAATTGTTCTCATCCACCCATTCCAATGGGGCAAGTTTTCACATGTGTGGAGTAGACACACCTCTAATTCACTGCTGGTTTGTTATCTGGTTTAAACTGTCTGCCCAGATGGTTTACCAGGAAGTGACCACTGCACATGCTACAGCTTCTTGGTTGACCCGTAGGCACCAAATGTGAATGAGCAACCCTGAAGAGGGCTTAGCCAGCTCACTAGAGGTGCTAGTCCTCCCTGAATACCCCATACACTGGAAAGAAGGATTTTTGTTGTGGTGGTGTTTGTCCTTCGTTTTCAAAGAGGACCACGACATCAGAGAAATATATTATCAGAGAAAATCTATCAGAGAAAGAAGGATTAAAAGGGAGTGAAGGAAGAAAATCCAAGACCTAGAATCTGAAGGAGCATCTTAGACTGCCTTTTAGCCAGTTAGGGAATGACTGAACCAAGTGGGGTATAATGGAATATTATTGCACTGTCAGAAATTATAAAAGAAACACCTTAGAGAATCCTAGGTGGTATGAACTGATACAGAGTGCAATGAACAGAACCAGGAGAATATACAAGGACAAGAATATTGTTAAGAAAATAATTGAATGCTTATCAATTCTGATCAATGCGATGGCCAATCACATGTACAGAGGACCTGTGATGAAGCATGTTCCCCACTGCCAGTCAGTCTACTAGCATTTATTAAGCACCTACTATGTGCCAGGCAATGTGTCAAGGTTGGGTTACAAAGAAAAGGAAAAACAGTCCTTGCTCTCAAGTGGCTCACAGTCTAATGGAAGAACAAGTAATTAATTATGTCTAGACAAGTTATAGATGGGATAAATTGGAGATAACCTCAGAGGGAAAGAGCTAAGATTAAGGAGGACTGGGAAAGAATTCTTACAGAAGATTGACTTTTAGCTGAGCCTTGAAGGAAGTCAAAGCGGTAATATTCACAAGGTGCAGAAAGAACCATGTTTTGGAAACATAGCCATCGTTTGGATTAGTTTTGCTTAATACTAGTGCCTTGTTTCTATTGGTTGTTTCCAGTTTTTCCTGTCTATACCCCATTTTTTTTTGCATACGGTTGCTTGCATATTGTCTTCCCCATTAGAATGAGCTTGAGGGAAGGAGCTGGTTTTGACTCCCTTATGTAACCAGGTCTTTCTAATGCCAGCATCAACTCCCTTGTGACAGAGGTCTGAGAGTAGCTTCTAGGGGAAGGCACTTTGTGTTCCCCTACTGCATGGATAGATTGACTGTGTACTAGAACAGACTGAGTCTTTTAAAACTACTGGAAAAGTCTCTCTTTTTCATTTCATATCAGGAAGGGGTAAAGATCCTGTCTACCCACATCATGAGGTCTGTGAACTAACTAGGTAGGAAGAGGGGTTACATTCTACCTTCTTTCTACTTTTTACCCTGTGGCCCTGAGAAATGGGCATGGGTTTTGTTTTCTGACTGGTTCATTTGTCCTTTTCAGTACTAGGCACAGGTGGAATCCCTGTTTTCCAAAGTTCAGATCCAGTGACCTCCTGCCAGCCAACCAAGCAGGAAAGCCCTGAGAAGGCAGGGGAGGGTGGTGGGACTGGAGCCCAACATGGGCTTTTAACTTGGAACTTGGGGGTTCTGTGCTATTTAGGATCTGAGCTAGGTTGCAGACCTAATCTCTTCCTTTGATTGGGTGCTTGGGTGCATTGCTTGGACCCCAATTCTAAAATCACATTTCTCTCTAAAAATCATATTTCTCCCCAGCCCGAAGATAGCCTGCCCTAGCAAAACCTTTATCTCTCTTCTTGATACAGTAACCGGCTGCACCTGTAGAATTTATTAGTTTGAACCAGCTGTGGACTGGTTGAACTGGCTGTATACTGGGTCATAAAGATATTCACTGCTCAATGACCTATCATATGTATCCTAGACTTAGACGTATGGATACTCCCTCATGTTTATCTTGTCCAACAAGACATTGATAGGGGCAGCCTGGGTATTTCTCAATCAGCCCAGACCATTAGTGATGTCTCAGGCCTAAAAACACACTTCCATGTAGCCCCTCCTTAGGCTATTTCCCAGTGAACTCTGGGTAAAAATACCTGCTCAGCAGCTTCTAAAAATGCATGTTCCTTTAAGTACTGACCACTTCCTAATCCCCCCAATCACCTAGTTAGCATATTTGGCACATGTTATACTATGAAATATCCT
Source organism: Notamacropus eugenii (assembly GCF_028372415.1). NCBI lineage: Eukaryota > Metazoa > Chordata > Mammalia > Diprotodontia > Macropodidae > Notamacropus > Notamacropus eugenii. The sequence goes on from NC_092875.1 coordinate 19,811,289, forward strand.
AAATAAATTTTACCTGTACCCTTTTCAAATCGCAGGTGCCTTAAGAACTCCTGTCTGCTGAAAAGCGTAACCATAAATTTTTACCACCTTGACTTCAAAAATGCTTGAGTCCATGAATTCATTCCAGATGACCTGCCCCTGTGCTCATCCTGCTTTTTGGCAGGATGTCTCAGAATCCATCCCCTCCCTTTCCAATCCTTATCACCTTCATCTCTCCATAGCTGAGAGAGGGTGTGTGTGTGTGTGTGTGTGTGTGTGTGTGTGTGTGTGTGTGTGTGTGTGTGTGTGTGCACGTGTGTGTAGGTGAGGGGGGTGAGAGGTGAGTATGCCCCTCAGGTGTTGGGGCTGAGGTGGGAAAGTTTGTGTATTTATTCTTATTATACCTTTAAAGTAAATATTCCTTTTTAAAAGTTATTCCCTCCATTAAGTGATAAAATGGAACTGAGGCACAGGGGACCCCTAAAATTGAGGGAACATCATTTATGGAGGCTGACACCAAAGGCAGAGGGATTTAGACCCCTCCCCAAACCCTTTTAAGGGTATTATAGAACCCTGGGCAAAGCAGGTGAAATGTAATACAGCTGATCTTCTGGTAGTCATGATTGAGTTACTGTTATACGTGTAAATCCTGGGCTTAGTACGTACAGTACTGCACACAGTAGGTGCAAAATTAATGCTTCTTGTCTCACTGTGCCTACTTCTTACAGGGGTCTCTGTCTCTGTCTCTCTGTCTTTCTCTGTCTCTCCGTGTCTGTCTGTCTCTCTTTCCTTCTCTCTCTGTCTCTATCTTTCTCTCTCTGTGTCTGTCTTTCTGTCTCTTTCTCTCTGTCTCTGTCTTTCTCTGTCTTTGTCTCTGTCTGTCTGTCTCTGTCTCTGTCTCTCTATCTTTCTCTCCGTGTCTGTGTCTGTCTCTCTGTCTTTCTCTGTCTCTCCGTGTCTGTCTGTCTCCTTTCCTTCTCTCTCTGTCTCTGTCTCTCTCTCTCTGTCTCTCTCTCTGTCTGTCTTTCTCTCTTTCTCTGTCTCTCTGTCTGTCTGTCCGTCTGTCTCTGTCTCTGACTGTGGGGGGGCATGGGAGTTAACAATGGCGGTCCCCCCTCCCCAGTGTAGACCACTGTAACATTTAAAAGCCGCCCAGAGCAGACACAGCTCAGGAGGAAGCCGGACAAGCCGGATAGTTTGAAAGCGAAGCGAAGTTTTGTGACAAAGTGTGGAAAAAAGCCATCGTGTGAAGTGAAGATGCAAGGCGTCCCTCGGGTCCATAGACTGTTCTCTGCTCTGGGGGTGGGATTTTTTAAAATGCAAAAAAAAAAAAGAAGAAGAAGGCGGGGGAGGGGACGAGAGGAAGGAAGAGGAGAAACGGGGAGGGGGAGGGTGAAGAGGAGGCTGATCTGCTCCTCCCCCTCCCATCCGCAGGCGTGGTTTCCCACGGGAGGACCTCCAAAGCCATAGAGACGAGGCCGCTCTAGGACCGGCGTCGCTCATCCCCAAGACAACCCCCCCCTCCGCTTCCGCGTGAGGGCGGGCTTCTTGCGTCACTTCCGGCGCGCCAGGCTCGGCTTCGTTTGGCCGCCGGCGGGCTCGCGCGGACCCCTAGGCGCTGCTCGAGGTGAGAGGCGGCTCGGGAGGCGCCGGCGGCGGTGACAGCGCGGCGAGGACGCTCCGAGGCCCGACCCGGGTCCCCGAGAGGTGAGGGCGACCCCAAACCCCGCCCGGAGAGGGAAGGAAGGGGCCCTGGGGGGGGCATCGCCGGCGCTGTGCCCTCGGGACCCCGCGGCCGGCCCGTCAGAGCTGGGAGGGAGCCCAGAACGGGGGTGTCGGAGCAGCCGAAGGCCGCAGGCCCGACCCCCCACCCGGCCCCGGGTCATCCGGCCGGGGTCCTGGATGAAGGCGCCTTGGAGGCGCCCGGCGCGGGTGTCAGAGCCGGGAGACCCCTTAGAACGCTCGCGGCGGTGCCGAGGCGGTCGGCGAGGGACTCGGCCAGGGTCACCCAGCCGGCCGGGCCTCCTGCCCGTTACGGAGGACGAGCCCGGGAGCGGAGGCTGCCGGAGGCGGAGGCCTCCCCGCTTCATTAGACCCTCCGTAGCCGCACGAGCAGCGGGCGAGGGCAGCGCTCCCCGGCTCCTTAGCCCGGCTTCCCGGGGGCCTTCCTGGAGTGGCCCGATCACCGTCCCCGCCGAGCCGGGCCGGGGTCCGCGCTTTATTCCTCGGTGTCCCCTTCGCAGAACGAGGCGTGTTCCTTCCCCCTAACTCCGGCGCTTTCCCCGCTGTACCCGCCGTCCCCCAGCTCTTCGGGGAGCCTCGTCCCTGGATGGGGCTCCCCAAGTGCCTCCTGCTTCGTTTGTGGCCGGTGTTAGTAACTTTTCAGAACAGCGAGCTCACTAACGGGCCTCCGGTTTATTGAGGTCCTAAGGTTGGGCAAGACTGAAGTATTTGATTATCCGGGTGGAAAGGGAGCGTGGTTGGTATCTCCAAATATTTTACCTTCTCTTACAGGGGAAGAGACATCAGACTTAAATTTTATTTCTCTTTTGGCCTTTGAGGGCACAGCTATTTCCAGTGAACGGGAGGTATGAGAAGGCAGGCTTCAGCTGGACATAGAAAGCACTTCCTACTAATGAGAACTGTCTGGCAGTAGGAGATCAATAGTTTTTTTATCAGGATCTTTCTTCACAGGCAGCCAGATGGTCATTTGTTGTTGGCCCGGTAGACAGGATTCGGGCTGGAGGTTTGTAGTGAGATCTTGCCCTTTTCATCCCTGTCTCCCTTTCTCCACCAGAGTTGCCACCATGTCGCTGTCTCATCTCTACCGAGAGGGCGAAGGAGCCATTGATGAAGAAGAAGATGAGATGGAGAACTTTGAGATCACGGACTGGGACCTCCAGAATGAATTCAATCCGAACCGTCAGCGTCATTGGCAAACCAAAGAGGAGGCCACATATGGAGTGTGGGCCGAGCGCGACCTTGAAGATGAGCGACCCAGCTTTGGAGGCAAACGGTAGTGGGATTCACCGGACAGGGCTGGCTGCTTCTGGGTGCAGCCAGGAGGGAATTAGATGTAGCCACGTGTACTTCTGTCACCTCTGGGCATTCAGTTTTTCCTTCAGGAGAGAATGTGTTGTACCACTTGAGGACAGCCTTTCAGCTCTGGGCAGGTCATCATTCCCTAATGTATACATTATCATCATTGGTCATTGGGCTCTGCTGAAAAGAGCATGTTCATGTTGCGGTAAAGACTTGGTGTGTACTCAGTCCTGTAACCATAGATTATGAATCTATCAGTAGGTATATAGACCATTTAAACTAGAAGGGTCCGTAGAGACCCAGACTAAATACCATCATCTTACAGATCCTGAGCAGCATTCATTCATTCATTCAGCTTCTATTAAGGACCAGCTATTCAAGGAATTGTGTGAGGTGCTGGAGATGCCAAGAAAAGTGGCAGGGGAGGTAGTTCCTTCCATTAGGGAACATAAGTTCTGTGGGCGCATGCAACAAGTACATACAGATAGAGAAGTGTAATTTGAGGAAGGGGAGAAAGTATTAATTGACTTTCTCACCGATGTGTGTAATTAGTTATAAATGGTAACAAGGTGAGGGTTTGGAGAATGACTTCCAGAGGGCTAAGGATTCTCCTGGCAGTGAGTCAGAAATGACATCTTCTAAAGTATCCCTGAAGTAGACTATTTTAAAATCACTATCATATTTTTAATGCATTAATTTCTTAAACCCTTGAGTTATCATGTTATTGATTTCATGGACATGCCGTTTTCTAGCATTTTCCACATAATATATATTATTGGCATAATCATTTCCCCATATGACTTGTTAGATATGGCTCTGCTTTCTTTGTCAGTGGTTTTGTTCCAGAAGATTCTTTTCATTTGACTACTCTTGCTGCCATGGCCATTTAAATATATGTTGTGTTTTGGTTTTTTTGAGTGTAACAGTAGCCAGTGGAATGACTTGGTAAAGTGGAATGTTTAGTAAAGAAGATTAAATGAACACAAATCCTTTGGATCTTTGATTCTTTTAACTAAAATTATAATTTGTGAGGCTTGCATTTGCATCTGGGGCAGAGACTTAGAGTTTTTTGAACTTGAGCTGTGCTCGTTGTGCTTCAGATGTCTATTTTCCAGACTGCAGATGTCTGAGTTACATTTGACAGTCCTTGGGTTCATATCCTTGGATTCATATCAGTTAATGATCTTTTAAAGTGAATCCCTTGTAGCACTGTGTTGGTACATTTCCTGCACAACTTTTCCTCATCTATGATAGCAGTGGCACCTGTCAGCTGAAGAGGCTTCTCTGAGAGCTGTCTTTACAATCTCCTCCTTTGTGGTGTGTTGGTGTTTACAGCTCCCGAGACTTTTCTGCGCCCGTGAATTTCATTAGTGCTGGACTGAAGAAAGCTGCCGAGGAAGCAGATGAGGAGGATTCAGATGAAGAGGAAAAGCCTGTTAAGCAGGAAGACTTTCCTAAAGATTTTGGACCAAAGAAGTTAAAAACAGTAAGGTTTTGCCTGAGAGTTGGGAAGGTTCGCACACTCTCAGAGGGCGCATGCACATAACACAACTTCGAGCTAAGAGCCCCTCAGCTCAGGCTTCCAGGTTATCTAGGTGCTCATCATCAAACCTGGAGGGCAGAGGAGGTTGGGATAAAGATGCACCAGGTTTTATTCCTATGAGGTCCCTTACAGTTTGTGGAGTTTTAAGGAATCCAACTACATTTCTCCCTAATTCTCCATTATATATTGCAAATAAATTTTTGGTTCAAGCAGAACTTCTCTGAATGTTCAGTCACTGCTAGACCTTTCAATTTTCTTATGTTCTTTATTCTCTCATCAGGGTGGCAATTTTAAACCTAGCCAGAAAGGATTTGTAGGTGGAGCCAAATCTTTTACAGACTTCGGCAGCTGGGAGAGGCACACCAAAGGCATAGGACAGAAGCTTTTGCAGAAGATGGGTTATGTCCCAGGAAAGGGCCTTGGGAAAAATGCACAAGGTATGAAATAAGTCAATTGGGGAGTGCATTTGGAAATCAATAGTTTTTTCTTTCCCTTTTTAATTTTTACTGGAATGCGGCATTGAAATATGTTTGGAGATGGAGACTCTAGAAAGAGAATTAGGTGAATGTATTTATAGAATAAATATTGTGACATTGTTAATTTAGAATAAGGCCAGGAGAGAAACCTATCTGTATTATGGAAATCCTAGGTTTAAAAAAAGCCACTTTGATTACTTCTAAGTATTGATTGTATAAAAGATTAAATTGTTACTGTATCTTGTTGTTGTTCAGTCATTTTTCAGTTGTATCCTACTCTCTGTGACCCCATTTGGGGTGTCCTTAGCATGGATGTTGGAGCATTTTGCCATTTCCTTTTCCAGTTCATTTGACAGATGAGGAAACTGAGGCAAACAGGGTGAAGTGACTTGCCCAGGGTCACCCAACTAGTAAGTGTCTGAGGCTGGGTTTGAACTCAGGTCTTCCTAACTCCAGACCTGGTGCTCTGTCCACTGTACCACCTAACTCCCCCCATTATGGGTACTTATAAGTGAAACAAAGTCAATGAAAAATTTTCTTCATTGTAATTGCAATGAACTGTGGTAAAAATCTTTTTGGCTGGGTCCTGATTTGCGATTTCTTCAGTGTAGGAATCTCCAGGAGGGAAATGCCCTCCACTGGTGGCCATTCACCACTTATCTGCATGGTACAATTGCCTCATGCACTGAGAGGTTCAGCAGCTTGCCCACAGTGCCCAGCCAGGATGTGTCAACGCAAGACTGGGAGCCAGGACCTGCAGGTCCCAAGGCTGGTCTTCAGGCCACTGCGCTGAACTGCCTGAATTATTTTATGAGAGCAGTTGCATGGGGCATTAGCAACATGAAAGTTCACTGTCTGGGCCATAGGTTGGTTTGTTTGCTTTAATCTAGTACATATTCTGTCTGAATTATTGCAAATGCTGAGTTAGGCCACATGCGGGAAGTTATAGAATTTGCTATCGCAGAAACTGCTTTAGCAGCTAACATTCTCCCACTATTAATTCATATGGAAATTCCTATCTTTACGGAGGTTTCTTAGTTCAGTAGACGTTCATTAAGCACCTCCTCTTACCAGTGTCCTGGGGACACAGAGGTGAGAAACACCAAAGTGCCTGCCTCCAGGGAGCTTGCCATCTGCTTGGAGGAGAAGCTCAAATACAAGTTAGGCTGTGATTGGTGAAATAGGGAGAGGACATCTTGGGGAGGAGAAAGAGCACTTCCAGATGAGGAGGGGCAGGGCTTTGTGACCTCATAGGGATCTCCTTACTGTGTCCGAACTTGGAAGCACTCTTTTTGTCCGAGGTTGCTGTGGTAAAATTGTTTTATTCTGTTTTGTTTTTGGACTGGATTGTTGTGTTGTTTATATAGAGAGCTTTGGGTAGGAACGCCCTCTCCCAGCAGCAAGGAGGCACAGTCAGGAAGACTTGAGTTCAGATCTTGTCTCAGACACATAACAATGACATGGGCCCTGGGCAAGTCACTTAACCTTTCTCTTAGCCTTATTTTCCTCATCTGTAAAATGGGGATGATAATCACACCTACTTTACAAGGACGTTGTAAGGAGAAAAAGAAAAAAACATGTAAAGCTTTTTACAAATCTTAAGCACGATATAATTGCTAGCTATTGTTTTCATGAACGCAGGTTGGCAGCTTCTCTAAAACTGAGTCATAGAGAGTTGCCTGAAGGTGTGAGAGGGTGAGTGAGTTGTGACTTGAACCCACATCTTCCTACCTTAGACTAACTTTCTGTCCCCACTGCTCCATTTCTTCCTCTGTTCTCTGACCCTGGGAATATAAACTCCATTGAGTTGGGAGCCAGGAAACCTAGCTTCTGTTCCCCACTGTCATTCACTTTCTCTCGTTGGGCTTTAGTTTCTTCTTTAAAATGATGCTGCCTGGTACCTCCTGGGCCTGTGCTCCTGGGATTGGGTGGTCTGGGAGGTCCCTTTCAATCCCAGCATTCTGAGAACTCTGAATCACTCTTCCTTCCCCTTCCCCTCCTTTCCCTTCCTCTGCCTCATTTTCCTCCTCCTCCTCCCTCCTTTCTCCTCTTCTTTGCAGTTGGGGTATAGTAACTTCTCTAGGGTCACACAGCTAGTAAGTATCTGAGGCTGGATTTGAATTCAGTTCTTCCTGACTCCAGGGCTGGTGTTCTATCCACTGAGTCACCTAGCTGCCCCTTTTCTTCTTTAAAGTTAGAGGGCTCCAGGATTTGGCATTCATGAATAAGTAGGGCCCTGTGCTTAACCATGTCACCAAGCCAACATCCTGTGTGCTTTTTGGTAGGTATCATTAATCCAATCGAAGCCAAGCAGAGAAAAGGAAAAGGTGCTGTTGGTGCATATGGCTCAGAACGGACCACTCAGTCAGTGCAAGATTTCCCTGTGGTTGACTCAGAAGAAGAGGCCGAGGAGGTAACTTGGGAGGACTGGCTTGCCCTGGGGCAGGAGGGAGGCAGTTGGCCCTTCCGTGGAGCTGGCCCTGAGTATCTTGGCTTTATCTGCCGTGCCACCAGGGAAAGGAACCGTGGATTTCCCTGATTCTGTGAGTTTAGTCATTAGGTTGTAAACCTTTTGGCTTCTGCTGAACAGTGAGCAAGACTTGATTGTCAACAAAATCTTGGCTTGCCAGGATTTGTCTGCAAACTGTCTTTGTCTCAGTTTCCTTTCTAAAAAAGCTGTCAGCATAACATGCTGTTCCCTGATTCTTGTTGGATTTGATGGCATGTGATACAAGTGGCTGTGTGAGGATGATTTCTGCTCCTCTGGGGCATACACTGCCAGCATTTCCTGGTTTGTTTTTTAGGATACAGTAGGTCAGGGAATGTTACTAATGGAGGCTGAATCTTTTCTAGCAGACTCTGACAATAAATATCATGTTATGAATCGGTCCTTTCCTTTTCTGGATTGACCTTATCACTTTTCTCAGGAGTTCCAGAAGGAGCTCAGCCAGTGGCGGAAAGATCCCAGTGGGGGCAAGAAGAAACCCAAATATTCCTACAAGACAGTTGAAGAATTGAAGGCAAAAGGCAGGGTTGGCAAGAAACTCTCTGCTCCTCAGAAGGAGCTTTCCCAGGTTAAGGTACAGTGAATTCTGAAACTTGGCACCTCCTGAGATTGTTTAGAACGAGCTCTGTGTCTCATTGTGGGGCTTTAGCCTAGAGAAGAGTGGATTGGGGGAGGGGCATGAGAGCTACCTTCAGGAGTCTGCCCTTTGGAATCAAGATGAGCCTTGTTCTTCTGGCAGCAGCAAGAGATTGAGTGGAGCTGTCCAGCAGTCAGGTGGTCTCTGTGATTCATCAATCCATAGATTTGTACACAGCAGTGACAATTCATAGCATATTCCCACTTGAAATTGGAGATTGTTATTTAACAGAAAGCAGGTAACTTTTTAAAATGGAAAACTGGCTGTTTCATTCGGAAGGAGTCTTGGATTTGGGCTGTTGTTCCTTCTGAAGAATGATAAAATAGTGGAGAAATTTCCCAGCATGCCCGACTTCAGTCCTGGCCCCAGTAGGCTGTCTGCTGGATTCTCTCTCAGAGGCATCAGAAGACCAGGGGCTATGTCTGCGGAGTCCTCCAGGGCTTCACAGAGCTCAGTGGGTATTAACCAGATATATATTCCCAGAGAGACCTGCTAATCAAGCTGTGTAGCTGAGAAGCTTTGGCCGGTGCCCATAGCTGGGATCCATGCTGGACTTCATAGCAGAAGCCAGACCTCATGTCTGAGACAGTGCCTGGCATGTCCCTAGCTCATCACCAAGCAGGTTACCTCCCTTCTGCACAGCTGGCACCTCATATGTCCAATGAGGGTTTGGCCCAGGTCTTCTCCAGTCCTAAATCTGAGACATGAAGACACACGTTTACGCAGCATTACTACAGGATAGATGGTCCAAATGGGGTCCTCTCCATTTCACACATGAAGATGCTAAGGGTTGGCCCCAGTCATGGTTGTGAAGGACTGAGCCAGCTAGGATTAGCACCTAGGTCTCCTATTTTCTAGTCCAAATGTCTTTCCAGCATACTCCCCTCCTCCATTTGTAGCTGTCCTCTCTGTGCCTCAGAAGATATTCAGGAGACAAGCACCCTGGGGCAGCAGGGGGATGGAGTGTCATCCCACTTGGAGGGGCTTTGTCGCTAATCCCCTCCTTTCTTCTTGTGGCCTACCAGGTGATTGACATGACAGGCCGGGAGCAGAAGGTCTATTACAGCTACAGCCAGATCAGCCACAAGCATAACATCCCTGAGGATGGTGTCCAGCAGCAGCAGCTGCCACTGCCTGGCAAAGATGCCAAGCCACAGGCCTTTGCCCTCCCTGAGCTGGAGCACAACCTCCAGCTCCTCATCGACATCACAGAGCAGGAGATCATCCAGAATGACCGGCAGCTGCAGTATGAGAGAGACATGGTCGTCAACCTGACTCATGAGCTGGAGAAGATGTCAGAGGTGCTGTCCCATGAGGAGACAGTGATCACCAACCTCAGCAAAGTCTTGGAGATGGTGGAAGAGTGTGAGCGAAGGATGCAGCCTGACTGCAGTGATCCACTCACACTGGATGAGTGTGCCAAGATATTTGAGACTCTCCAGGATAAGTACTACGAGGAGTACCGCATGTCTGACCGTGTGGACCTGGCCGTGGCTATTGTCTACCCGCTCATGAAGGACTACTTCAAGGACTGGGATCCCCTGAAGGTCAGTGCTATTCAAGGGAGAGGGCTCGGAGACTTAAGCAGCTGTAGGGGTGCCCTTGCTGGGGAAGAGGTTTGATTTGATTCAGAAGGGGCTGCAGGGGCAGCAGATGTCCTGAGTTCTCAGAAGTGACCATGTGTGTTTTTGTGTTTAGGACTGCACCTATGGCACTGGCATCATTGCCAAGTGGAAGAGCCTTTTGGAGAACGATCAGATCCTGTCCCATGGGGGTCAAGACCTCGCAGCTGATGCTTTCCACAGGTGACACTGGCACGGCACTGCTTCCTGGCAGCCTCTTGGGAATGCTCAGGATACTGAGCTCTGCATCCTAGTCCAGCTGTCCTGTGATGGGGCAGGTGCAAGCACCAGTTTCCCTTGCAGCTGTGCTTTTAGAGATCAGAATTGGGCTGGGGATAGTGGACAAGAATGCTTGTTGTATTATGGAAAGGACCCTCAGCATGTAGTCAGAAGGCTGGCTGTAGTCCTGGCTCTGCCAAACCGCTTGAGAAGCAGTCTTCATTCACTGCCTTCACTCCTGTCCTTATCTTCAATCCACAGCCTTTACTCACTTGGTTTTGGATGTCATTGCTCACCTGAAAGTGCTCTCCAGAGTTACTAGTGATGTCTGGATCGCCAAACCCCTGTCTTCTCTCATTACTCATCCTTCTCGACCTCTCTCCTGCTTTTGACCTTGTTGATCAATCTTTCCTCCTGAATCCTCTCTCCTCTCTGGGCCTCTCCTGGTTTGCCTCCTCCCTGTCTCCTCACTGCCTTTTCTCATTCTCCTTTGCTGGGTCAGCATCTGTCTCATGCTCCCTAACTCCAGGTGTTCCCCAAGGGTCAGTCCTGCTGCACAGGGACTTCTTGCCCTCCCTCTGTTCAGTCTCATGACCCCTTTGGCACTCAGGTAAAACCCCTGGCGTATTCTTAAATCAACAACAATAAACATCTCAGAAGAATATTTTTTAAGTTTTTTAAAAATCACAAAATAAAATATATAGGATTAAAAAGGAAAACAATTATAATGAAGAAATCACCGTATTTTTTAAAAAAATCCACAAATCCCTTAAAATCCATCCATGGGCCCAGGTTAGGAATCCTTGATCTGTACTCTCCTAAGAACCTCATCATCTGCCATGGGATTAACTGTTACCTCTGTGCGGCCCCAGGCCCATCACCTGTGGCTCATTTTATATTCCAAACTAGATGTTCCAGAGATCCAAAGTTCACCATTTCCAGAACTCAACCCATTATCTTTCCATCAGGGACTGGGAACCTGCAGTTTCAAGACCAAATATGACCCTCTAAGTCCTCGAGTGTGGGCCTTTGACTGATTCCTAAGTTCACAGTACAAGTCTCAAAGGGCTTTCAGTCAAAGGGCTGCACTTGAGGACCTAAAAGGGCACATGTGGCCTCAAGGCCGCAGGTTCCCCCTCCTCCTCTTCTTCAAACTTCCCTGTCTCTGTTGAGGGTCATATTATTCTTCTAGACTCCTCGATTCTTAGCCTCAGACTTATCCTGGACTTCCCACTCTCCCTCCCTGCACTTTTGCCACATCTTGCTATTTCTACATCTCTCACCTCTGACTCCCCTCCATTCTCAGAACTTTTGCCTTAATTCATGTAGTCATTATCACCTACTGCAGTGGCCTCTTCGTTGATCTCACTGCATCAAGTTTCTCCCTGTGCTCGTCCACCTATACATGACTGCCAATGTAATCTTCCCTGTAAATGCAGACCTGGCTACCTGAGCCCTCCTCAATCACCTCCAGTGACTTCCCATTGCCTAAATCAACTCAGAAGGAATTCTTCTGCTTAGCTTTTAAAGCCCTGTCCAACCTGGCTCTAGCCTCATTGGGCATGACTCCACTTCCTGTACTCTGGGATCCTGCCAAGCAGCTTCTCTGTGTTCTTCACAAGTGTGACTTTCCACCTCCTGTCTCCATGCCCTGGACCTGGAATGCCCTGTAAGATGGATCTCTAGTCCATCTGCATAAATCCTCTTCTGATTCCCATAAGGGCGATCTTCCAAACCACCTTGCATAAACTTTATGTTTATACTGTCTGTCATTTTATACAAACTTGTCTTCTCTTTAGTTCAGATGCTTGTGAGCAGGGACTGTCCCATTCTTTGTATTTGCCTTTCTGGCCCAGTGTCTAGCACTTAGTTGGTACCAGGAGTAAAATTAGCATAAATCTATTGCCCTCCCATAGCCCCATTTCATGAACTGCCATGTGCTGTGTGTATGCGAGCTGTTGACATTCCCTAAAGGTGAAAGATTGCTGCTATTGATGGCCATCTGTTTTCAGAGAGGCGGCCATGGGCTTTCTCCTAATTCTGTGTAATTTACTCCCCTTTCTGACTTTCTAGGCTCATCTGGGAAATGTGGATGCCTTTTGTTCGAAATATCGTAACTCAGTGGCAGCCGAGGAACTGTGACCCAATGGTGGACTTTTTGGATAGTTGGGTCCATATCATTCCTGTGTGGATCCTGGATAACATACTGGACCAGCTCATTTTTCCCAAACTGCAGAAGGAGGTACAGTGATTGGGCATCCACAGGGACCTTCAGGACAGGCTTGCCTGCTCCTCACCTGGAGGATGCCTGTCTGGCAGCACTGAGAACACTGCCAATTGTGGCTGGGGATCTCTCATGTCATTCATCTCCTGGTGTGCTCACTGCCCCCACCTATTGCATGCCCTAAATCTTGCATGTTTAGGTTGTTAGGATAACCTCCTCATTGGCTTCTCCCTCAGGCGCTCTCCCCTTTCACTCATCCCACACATACCACAAGATTCCTCTTTCTAAAGCATGGTGATTCTGTCATTGTTCCATGGGGAAATTTTCTGTCACTCCCCACTGGCAGACAGAAACAGTTCACAGACCTCAATCCTGCATTCAGGGCCTTTTCCCAGCCCTTGGGCCACTCTTCTGAGTGACTGTCTGTCTTGTAGTCTTCTACCTCCTCATTGTCTACTCATGCTGGTCCCAGGCCTCGAATGTCCCTTCCTCCTCTCTCTCTTCCTTGAGGCTTCCCTGTCCTTCAACAGGCCATGGTGACCTCTCTATCCCTTGGACTCTTAGAGTGCGCCTGGTTAGCCCTTCTCTATGATCTGAGCTTCCTTATCTGGGCCCCCAGATTGCCCTGGGAGCAGAGGAGGCAGGGCAGGTAACAGGAACTGTAGTCTTATTATCTAGGACCAAGAAGGGGCAACAGGGGCTGTGTCTTATTCATCTTTGTCTCCTCTGGCACTTGGGGCAGGGCCTTATCCATGGCTGGCCTTAGGTGGGGGTGTGGAAGGACTTGTTGAAATATCCAGCCTTGCCCTTTCCCCATGATGTGACCTGTAGAATGATGGTGTGCTTTTTGGTATGATTGTAAGGATTACTGTGAGTACAGGGCAGAAATTTTTGATGGAGGGGAAAAAGGCAAGTTCATGGTGGCCCCCAGCTTGCCCAAAAACAGAAGCAGTGCCGTTCCCCTCCACCCACACTTGTGTGACAGGAGTGCCCGGCCTTCCCTTCTTGGAGTGATGGCGAAATGGCCCTTTTAAATACAGGGGCAATTTCCCCTCCAGTTAATGTTCTGTCTCGCTCGTTTTCTAGGTTGAGAACTGGAACCCTCTGACAGACACAGTTCCCATCCACTCGTGGATACATCCCTGGCTTCCACTCATGCAGTCACGCTTAGAACCTTTGTATTCCCCAATCCGGAACAAGCTATCCAGTGCTCTGCAGAAATGGCATCCCAGCGACTCCTCAGCTAAGCTTATCCTGCAGCCCTGGAAGGATGTGTTTACCCCCGGCTCGTGGGAGGCTTTTATGGTCAAAAACATTGTGCCCAAATTAGGTGAGGTGATCTGAAGGGTGGGGCCTGGCTTGGACAGCTTCTGTTCAGGGGATCCAGAGGGCCAGCTGGAAGTATTCTGACCCACATTTTTGCTGCTTATGATAGAATTGATATCCTTGTCATCTGTTATAACTGTTTACCCTTAAAAAATCTAATAATGTCTTTTGTTCTGACGCAAAAGACACTTCCTAGTAAATACACATGCATTTCCTTGTACATGTAGTAACTGTCACTCAGCTGACCTTCAGGAAATACCTGCTAGGTGCTGGATGATATGCTAAGCCCTGGCCTTAGTACACTTTTCCATATTAATTTATCAGCTGCTAGACAGGAGTTTGGGTCCTTTGGTATTTCTAGCCAATGACTATTATTGATGACTGTCCTGGACCCGAGATTGACTGCCTCAACATGCTAACATTATTGACATTGTAGTAATCATCATATATGTTGGTTCTGGCTTCTTCCCTATCACTGTACAAGTCTTACTAGGTTTCTCTGTATTTTTAATATTCTTTATTCTCTCTTATGGCATAGTTTTAGTCAGACATTACATTTCTGTGCTTTAGTTTGTTTAGCCATTCCCCAGTAATTGGGCATATATTTTGTTTGCAGCTTTTTGATGTATTTTATTTATTTATTTTTACTTTTCAGCATTCATTTCCACAAGATTTTGAGTTCCAAATTTTCTTCCCATCTCTCCCCTCCCCTCACCCCAAGACACCGTGCATTTTGATTGCCCCTTCCCCCAGTCTGTCCTCTTCTTTCACACACCTCCCTTTATCCCCATCTTCTCTCTTTTCTTGTTGGGCAAGATAGATTTCTATACCCCATTACCTGTATTTCTTATTTCCCAGTTGCATGCAAAATCAATTCTCAACATTTGTTCCTAAATCTTTTGAGTTCCAACTTCTCTCCCTTCCTCCCTCCCCACACATCCCCACTGTGAAGGCAAGCAATTTAATATAGGCTATACCTGTGTAGTTATGCAAAAGACTTCCATAATAGTCATGTTGTGAAAGACTAAGTATATTTCCCTCCATCCTATCCTGTCCCACATTTATTCTGTTCTCTCTTTTGTCCTTGTCCCTCCCCAAAAGTGTTTACTTCTAATTACTCCCTCCTTCCATTTGTCCTCCCTTCTATCATCCCCCACACAGCCCATTTATCCCCTTCTCCCCTACTTTCCTGTAGTGTAAGATAGCTTTTCATACCAAATTGAATGTGCATGTTATTCCCTCCTTAAGCTAAATGTGATGAGAGTAAGCTTCACTTTTTCCCTCTTACCTCCCTTATTTCCCCCTCCATTGAAAAAGCTTTGTCTTGCCTCTTTTATAATTTGCTCTATTCCATTTCTCCCTTTCTTTTCCCAATATATTCCTCTCTCACCCTTTAATTTTATTTTTTTAGATATTATCACTTCCTATTGAACTCACCCTGTGCGCTCTGTCCATATGTATATAATCCCTCCAATTACCCAAATACTGAGAAAAGTCTCAAGAGTTACAAATATTATCTTTCCATGTAGGAATGTAAGCAGTTCAACTTTAGTAAGTCCCTTATGATTTCTCTTTCCTGTTTACCTTTTCATGCTTCTCTTGATTCTTGTGTTTGAAAGTCAGATTTTTTATTCAGCTCTGGTCTTTTCATCAAGAATGCTTGAACGTCCTCTATTTCATTGAATGACCATTTTTTTCCCTGAAGTATTATACTCAGTTTTGCAGGGGAGTTGATTCTTGGTTTTAATCCTAGCTCCTTTGACTTCTGGAATATTATATATTGTAAGCCCTTTGACCCCTTAATGTAGAAGCTGCTAGATCTTGTTTTATGCTGATTGTATTTCCACATTACTAGAATTGTTTCTTTCTGGCTACTTGCAATATTTTCTTCTTGACCTGGGAACTCTGGAATCTGGCTACAATATTCCTAGGAGTTTTTATTTTTGGATGTCTTTCAAGAGGTGATTGATGAACTCTTTCAGTATTTATTTTACCCTCTGGTTCTAGAATATCAGGGAAGTTTTCCTTGATAATTTCATGAAAGATGATGTCTAGGCTCTTTTTTTCATCATGGCTTTCAGGTAGCCCCATAATTTTTAAATTGTCTCTTCTGGACCTATTTTCCAGGTGAGTTGTTTTTCCAATGAGATGTTTCACATTGTCTTCAATTTTTTCATTCTTTTGGTTTTGTTTTGTAATTTCTTGGTTTCTCGTAAAGTCATTAGCTTCCATCTGCTCCATTCTCATTTTTAAAGAACTATTTTCTTAAGTGAGCTTTTGAACCTCTTTTTCCATTTGGCTAATTCTGCTTTTTAAAACATTCTTCTCCTCATTGGCTTTTTGGGCCTCTTTTGCCATTTGAGTTAGTCTATTTTTAAAGGTGTTATTTTCTTCAGCATTTTTTTGAGTGTCCTTTAGCAAGCTGTTGGACTCACTTTTCTTGCATGATTTTCTTGCATCACCCTCATTTCTCTTCCCAATTTTGTTCTGCTTCTCTTACTTGATTTTCAGAATCTCTTTGATTTTCAAAATCTCTTTTGAGCTCTTCCATGGCCTAGGACCATTGCCTTTTGGAGGTTTTGGATGCAGAAGCCTTGACTTTGATGTCTTCCTCTAATGGTATGCTTTGTTCTTCCTCATCCAAAAGGATGGAGGAAAATACCTGTTCACCAAGAAAGTAACCTTCCATAGTCTTATTTTTAACCTTTTTGGGCATTTTCCCAGGCAGTCACTTGGTTTTTGAGTCCTTTGTCAAGTGGAGGGTATACTTTAAGGACCTGTAAGTTCTCAGTTCCTCCAAGGTGGCACAATGAAGGGAGAGGAGTTTACTCCTCTCCTCACCTGCGCTCTGGTCTGGGAGCAACCACAAGCTTTTCTGCCCAGGATCTGTGAGTAGGGTTCCCACTTCACAATCACCTGCAGTTCCAGGATTGCCACTCAGGGCTGAGATTCAGATCAGCTGCTTGATTCCCCCAGGGTCTTTAGGCCAAAGGCTCCAAAAATGGATGCTGCAGCTGCCTGGGGCGAGGGCAGGACCCTGCTCTCTTCTCACCCAGGTGAAGAGCTTTCTCACTGACCTTTGAAGCTGTCTCTGACGTTTGTGGGTTGAGGAATCTGGGAGCCGCAGCTGCTACCCATGATTCCGTGCCCTGAACCCTGCTCCAGTCCTTTCTGAGCCATGCTGTGCTGCCAAGGCTGGATTGTGCTCCATGGACTGGGCTGCACTCTGCTCTTGAGCCCTGTGCAATAGACCTTTCCTCTTAGCCTACCAGGCTGCCTTGGGCTGGAAATGACTTTCAGTCTGTCATTTTGTGGCTTCTACTGCTCTAGAATTTGTTTAGAGTTATTTTTACAGGTATTTTATGGGCTTTGGGGGGAAAGCTACAGCAGGTCCGTCCTTCTACTCTGCCATCTTGTCATCATCCTCCAAGATCAGAGGCAGCTAGGAGGCTCAGGGGATATGGGCCTGGGCCTGGAGTCAGAAAGACCTGAATTCAAATTCTACCACAGATACTCACTAGCTGTGTGACATTGGACGAGTCACTTAACCTATTTGCTTCAATTTCCTCAGTTGTAAACTAGAGATCATAGTAGCACTTCTACCTCCCGAGGTGGTGAGGATCAAGTGAGATGTTTACAAAGTGCTTAGCACAATGCTTGATACACAGTAGGCATTCAATAAATGCCAACTGTTGTAATGATTTTCATTCTTAATTTTCTAGGATGCTGCATCTTATTCATAGGATTGTAGAATTAGAACCGGAAGGGAATTTAATGTTTCATCTGATTTGACAACCTGATTTTACAAGTCAGGAAACTGAGGCTCCTAATGCTCAAGTGACTTGCCAAAAGTCACAGAGCTTCAGTGGCAAATAGGACTTGGTCCCTGGTGGATTTCACAGCCAGTGCTTCTCCCACAGTGCTGCTGCCTCCATGCTGAGGCTGCCCATAAATCAGTCACAAAGGTCTACTTCTAACTGGTACTTTGCCAAATCCTGGAGTCTTCCTGAGGGGCATGTAGTGCAGTTCCCTGCCCAATGAAAAAATGATCTCTGTTAAGTATGGAAGGCAGCAGTGTCTGAAATTGGCTCCAAAGGCCTTGTCCCAAAGAGCAGCTCATTCCAGCACGCATTTATGAACCACCTAACTGCTGCACTTGTAATGGCACCTGCTTTGCTTTTCCTACAAATTCCCTCTGAATGTTCTTAGGATGGGACACCCATCACAGTTCTTAAACTTTATGGCCTCTTCTTGTTTACTTTTAAAAAAATCTTGAAATTGTTTATTCCTAGATTGAAAGAAAATTGGTTTATACTGTGATGCATCTAGAGCTTACAGCTGATCTTTAAAGCAGACTTTTACTCCTAACAGAAATGGACTTCGGAAGTCTTTGAAAGTCCTAATTCTTTTTCTTGGAGAACCCCACAGACAAAGTCAGATTGGAGCCTTCATTAATGTCATCCCACCATTTTTCTTTGCTCTCTTTCAGGGATGTGTCTTAATGAATTAATCATTAACCCTCACCAGCAGCACATGGATGCTTTTTATTGGGTGATTGACTGGGAAGGGATGATCTCTGTCTCCAGCCTAGTAGGACTCCTTGAGAAACATTTCTTTCCTAAATGGCTTCAGGTATGTTTATAGCATACTAAAGACCTAATTTTCTGCAAAAAGAGAAAATCAGAAAAGAATGTCAAGAACCTGATCATAGGACTGAGAATGAAGTGTCCTGGAGTCAGTAAATGTCGAATAACATTTTAATTGAAAAATTAAAAATACCCTAGAGGCTAGGGGTCTGGAATAGATGCAAAATGAAATTTGGTTAGCGACAAGTAGTAGATGTTGAAGTCACTCAGTTGACCTTTTATTTGTACAGCTGTGATTGGAGATGAAATGTACTGCCTGAAAGTTCTGTCTATGTCTGTGGCCATGCTGGTGATATTTTTGGTTCCTTGCTAGGTTCTCTGCTCCTGGCTCAGTAATAGTCCAAATTATGAGGAAATCACCAAATGGTACCTGGGGTGGAAGTCCATGTTCTCAGACCAAGTTTTGGCACATCCATCCATCAAGGACAAATTTAATGAAGCACTGGACATCATGAACAGAGCTGTGTCTTCCAATGTTGGTGAGTGGATCAGCCCTTTTTCTCCAAGGCTGGGGAGAGGGAGCATTAAGGAACACCTTTAGCACTGCCTGAAGGTCCCCAAGCTGGAGCCGCGTCGATTTTTGATGTGGAGAGACGTAGGACAGCCATATGGGCTGGGAGACAGGGACCTTCCCTGCTCAATAGCTTGCACCAGTTCTCTTAATTGGTCTGTGCTCTGCTGTCTTGGGTCACACTGGACTCGTGGTTCAGAATCCTGTCTCTTGTCACTGGCTGAGCAACCTTGGGCAAGTCTGTAAACGGGACATGATGATACATGTAGGTTGTAGTGAGGATCAAAGATGATAAAAAATAGCCATCATTAATACAGTGCTTTGTTTGCAAAGTGCTTATATACATTATCTCACTTGATCCTCAGTCCTCGGAGGGAAGTACTTTTATTTTCCCCATTTTAAAGGTGAGCAAACTGAGGCTAAGGGATTGGCTTCCCACTCATATAGCTAATGTATCTGAGGCTGGAATTAGCCTGGCATGCTTACCAGTATGCCACCTGGATTTGTAAACCTTTATAAAGTGCTGCTTAAAACACATGGCTGTTACAAGTGGGTCCTAGCTGGAGTTGACTGTAGAGATCTCTGAAGAGAAGGACTCTAGCTCAGAATACCCACTGAGGCTTTTACCTGTCTGCTGCTTTTAAAATACACACACACCTGTGTACACATATGCATATACATGTTTGACTGAACCATATTCAGTGCTCTTGTTATTAAGCAGCTTAATATTAAAGCAATTTTTGTTACATATAAAGCCCCCCTTAAGCTAACACTTGTTAAATAAGAGCACACAGATTAACCTTCTTTGTAATATTAGTAACTGGCACTTAGCATGTTGGATTGCAAAGCATGGTGCTGAACAGTCACAATAAAACCTGCAGTCCTTGTTTTGTAGCTAAAGAAATGGGCTTTGGGGGACTTGCTTCTGGTCACCCAGCCAAGGAGGGTCAGAGCCTTTGTAACCCAGGTCTTTTCTACTTTGTGTTGCTGCCTGTCAGTGCCAACAGTTTCATTTCCGATTAGGCCGCTCAGGAAGTGCACAGGGCCATCAGCAATTATTTACTGAGTGCTGACTCTCGACTTGGTCTTCCATGTGTGATTGTCCCTTAGGCATGTGGACTTTGTTTTGGATTGGATATGAACCTTCCAGGCTATTTGTTTAAATTTCTTCCAAAGGTACAGGCTGCATTTTATTTTAGGACTTTGGTTTGGAGCTGAACTGCAAACAACTGACAGATGGAGTTTATTAAGATGTTTTTATTAATCCCAGGCTTTGGTTAAAACATTACTTTGTGTTTGCTCCTTCTCTTAAGCACTCCCTTGTCCTCATATCTACTTTTTTCTGCTCTTCACAGGGGCCTACATGCAGCCTGGAGCTCGGGAAAACATTGCATATCTGACTCACACAGAGCGGAGGAAGGATTTCCAGTATGAGGCCATGCAAGAGCGCCGAGAAGCAGAGAATATGGCCCAGAGAGGCATAGGGGTGGCGGCCAGCACTGTGCCCATGAACTTCAAAGACCTCATTCAAACAAAGGCTGAAGAACATAACATTGTTTTCATGCCTGTTATTGGAAAAAGGCATGAGGGGAAACAACTATATACTTTTGGGCGGATTGTAGTCTACATTGACCGGGGTGTTGTATTTGTGCAAGGGGAGAAGACTTGGGTGCCGACATCCCTCCAAAGTCTGATTGATATGGCAAAATAGGGTGTGGCTCCTGAGCAGGAAGAGTGTAAAAAGGATGTATTAAAGACTTTTACAAAATGAACTTATGGAACCCTACTGAACCCACAGTAGGCTGAGAGACTCAGATCACATCCATACCAGGTCTTAGGGGAATAGATGTCTCCTTCCTGTCCTATAATTCTTCAGGTGTGACAGCCCTAGTGGCCCAAGGTCACACCACACTCATCTAGTTAAGTGATCAGGAGAATTGGCTAAGCTTCCTAATCTAAACCAGAACCCATCTGAGGGTGGGCATGAACTGTGGACTGAAGGTATCATCTTCACCAGACTACAGCCCAGATGAATCCAGCCTCCTGCCCTCCTCCTTCTAAGAGTTTGCCTACCCAGGCTTCTCCCCATCCATGGTGTGAGGGGAAAAAAATGAACCTCTTCTACCTACAAGGATACAGCCCAGCATTTCCACGATGGAATTTAATCACAGGCTTTCCTTCCCAATTGTCTCTTGTCCACATGAAACCAAGAGCTACTTTCTATCACACAGGACATCACAGTTAAAGGAAACATAAGCATTTATTTCCACGAGCAGTTTATAAAACATCGACAATATGTTCCCAGTTGGGAAGACTTGGCATGCCATATGGTTCCTCCTTTTAAATTCTCCCAGCCCGAGTCCTACCTGGGTAAGAGAAACAAGGAATTCTTTGAAATTATCCAAGATATCAGCTGCTTTTTTCATTTCCAGTGACACAGATGTTCTGCTGTAGTCTGCCCAGTTCGGCCTTGGTTATAGAGCGTATGGCCTCTGGAGCTTGCAGATGCTGCTGGGGAACTGAGAGGTGATAACTTGGCCAGCGTCCTTCAGTGTGAGTCCAAGTTCAAACTCGAGTCCAAGGTCAAACTCGAGCCCAGGTCTTCCTGGTTCTTTGCTTCTATGCATTGTGCAGTAACAGTGAATTAATGTTGTCCAGGGAAGGGCTGAGTCAACTTCCTCTGGTTCCTGATGATTTCCAACTCCTCACCTTCTGAATAGTCTGGCTCTTCTTGGATTGTCCAAATTTCACTGGGGAGCTCTTTCAACTTTTGTAAAGGAAACCAATGGATGGCAGTATCGTTAAATATGTCCATGTAGTGCAATGTCTGAGGAAATTCAATTTCCTCTATTCCTTTTAAAATCTAGAAAGAATCCAGAGGTAAAAACCCAATTAGCCCCTCAAACTTTATTCCCTCCCTTCTGGGTGAATACTGGATTTAGTCTTTTAGTGTTAATCCTCTATTCTAACTTAAACAAGGGATATTTGCTTCCAATTAAAAAAAAAACAAAAACCTTTGTTGCCCCTGCCTTAAGAGTCGAAAGAACAGTGGAAATGTTTGACCATAATTTTAATGAGTGGAGAAAAAATTAGAAACAATTTAACAGATATTGAGGCAACCTAAGAGTCACTGGACTTAAAATAGATCCATTATTGTAATCACATTTACTGAATCACTTCTTAAGAAAATAGCCATATATTTACTTAATTCTTGTTTCAAATACAGACTAATTTATTTTCTCCTGCACAATTTGAATGTAAATTTTTTTTAAACACTGAGGAAGATTGTTCCCCCAGCCTCACCACACAGCATACATACCTTTGCCACATAAGGGTAATCTTTCTGCAGAATCCTTGTTAATAACCTAGAAATAAAACAATGATTAAGAAGCGAGGCAGAATAAATGGACAAGAAGAATATCTACACTGAAGGCAGAACTCACTAAAATGCCTAGCCGGAACACCTTCAAACTTGTCTGGGAAGGAGGGAAGTCAGGAGATCTCAAAGCCAAAAAAATCTCAGACCAGAAAGAGCATCAGAGGCCAAGTGGGCTGACCCAGACCTGATGGAATTCCTTCTACAACATCGTCACCCAGTGGCTGTTCCTCCAGCTTCTACCTGAAGACTTCCAGGGAGGTTGGGAACATGCACCCTCTTCCCAGGTAGTCCATTCTGCTCTGGAATGGCTCTTTATTGGTTTTCCTTTAGTCAAGCCTATATTTGCCTCTGCAGCTTCCACCCTTCCTGTTCTAATGTTTCAGGACGTTATGGCTTAGGAAGGAGAGTCTTCATGAGCCAATGCTGAGCCCGGGTGGATGGTGGTACCGGGAAGGTACTGATCCAATGTATGTGGCTGTAACATCAGAGCCTGACTGCAGCAACTGTTTAAACCTTTTACAAATTAACCAAACAGATGCACTCCCTGTAACAACAACCATTTTACTTGGTGTGGATTCTCCAGTTTCCTCATGTTTTATCTCATCTTAACCAAATATCTGGGGCTTGTTTTCTTGGTTTGCCTTTTTAACACACATTCTAAGAGAAAAGTAACAGAAGGCCTGGGGTGGGAAGATGGAAATGCTCTAAATCAATCCAGGGTAATCTGAAAAGGCTGAAAGTGAACTTTAACAAAAATCTTACATGGATTATTTCAGGCACTTACTTTCCTTCAATTCCTTTGAAACTATTTCCAATGATCATCATCTTGGAAAGGGAGTCGACTGACCAGTTACTCCATAGCAGATTGTTATACAGAGCTGTTCCACAGTGGATCATGTAAAAAATGGTGGCTTCATCACAAATACTCCGTTTTCCTTCCTATGGACAAATTTGGCAATGATGTAACTGGCAGAATGCAGATTGATAGGCTCCAGAGAAACTGCTCCAATCCAGATCAATATAGGAATTTGACCTGAGTCCATCATGGATGTCATTAGTTCAGTGGGGTCAAACTTATATTGAAACTCGGGCCACTAAACCACTGGTGGGGGCACTGGGAAGTCATCCATATGTCTAACACCTTCGAATGGGTACATACAAAGTACCTAGAAGACTGAGAAGCATCCCACCCTCTGGGAAGTCATCCATATGTCTAACACCTTCGAATGGGTACATACAAAGTACCTAGAAGACTGAGAAGCATCCCACCCTCCACTATGGTCCTCTGAATTCTGGTGGTGTAGAGGGGACCTTGGGTCTGTGAAGGCCATGCTAGCATGATAGAACCTGACACATCCTACCAGTCCAATACGACTGGTCAAAGACTCTGGGAGACTGAGTGTAGAGAGCTCCACCAGGGTGTTTCAAAGTCATCCCTTCACAAGTGACAGGATCTATGCTAAGCTCCTGGCACATTTTAACTCTTAAAATCTTACCTCATTCTCACTGAGAACAGTCAGACCAAGGGTATTAAGAACTGAAATTTCAATTTCATTAAAGAGAG
Source organism: Notamacropus eugenii (assembly GCF_028372415.1). NCBI lineage: Eukaryota > Metazoa > Chordata > Mammalia > Diprotodontia > Macropodidae > Notamacropus > Notamacropus eugenii. Next base: position 19,834,963 of record NC_092875.1, read on the forward strand.
GATCAAATATACAGCAGTGATTTCTGGGAATCTGCACAAGAAAGAAAAATGCAATGCTTTGGAGCTCGCCAGGCCTTTCCATTTTGATTTCCTTTTCTAGTATCCTTATTGTCCTTACCTCTAACTTCTCCAAAAAGAGAAGTAAAAATGCTAGTTGATTGCGGGCTATTACACATGAAGCAAACTTCCCAATTCCATAGCAAACACACTTAAAATGGCTTGTCCTTTTCAATGAGTCTTCCCTCAAGTTGGAATTGGGTGCCTCAGCTGGGTGCTGTGATGGTTCAAGGTGGAGGTGGTCAAGAGCTTCCGAAATGGGCTCCCTAACGTCCTGTAGTTGTTCCAGAGGTTTAGTAAGATGCTTCTGGATGATTCCTTGCATATCAAAAGACAAAATTCCAATAGGAGAGGTAGTTTGATATCACAAGTCAGATTATCAAGGGTTTGAAAGGAAGAAACGTATTAAGACTGATTTCTGCTTAAAAGGTTTTCCTGGATAACCGTCACCAGGTTCCCCTCTTCCACACCTAACAGAGCCTACAAGCAGTATAAACACCTAATGAGTTGTTACAGTGAATGGCTCTGTACTGGCAAAAACCCTATCCTACTTCTGTTGGGAGGCTTCCTTCTAAAAGAATGCAATTCAGTTAAAGCAACATTTAGTGCCTACACTTTGTATGTGGATACAGTGATGAAAAAAGAGACATGCACATACCACTTCTCAGAAATCAAGACTATTAATAAGTAAACGACTGTGCCTAACTACTCTACGGAGTTTTAACATCAGTGTTCTTTAGCTTGGGCAAAAGATGGATCACTTCTGTAAGTGGAATGGTCAGTTTCAGGGTAGGTAGCAGGAGCGTGGAACAGGCTAGGAAGGGGGATCTTGGAAAGCAGCCCACTCCTGAGGAACAAGGTGCCCCCAGGTCTCCAAGAATGAATTTCCAACCTTATCTCTTGATTTACGGAAAACGAACACGTGAAGCCCGTCATTCTTTCATTTTTACTTTTAACAAATGATGATGCTTTTGTCTACATTAAATCTTTTGTGAATTTGCATGTCGTCTCTGTTCGCTGGCCATGCCAATCTATCCGCAATCTCTGTGGATGCTCCCTCTACTGGTGCAGCTCAGCTTCTCTGCTCAAGAGTCGGAACATCAGGTGGCAAAGCCCACCTCTGATCCCTACTGCCTGTGACCTCGAGCTACCCCTTTCCCTATTCCAGACGTGAGAGCTGGACTAGATGGCTTCTGAGGCTTCTTCCAGCTCTAAATCCCATCATCCTCCATGCCTTGTTCTCTTTGGTGATTCTTGCCCATAGCTTTCTTTTTAAAATTTTTAATTTTGTTTCTTAAGAATTCAATTGTATTACTTTCAGTTTCAGATTTTCTCCCTCTTCTTCCCTTCCCCTCCCCTACCTGTTGAGAAGGCAAGAAAAATAAAATCCATTACAAATATGTATAGGTGCAAAACAAATTTTTGTATTACTGCTATTTTTTAAAAAGCAAGAAAAAGAAAGAGAAAATATGCTTTGAGTCCATTAGCTCTCCATGTGGAGGTAACTAGTGTGCTTCATTATGAGTACTTTGTGACTGTGGTTGGTCACTGCCTTCAGCAGAGTTATTAAGTCTTTCATAACTGATTCTCTTTACAGTATTGTCGTTATTGTAGAAATTGTTCTGATTCTGCGTCAGTTCATACCAGTCTTTCCAGGTTCCCCTGAAACCATCCCCTTCCTCATTTCTTACAGCACAATAGTACTCCATCCCCTTTACATATGATAACTTGTTCAGCTACTCCCCAGTTGATAGGCATTCCCTCAGTTTCCAATTTTTTGCTACCACAAAAGGAGCTGCTGTAAATATTTTTATACATGTGGACCTCTATCACTGAGTCAAGGGGACTATACAGTTGAATAGTTTTCTTTTGCCCCCTTCTTTCTATACATCTTCCATAGGAGTCACCTAATATGGTGTCTTTGGCCCTTCTCTTATTCTTTCATATTTACTGAAGACTATGCAGGCATCTAATACCCTTTGACTCATGACATGGCCAGCTCTCTGATCACATCATGAATAATGTCTTAACGCCGCTTCTTGCACATAAGTAGTTGCTAAAAGTATAACAAACCACGCACCTACCATGCATTATTCTTCCCAAATAATGTTCCTGACACCAATTTAGCACCATTGGGGGAATGGTAAAAAAGAAGTCATGTATAATTTCCTGATTGTTGATTCAGCCAGATCTGTTCAATTATGAACTACACAGTTAATTTTCTATGCTGCACCTACTGAAGATATAGGCACTGATGGACAGAATCATTTGGTTGGCCCATGTATCTGAGAAACGAATGATTTCTTAGACTTTCTTTTTCCATTGTGGATAGCTAGACTGACCTTTGAATGACTATGGGCTTATGTTTAATCAGTACTAAGTTCATGAAATGTTATTTTCTTAAGGATAAGGACACAGACAAAGAGAAGCCTTAACAACTGTTTTCATCCAGGCCCAGCGATGCCTTGGTTTGCTTTCCTTCTGTACTCAGGGATGAATGGCATATTACTCACCCTCTGTCAGATGCCAGAGATCAGAAATTAGCAGGTCGTCCCTGTTAAATATAAATAGTCATTATTGCTCCTTCCTTTTCAATGCTGCATGAATCCCCCATCTTGTCTGGCTGGAGAGCAGAGCCCAAGACAAGCACCCCAACACTTCTTTCCACCCTATTCCTTCCCGTTAGGGCCTATTCTCTCAGGAGAGGTCTGAGAAGTCACTTCCCCCCCAGGGCCGGCAGGGAGGCTGGCTCTCAGGAGCTGCAGCATCAGCTCTCCTCACTGTGGGTGTGCACACTTGCTCACCATCACCTTAAGTTGCCAGGAGTGGGAACTTTTATCAGGATTCTCCTGGACTATAGGAAGAAGAGGGATCCAGGCTGTCTGGGGGGAGATTTAAAGTTTGGAAAATGTGGGTAAGAAGCTGAGACCACAACCCCTGTTGGCCTATAACAAGAGACCCGCTTGGGAAGGCCAGGCCTGAGCGGCTTGTGGACACAGAGGACGGGCAGCAAGGGAGGCCTGGTGTGGCTGTGCAAGAGCGAGCCTGGGGTCTTTACTTTGAGATGGAGGCTGAGCTGCAGACCGGGGCCACTTCCTGGGGTGGGAGCGCTCCCCAGCTGGCTGCCTCGAGGCCCAGCTGCCATTCCATGCCTAGTCCATGCCCAGGCCTTCCCCCTCCCCGTGGCTGCCCAGCACCGGCACCCCGCAGGCACTTAATAAGGGCTTGAGCTGGGCATGGAGCTGTCTATTTCCTTTTCCTCAGCCCAGAGTCCACAGGACCAGTAGAGTCCCTGGGAGATCAGCAGACCAGAGTCGGGGTTCCCCTCCAGTTTCGGGGGGATGCCCCCGCCGGCTTCTGGACGGGGATCGGGACCTTGTCCACATATAATGGGCTTCCTCTGCGCCCCATGAGTTTTATTTCACGCGCTGACACGGGGGTCGTGGCACAAAAAAGGGAGAGCTGGGAGGGGCTCCGAGGGGGTGGGAGGAATAAGCACTGATTAAGCGCCTACTGTGTGCCAGGAACGGTGCACCTCACCGAGCCTCGCAGCGACCCCGGGAGGTAAACGGTTATCCCACTTTAGAGAGGAGGGGCCTGAGGCCAACGGGCCCACGCTGGGGTCCGGGGCCGCACTCCAACTCAGGCCCCTCTTTTCCCATTTGCGGCAGCTCGGGCGGGCGCGGGCTTCGGGTTCAAGTCCTGCCGCGCGCCTGCGCCTGCGCCGTCCCGGGCCCCCAGGCCCTCAGTTTCCCCTCCGCGCGCCGGGGCTCCTTCCGCGCTCACCGGGCCTCGCACACCCGCCTCCGCACCACGCCGCCGTCCCCTCCCGCCTCCGGGGCTACGGGGGCCGCGCCCGCCCCGGCCGGCTTCGGGCGCCTCCCCCTGCGCTTCGGCACTGTCTTCCAGTCGCCGGCTGCGGCCGCCGCCATGGCGCTGCCACTGACGTCATCCCCGCGCGCCCACGCCGCTCCCGGAGTCCCACGTGACCGAGCTGGGCGGGGCTGGGAGGGGGACGTGAGGGGGCGGGGCGGGCCCTGCGCGTGACCCGGAGGGCCTGCGCTCGCGCCGAGTCAGGTAGCCCGGGAAGGGACCAGGGTGGGGAGGATGGTGGGCTGGGGAGGAGGACCCCTCCCCCACTCCCCCCAAGCCCAAGCCTGCGCGCGCCCCTCGGCCTCTAGGTCGGAGGTGGGGGCCGCGGCTGACGTCCCGACCCCCTCCGTCGGGCTCATTGCGCACGCGCAGACCGGGGAGGCCGCCGGGAACCTGCGCCGCGGCTCACGTGGCCGCGGGCTTTGGGGGAAACTGAGGCCCGGAGGCGGCGGCGAGTGAGCGGCGGGGAAGGAGCCTCACTGCGCTTTTCTCAGCGGGCGTTTATTAAGCTCCTACCGTGTGCCGGGCACCCACACGAGTCAATAAACATTTAGTGAGCTCCTGCTGGGGACCGGGCGCTGTGCAAAGGCCGGGGAGAAAAGCCAGAAAGCATTTAGTAAGCTCCTGCTGAGTACCGGGCGCTATGCAGAGCGCCTGATGAGTGCCTACTGTGTGCCAAGCTCTGGGGACGCAGAGGAGGGGGAGGGGAAGGGGGAGGCGGTGGCAGAGGCTCCCTGGGGAGCGGGGGCCCTCCGGGCACCGGGCCCTCGGCACCCACCGCGGCCAAGGCCAGGGCGCAGAACCCATTCTGCTGTCCCAGAGGAGGGGCAGAGCGGGCGTGCCCCCTCACCGTGCCCAGGGCCGGCTGCTGGACACCCTGGTCGTCCGCGCTGCCCGCTTCCACCTGCCTTGGGCTCTGGGGAAAGGAGTGACCTCATTCTCCCCTGAGGCCCGCGTTCTCAGAGGGCACATGCCCCCGAGGCGTCTCCTCTAGGGCTTGGCATGGCGCCTTACCATGGTGCCCACCGGGCTCTGAGGCTGGCAAGGTACCAGAACATGCTCCCTCCTGGGGAATTCCCCCTCCTCCTTCACTGCAGTTTCCGGTGGTCGGGGGGGGATAGAGCTCCCCAGTTAACGTTGGTGGCTGGCAGGATGTTCTCTTGCCAGCCCTGTTGGTGGGTAGTAAGTCCGTGAGGAGGGGAGAAAGCCTGGATTCAGATTTTGCTCCCTGGCTTACCCGCTGTGTGCCCTTTGAGCCCTTGGTTTTCCCACAGATGAAGTGGGGACACTTCTCTTACAAGGGTGTGAGAGGGCAAATAAGATAACTCACTGCTTTTACTTTTTACAGTTTGTAAAAGGTGAAGTTTATTACATCTCCAGACTATCTTTATACAGTCTTCTATGGGTGCCCCAAGTCGCAGGGAGCCAGGACTGTGGCACTTCCCTCTGTTTGACTTATTTACCGTCTTCTAAGTCGGCTGGCCTCTTCCACTCAGATTTCTCAAACTCATGGGTCCCCAGGTGTAGATGAAGTGAAAGGCTGTAAATGGGGTGGGGGGGTTGACCTGCAGAATGGAGTCCTCCATCCTGCAGAACATTTTTGGGGTGCCCTTGGTGAAGTAGTTGGGCCAGGCTCTCTGCTCCAACAGGGACCGGCTGTAGGAGATGACGTGTCTCAGGTTCCCAAACTTGAGACCCATCTTCATGGAGTCTTGGGTCCCTGCAGGAGCAGACACGCAGTTACTCGTGCAGGCCGAGGCTGTGAGGGGCACCCTTCAGGACCCCTCAGGATCAGAGAGACTTGTTCTGCCCATGTGTCCCCCAATAGTGTCCTATTTCTTTCCTTAATCATAGTATTTAAGCCTCAAAGAAAACTCTTTAGAAATATTTGCATCTGCTAGTACCTCTCAGGTCACATGATGGGAATGTGGACTTTGAAATAATTTATTCATTATATTCATTCTAGGGCTAAAATACTAGTTTGAGCTGGAAGCACCAGGCTGAAAATAGAAGTATCTGGACACCTTTGAACCGGAGGAGAGGGGTGACTGCATCCCTCCAACAGGACTTGGAGATTTCCTAGGAAGGAATGCTTCAGGGCAGGAGCCTGTAGAGGCTGTCTGGTCTGCTTGGACTTCTTGGTGGAAGCTTTGCTTTGTTGAACATCTCTTTTCTGTTATAAGGAAATTTAAAGCTGTTACCTCTTCTGCTTAAGACATTCAAGACACCCCTAGACCTGAAAAGAAAGCATCTGGCACCTTTCCTCAAGCTCAGAGAATGCCTGTTGCAAACACCTGAAATAAAGGCTGCCACGCCTCTTGCCATTGGATTGGTGACATCAAGGGAGGGAGAATCTGCTATTGCTACTGGGAAGAGAGATGGCTGAACAGTTTTTAGTGGAGAGGAAAACTCGTATGAGAAACATGAGGCAGATTTAAGGCAACCTGAAGTAAATGGCCACCTCTGTCTCAGCAGGAGCCAAGGCAGTCTCTTGGTGAGTAGCCCATCAGCCATATGACCTATATGAAGTTCGCTGTGGAACAGCTCTGCTGCACATTTATTCATTCCATGTTACTATTATATTGCTTAGTTTTTAAAATGCATTTTGTGAAGGTTCTAATTCATTAATAGAGCTTCATTTCAACAGACATGTATTGAACCTTGCATGTAGTAGACACTTTATGGTTTCCAAAGTGCTTCCATAAAGTCACAGAATGTCAGTGTTGGAGGGACCCAGGAAGGCCTAGTCTGAGCTGTCCCTGAATAGCATTGCTGGCATGTGCTCATTCACTGCTTGAAGACTTGCAGGAAGGGAAACCCATTCCCTTCCCTTTGGGGCATCCCATTCCACTTTGGGAGGGCTCTAATCATCAGGAAGTCTTTCCTTAGGTCAAGCCTTAACCTCCCTCCACTCTTGGCCCTTGGTTCTGCCCTTGGGGGCCCAGTCAGAACAGAGCTCACCCCTTTTCCAGATGGTGGGCTGCTGGTATTTGAAGACAGCTGTTGCCTCCCTCTTAAGTCTCCCTCACCATTCTCACTGCCTCCCAGTGGACATGCTCCAGATTAATGGCCTCCTTCCTAAATTGTGATATCCAACGCAAAGCCCAGGCCTCTAGAAACATCACCACCTTCTTCCTGGGCTCTCTGTGTTGATGTACCCCAAGGGCCTGTTGTTTTTGGATCCTGTCTCTGTTGATGGGAATTGAACCTTCAGTCTACTCAGACCCCATGATCTTTTATTAGATGAACTACTGTCTGACCCTGCCTTCCCAACTGATTCTTGGCAGGTTTTCCCATCTTTTATTTCATTTCTTCCTCATGATAACCCTGTCAGGTCCTACTGTGGCTGTTTAATCAACGAGGGCATGGCCTTAGATGAAATGCCATGTCCGAAGTCACATTCCTCATGACTGGCAGCATTAAATGCCAGTCCAGGCTTTGGGAGTCCAGTGCCAGCCAGGGCTCTTAACCTTACACACTTTGGACCACCATGTGAGCCACTTCCCAAGCAAGTTAATGCCTTTTAAAGCTGTTAGAACGTGAAAGTTGTCACTGTGGTCGTAGTAAGAATGTCACCTTTAGTAGATTACCTTGAGGACCAATGAGAGGACTTAACTCAGCCTCACAGAGTTTTGTGGGGCTTGGATAGATTCATTCTTTTGGAAGTGTTCTGGCAGCCATTGTTATTTATAATTAAGTAATTTTCATCATTATAGATGAATGACAGATGTTTGGGATGTGCTGAATTTTCCTATCCATGGAGGTCTGGTCAGGATGCCTCTTAAAGAATCTTAACAGTCATCTGCCTGAAACAAAGTTCCCTGATTCATTCCAAGATGTTTTAACTTAAAACAATCCAATTCCATAATCAGGGTTAATTCATCACACATTTAAATGCCTTCATGGAGTCAGGAAGACCCAAGTTTGAAATCTGCCTCAGATACTTAACTAGCTGTGTAACACTGGGCAAGGCACTTACATGCCAGCTACCTCAATTTCCTTATCTGTAAAGTAGAGATAATACTAGCACCTGTGTCCCAGGGTTGTGATAATCGAATGAGCTACTATTTGTAAAGTGGTTTGTGAATCTTAACACACTCCAGAAATGCTGCTACTATGGGCATGGAATTGTGGTCAGGTCTGAGGAAAGAAAGATGAAAAATGACCAAGCAGCTGTCCTCAGGTAGCTTGTGGTCTCTTGGGGAAAGAGGGGAGATGAATGTTTGCCCATGTTATCCTCATAACACTGATAAGTACTGGCAATTCCCAGTTAGGAATGAATGGAAAACATAAGGCTCAGGGAATTCTCCAGTTGGACAGACCTTGAGCGTGACAAGAAGATTAGGTGGAACTGGGGATGGAGAGAGCCCTGTGGGAGGCTGGGCCTGCCACCACCTGGCTCCATGGAACTTTTAGTTGAGCCCCAGGAGCATCCCAGCTCTGTGACATCTGCCAAGCCACCAGGCCTGCTTGGGTCTCAGTTGCCTGACCGGCAGAGCTTTTGGTAACATGCAGAACATGAGGAAGGGAGGGTCTGTGCCACTCCCTATTCTGTCTGTGGCAGGAGCCCTGAGGCTCCCGAAGGCTCTTCACTAGCTCCTCCCATGCCCAGAGTGTTCAAAGGTGTAAAAAGCTTTCCTCTCAGCAGCCCTCAGACGGCAGTCATTATCCTCTTCATTTTTACCTAGGAGGGATCTGACACTTAGAGAGCTTGAAGTGACTTTCTTGCGGTTATGCACCAAGTCATCTTCAGAAGGGGAATTTAAAGAAGTCTGGCCTTGGAGTGAGATCATCCAGGTCCACATCCTGCCTCTTGTCACCTCTCGTGTGTAACCCTCATCACTCTGGACCCTAGCCTCCACATCTGTAAAAGGAGGGCTCTGGACTCAGGACTCTGAAGGCCCTTCTAGCTGCAGATCCATGAGCTGGGGATCCCAGGGCTCTTTGACTCCCTTTGGTGCCCTTTGTACTTTCCCAACTTCCACTGTGCCAACATCGTTGGCTGCCCTCAACTTCCTCTTAATGCTACAGGAACTTAGTTATCAAAAGAAAGTGGTGAGTGGTGTGGTTGAAAAGTGAAGGCTCATTGTTCAAATTCAACTTGTCATCGTGGGAGCTTCATTTCTCCTCTTTCTTCTGGACAGATGGTCCTGAGTGCATAGAAGCATACTTCTAGGTGGATGCTCCTGCCCTTGGGCAGTGGTTCTAGCCTTTGTGGTTCAGAATCCAGAAGGATTTGCTGACATTGAGTCATGAGCCTTTCTGGGACCAGATGGAGGTGGGATGCCAGGTTAAAGATGGCAGCGTCACAGGAGGCTAAGAAGCGCACGGTCACCCTGCCTTTCTGTCTCTCCAGGTGGAATTATTTTTTTCTTTACGATGGCTCGAAGGTGAAGGGAGAAGGTGACCCAACAAGAGCAGGCATTTGCTATTTCTATCCTTCCCAGGTAAGCCGCATGGCATTTTGCTCAGGAGTCCAGCACCGACTGCTCCCACATGGCAGTTTTTAAGAATTGGGACCCTTAGCTATGTGTGTAATCTGGGAAGGAGGTTTTATTTGATTTGGAACATGCATGGGCGTGGCTTCAGAAGTCTCCGAGGTGCCTCCCATGTGCCTGGCGCTACTCTGTGTCCTGGGGAGGACCCACAATTCAGATGAAACCTAGTCCTTGTCCGCATTAAGCTTATAGCTTACCCCCAGTTCTCAGTCATCAGATCAGTGGTTCTGGTCCTGAAATTTCTGGATTTTTTGCCCTTCTGCAGCCATCACTGCTTCCCCCATTACCTTTATGCTCCTTATGAGCCTCCCCTTGGCAAAGTAGATGTTGGTGTCTGCCAGTGTGATGACAGTGACCTGGACAAAGTCCTCATTTTGTCCTAGAAGTAAACCCCTTAATTTGTGCCTCTCTGGCCTCTTGGTCCCTAGTTAAGATTGTGTTAGCTCTGAGAGGTGAGGATATTTGTGTATGTATCCATGGTTGGTGCCAGACACACATTTAGTGTTGTATAAATACTTCATCCCTTTCCCCTTGCTTGGCACAGAATGGTCTGTGCCAGCGTCTACTCCCCAGTTAACCTTCTCTATCGTTCAGCTGTCCACGCAGTGAGTGTCCCTTCTGTGTCCAGGCAAGAGGTGAAGGGTTTCAGTCTCCTCTCTGGCGTCCACTCCTTTCCCCACAGACCGCACTTGACCAGCAGGAGTTCCTTTGTGGACAGATTGCTGGAGTTGTCCACTGTATTTCTGAGATTTCTGGCTCTCCTCCCACTCTTGTTCGTCTGAGGAATTTGAAATTTGCCATCAGGGTGGATGGAGATTACCTTTGGGTAAGTAAAACTCTCCATTGATTGTGGGAAGTAGAATAGGCAGTGGATTTCATTGGGGTAGGGAATTTCCAGTGAGGAAAGTCCCTCTGCCAGTGGAGGTCAGCCCCCTTTCTGAATTTGGAGTCTTTGGGAGATGGCTGAATTGACTTGCTGAGAATCCCATGCTTGGTATTGTCGGAGGCAGGATGTGAATCTGGTTCTCAGTAGAAAGCAATTTAAAAATGATGATTGTGGTTTGATTTAGTGAGCGCATTTAGACTGTCACTGTTTTAGTCAGAGAGCCCAGGAGTCCATGGTGTCATTCACTGCTGGTGAGGACAGTCACTCTCTGGTCTTCTCTGCAGTTTTTTTCTAACCAGAGGTCTTTGGGACTCATTTGCCCAGGATCTGGGAGCTCCATTTACTCTGATTTACAAATTGAGTTCCACCCTCATGGTTACCTTGGTTCATCAGGAGGATGGACTGGGTGACCTAGAAACTGCGACATATTTAGGGGCATAATGCCTTGATTTTTTGGCAAGCACATGAGTATTGAAGCAATTTTCTTTTCTAATAAGCAGTCTGTGTGTGTGCACCTTCTGTAGCCAGTCTAATATAGATTCTGGAATCAAATCCTTCTCAAGCTGAAGGGAACCTTGGACAGCAGCTAGTTCAGTTCCCTCATGGCAGGGATGAAGATACCGAAGGCTCCGAGGTCAAACAGCTGGGCCAGGTCGCTCAGCCATCTGTTCTTATCTGTCTCTCATTTGAAGGGCAGCCTCCATGTTAGAGCAGTATCGCTTCTTGAAACTGTTTCTGTAGAAGTGGGACAGGGCAATTATTCGGTTCAACAAGTATTTATTGAATAGCTGCCCTGGGACCAGGATCGTGCTGACCACTCAGGCCTTGTCTGCAGGAAGTCCATGATCTAGTTGGGGACATGAGAAATTCACACATGGAAGAATTAGAACTATTCTAGATACTGTTATAATAAAGGGTTAAATAGAATATAATTGGGTGCCAAACTGTCAATCATCCAGTAAACATTTATTAAGCACCTACTGTGTGTTGGGTGTCATGGTAAGCCCAGGGATACAAAAAAAAGGAAAAAACGGTCCCTGCCCTGATGGAATTCAGTCCAGTGTGATGTATGATATCAGTTAGTGTGATGGGCCTTGAACAAAGAAAGGAAGGTGGGTGGAAGTGAGAGGAGAGGCATTGAACCTGGCCCTTAGGATGAGGATTGAACTGAGAGAGAAGACACCCAGGAAGGCCTCCGCAGGAGTGGTGATGAGGAGGGATGCTGAGGATGCCAGCCTGGAGCAGAAGCTTGTGTTGGGGAGTCTGGATGGTGGGGGAGACCAGACCCCAGAGACTTGTGAAGGGGACTGTGACCCTAGGTATAGTTTTGTGGGGTCCCTCTGTGTCCAAAGGTGCTGGGCTGCACAGTAGAGCTCCCTGATGTCAGATGCAAGGAATTCCTGGATCAGCTGATTGGATTCTTTCGTTTTTATAATGGACCTGTTTCTCTGGCTTACAAGGTATGTAGAGGCAGATTAGTTGACCCCGCTTCATCTACAGGACCACTTTTGGAAGGTGGCTGTTACCAGATCACTCCATAATACTGAGGGCTACTCTGATCATGTTTATAGGACAGTCCTCTCTCTCCTGGAGCTGTTAGTACCTGCCATCCCACTGAGTAACCTCATCCTCCCTTAGCACCCTGTCTGCAGTCATTAGCTGTGATGACTGTCCCCTTGTCTCCCCCATCCTCTCATCCTGAGGGTTCGACAGCAGTTGTTCATATTCAGCTCCTGGTTCCCAGGTTTGTGCAGCTGGAGGTGGCAGCCAGCTTCAGGGCTGAGAGGGGAGCATCGCCTCTCTGTTCCCCTGGGGTCCTCTGGGTCTAGAGAGAGTATACCGCAAAGGACCCTTCCCCCTCCCCAGAGGGCAGTGTTGGCTTTCCTCAGGTCTGCAGGTGTCCTGGATTTATCTGTTTTAGACTCGTCCTCCAGAAGAGCTAAACAGAGAGTGGGACAGTTCCATCGACTATATTCTGAAAAACACCAGTGAGCTGCACAAAATATTCAATTCCCTTTGGAATCTGGACAAAACTAAGGTAACCTGACCTCTTCCCTTCCCCCGTATTGCTTCTCCAGCCTATTTTAAAAGTGAAATGTGTGTGTACATGTATGTGTACATGTATGGACACCCCCCTACATGTATGTGATATTGCAGTAGACACTCTAGAGAAGCAGTGTGGGATAGAGTCCTGGTCTCTGAAGCAGGAAGGTCTGGGCTCTAATCTGTCCTTGGCACCTGCTCTCTGTGATTCAAGCCTTGGGCAGCTTCCTCAGACTCTGCTTTCATAGGATTCTGGATTTAGAACCAGAAGGGAACTTCGGGCCTGCCACGTCTGACTCTTCTCTTTTTAACAATAATAATGGCCTGCATTTACATGGTTCTGTGAGGTAGTCCAGGCGTTTTACAGACGTTATTTCATCCGATCCTCACAGCGCCCTGCTGTTATCGTATCCATTTTATAGAGGAGGAAACTGAGGCAGGTGGGGTGGGGAGTGACTTGTCCAGGGTCACAAAGCCAGTAAGTTATCTCATGCTGGGTGTGAACCCAGGTCTTTGTGACTCCTAAGTCCAGTTGAATGCTTCGTCCTTGACGTCCTTCGACCTGTTTACAGACATGTTATGCTCTGCATCGGGGCAGAGGTTCCTGTGACAGAAGTTTTCCCTACCAGCGACATCTTAAGACCTTTAGTATAAAGCTGTCAATGCCTCTCCCACTCCCACACGTTCTTGAGGGTGAGATGCAAGGGCTGCATCTGTTTTCTCTGTTCCTGTGGCATTAGGTGTGTTGGGTTTGGAGATCAGTAGGGTCCTTTCCTCTGCCAGTATTATCCACTTTTGTACTGCTTAGAACTGATTATAAGCGTTTGTCCACAATTGGAAGTGAGAAGGCAAGCCTGAGGTGAGGTGAGAGAGAGAGGTTGCAAACCCCTGCTTTCGATTAGGAGATAGTCTCTTTGCCATGGGAATGGGTAAGATGTGGGCTGGGCAGACAGCTGGCCTGGGCTCCTATGCTGCTGCTTCTTGGCATTTTTGATATGGTGAACGTTATGTCCTTTAGAAAGGCACCCAAGGGAAACAAAGGGGCTTATTGATGGTCACCAGAAGGTATGATCGATGTGTCCATGGCTCTTCCCTCTGTTATTGGCTTCTGTGCTTCTCCAGGTTGAGGTGCCCATCCATGGCTTCCAACACCTCTCACCTCTCCTGGCATGTAGGTACTGAACAAACCTTCCCGACTGGTTTCATTTCAGACGATTTCCAGCTCTGAGGGTGGGTTTACACATTGCCCACCTCACAAACCCACCTCCTCTTTTTACACAAAATGTCTGCATGGGCTCAGGAGATGCTTCAGTCTGTGTCTGAGTGAAAAAGGAACCATGTCAAGACCAGACCCAAGGTTTTGGTTTCATTTATACGGTGCTGACAAATTAATGACATTTTTAGGACATTTAGTCAAAAGGAAAGTGGTCAGCAGGAAACTTGTCAGGTGTCACAGGAGGATTCTGATGGGTGTCACATCCTCATCTAAGGGCAGGCAAGGTGGGGGCCTGGCGCTTTCTCTTCTTGTGCTGTTACCTGGAGTCGTAAGGGGCAGAACTTAGGAAAGCCAGACCTTGAGTGAGTGCAGCTGGAGGGAAGGAGGTGGTGTTGCTTGGTGGGTGGATCTTTGATGTTGCTAATTGTACAGGAGGCCTTAGGCCCTTTTTGTCCCCAGTGCTAGCATCAGAAACCACTTCCTTCCACTTCTGCTGATGGGCACTTCTAAGTACCTTGGCAGGGAAGCAGAGCTGAGAGGCCCCCCTCCAGATGCCCTCATTTACTCTGTGCTGGGGACAGCATGGAGGGCTGTGTCCTGTCATTCCTCCCAACTCCCAGGCCTGTCTTTCCTGCTGGGTTTTGTGACATCAGCACTTTTGAGGATGGAAAGATAGGCCAGGTCAGGGCATTGACTTGATCTCACCATGGAGTACGCTCAACTTTTCTAGTTAGGCTTAGGACTTGTCCATGCCTTGCCCAAAACTCTCTTCCTTCCTTTACCAGGCCTTTGTTAAGCTGTTGTCTGCCTTCTTTTTTCTCACAGGTGGAGCCCCTCCTTTTACTAAAAGCCGCTCTCATTCTGCAGACCTGCCAGCGATACCCTCACATTCTGGCCGGCTGCGTTCTCTATCGGGGCCTGTGAGTACCCTAGCACCCTGTCTTGTTTATTGCAGTGGTCATGCTTCAGAGCTCAGCCTGGCACTGGCCACTTTGTCCATAACTCCCTCTTGGCTGTGCTCTTGTTGTAAGGGGGAGCCAAGTCTCTGGTCCTCTGTGTTCTGGCATGTGTTGCAAGCAAAAGATGCCCTAGGTTCGTTTTGGGGGGTGTGGATCCTGTTCAGTAAAGCCAGAAGGGATTGGGGGAAGGGAGGGCTCAGTGAAGAGAGATGAATTTATTTTTTAATGCTGATTTTTTTTCAGTCAGTAAAAATCTTTTTTCCCTCCTACTCCAACTCTCCTCTTCCCCCAACTGAGAAGGAAAGAAAGACAAAATCTCTGATGCAGACATACAATGTCAAGCCCAACAAATGTCTGTGTTGGCCATGTCCGAAAAATGTCTTATTCTGTCCCTTTGGATCCTTCATCGCTCTGGAGGCACGCAGCATGTTGCATCGTTAGTCCTCTGAAATTGTAGGCGGTCGCTACAGCGATCAGAGGTCCCAATTCTTTCAGAGCTGTTTGTCTTTACCATGTTGTAGGTATGCCATAGGTTGTTCAGCCATTCCCCAATTTTTAGTCATTCCCCTAAACTCTGTTTATGGAAGTCTTGTTTTATTCATGGTCCTTTGTTAACCCTTGTAGCGTTAGAGTCAGTTTTGTTGGGTAAGTTATTCTTGGCTGTAAGCCCACACATACCCTTTACCTTCTGGAACATTGTTTTTCAAACTCTTGCTCCTTTATAGTATTAGTGGCTAAATTGCGTAGAATCGTAACTGACTTCTTAGCCCTTGAATTCTTTCTTTCTGACTACTTGAAGTCTTTTTTCTTTAACCTGAAAGCTTTGGATTTGGGCTGTAATGTTCCTAAGAGTTTTCATTTTGGGGTTTCTTCCAGAAGGTGACCAGTGGATTCTTTCTGTTCCTCTTTGCTCTCTGGCTCTATGAGATCTGGGCAGTTTTCTTTAAAGATTTCCTGAAACAGTATGTCCAGGCTCTCTCTTTTTTTTTTTCGCCATGGCATTCAGATAGTCCAGTGATTGTTAAATATTTTCACTCAGTTTCCAGATCAGTCATTTTTGCCATGAGATGCCTTACATTCACGTCTATTTTATCAATCTTTTAACTCTGTTTTAAAAGTCATAGGCTTCTGTGGTCCATTCTAATTTTCAGGGAGTTTTGTACCTTTTGTGTCATGCTGTTAATTCCCATTCCAACTCTTTCTTCCATGATTGTAACTCATTTCCCAAATATTTCCTCTAGTGCTCTCATTTCATTGATTAAAACGTATTTTAAATGCTTGCTTAGTTTTTTCTAGGAATTCTAGTTGAATTCATGCCCAAGCTTGTTTTGCTTTGAGGCTTTGCTTATTGACATTTTGGAATTATTCTTTCCTTCTGTGTTTGTGTCCTCAGCGTCCCTGACACCATAATGGCTTTGAGTGGTGGGATTCTCTTTTTGTTTTCTTAGTCTTCCAAGCTACTTCCTATTTTTAGATTTATTGTTAGGTCTGGGCTTTGCCATGCTTCTGGAAGAAAGGTCTAGGCTGATTCTGTTGCTGCTTTTTTGGGAGTATTGAATCTTGCCTTATTCAGGATATCAAGGGCAGCTCAATCTGGAGACCTTTGAGCTTTCAGTGCTCCCAGAGTGGTCTGATTCAGGCCGAAGTCTGATTGCTGCCCCTCTAGTCTGAGCTTTGCAAGTTCCAGACCTGGATTTGGATCTGAACAACAGTAGACCACTGCTAGACTCAGCCCTCATCTGCCAACTGGAAAGTGCTGCTGGTTCAGAGTAAAAGAACTATAGGCTTTCCTTGGAACTAGAATTCCTGCCCTGGCTATTCCTCTGCAAGCTTCAGGTTTGACTAAAGCTAGAACTGAAACCCTCTTCTGCTCCTGGGATTAAAGACACATTACTGTTGTGTGCTTCTGCATTTGCTCCTCCGCAGCCTTGGGTTTGCTGCCAGTGCTTAGCCAGGTCCCCTCCTCAGTCTCTTCTGCACCTTTTATCTGGAATTGGGCAGTGAGCAGCAAAGCCACAACTGGCCCCCGTTCCTGTACTCTGCATGGGATTCCTGGCATGGGTATGGGCCCTCTTCTTGCTTAGGAGCACCGCCTGCCCCTGGCTAGAGCCTGCAGGGGTCAGGTAGAATGAAAAGTGTTGCATTTAGTAGTTAACAGGTTATTGGTCACCTCGGAGGGAGTCATTTCAGCTGAGTGTTGGGGTCAGAAGCCAAATTGCAACAGGTTGAGGAATCAGTGAATGAAAATGGAGGTAATTGATCTAGGACTTCTTAAACTTTTTCCACTCACTTCAGCCCTTCTTAAACTGTGGGTTGTGACCCCACTTTAAGAAGTGCTGGTAGACAATATTTTCTACGTATTAGTCTATGAAAGGGGACAAGATACGGGCTGGTTGCATAGATGCATGACAGTAATGAGTTCTTGAAGGATCAGGGATGCCTTGATGTACTTGGAGACAGCAGGGAAACAGCTAGTTGAAATGGAGAGAAAGAAAATGAGAGAGGAGGGATGATGAAAGGGCAGTCTTTGTAGAGTGCAAGCATTGACAGCAGGGAGTGGAACAAGCGTTCAAGGAGACCTGAAGTAAAGGTGAGAATGGGGAATGGTATAGAAAGAGTGGGAATTGTAGAACTGGGATGAAGAAGGGGGCATGAGATGAGTGGCTTCTGTTTTCTCCTGAAGTAGGATGTGAAGTCTTCTCCTCAGAGTAGGGGAGAGGGTGTTTGAAAAGTTTGAGGAGAGCAAAGGGTGGAACACTAATATGATAGTCAGGAAAGAAATAATAGGCTGGTCCTGCAGTCAGGGGAGTCCAGTTCAGACTGGAGAATGTGAATTTGTAGGGGACTCAGTTGTCATACTTGTGTACCACTGCTTACTTCATGAGTTCAAGGTGAGGTAGATATGGGTAGGCAGCAGTTCATCTGAAAGATATGCGGTCTTTAGTGGATGGCCAGCTCACTATGAGACACTGTGTGACTTGGCAGCCAAAGGGAGCTAATGCTCTTTTAGGCTGCATGTAGAGGGGCAGGGTCCAGGCTAAGGAGGTACCAAGCCTACTCTGTCCTGCCTCGGTCCAACCACATCTGAAACAAAAGAAGGAATTCGATTTCCACAGGATTAAAACTCCTCCCCACTTTGAATGATAGCAGCTAATCAGAGTCTAACCAGCAGAAGTCATCTTCTTGTCAGTCAGGCTCCATGAGCAGTTTGAGGGGCAGCCTGTCAGAGAGGAGAATGTTGGGGGGGGGGGGGGGGCGGTGTCTGCCTCTAGCCAATGAAGAGTGAGGCAGGAGATTCTAATTTGGAGCAGTAGAAGGCCTGCATTGTTCTGCGCACATGGAGCAGCCCCTTAAGAGCTCCCCGTTCATTCAGCGGGGAGTGAACGTAAAAATTAACAGAGGCTTTCCCGATTTCACCACAACTCGTGTTCTTTGTTTAAGGGGAGCATGTTTCTCACATGCTGAGCAGCATGTTTTGGGAAACATCCTGACAAGCTGGACTTTATCCAGAAGAAGGTACCAGAATGAAGAGAAGAGAGATCCCAGCATAGGAAGAACACTTCCAGGAGTGGGCTCTTTATCCTTGAGATGGGCGTGATCCTTGTTTTCAAGTATTTAATGTGGAGCTGCCCTCTGGAAGAGGGAGGGGTCTTGTTCTGTTGTTCAGGAAAACTTGTTAACAACTTGAACTCTCTCAAGGAGTTAGTTCCTAGTAGAGGTTCCCAAACTGATTTGGCCTTTTGCCCCCTTTTCAAAAACATAATTACTCAGTACTCCCCTGGAAATCTACTTTCTTTAACCCTTTAACAGTTTCTTGAAATTTGCATCATTTCAAAAAAATATAATGTTTTTTTTTTAAAGAAGGGGATTTAAATTTAATAATTTATTATAAATTTGTGGGGTTTTTCCTGCAATGAAATTTTGATAACACAGTATTGTGTCATGTAACCGATAGTATTATATTGTAAATAAGTCATTATACACACATACTCCTGCTAATGCATTGAACTTCCTGACAACGTGGAACATGTTGGCCTGCCAACACTTGCTTGTTAAGATCTATCGATGGACTTGACTACTGATTGGTTATAACTTGTATTTTGTGTGTTTATTTGGAAAATGATGTAATTGCTATGACTAACTCTGTTACACAACAGATAAAACATGTACAAATGGTTTTTCAAAAAATTTTTTTTTCTTATGCTTCTACCATTCACTTATTTTTATTCAATGTCCCCTAATTGCACCCAAGGTTTCTACTGCCCCACTGGATTGCTCCTGCACCTCTTCTGGGGTGGTATCTTCCATTTTTTTTTTTTTGTAGTAAAATAATTTATTATAATGCTTCATTATAATGTAAACTCATGATTTTATCTAATTCAGAGTTTCTTTTTTTTTTTTATCTTTTATGGCTTCTTTATTTTTTTAAAATTTATTATTTATTTAACTTTTTTAACATTCATTTCCACAAAATTTTAGGTTCCAAATTTTCTCCCCATTTCTTCCCTCCCCCCACCCCAAAACCCTGAGCATTCTAATTGCCCCTATCACCAATCTGCCCTCTCTTCTAACATCCCTCCCTTCCCTTATCCCCATCTTCTCTTTTGTCCTGTAGGGCAAGATAACTTTCTATACCCCATTACCTGTATTTCTTATTTCCTAGTAGCAAGGACAGTACTCAACAGTTGTTCCTAAAACTTTGAGTTCCAACTTCTCTTCATTCCTCCCTCCCCACCTATTTCCTTTGGAAGGCAAGCAATTCAATATAGGCCATATCTGTGTAGTTTTGCAAATAACTTCCATAATAGTTGTGTTGTGTAAGACTAACTATATTTCCCTCCATCCTATCCTGCCCTCCATTGCTTCTATTTTCTCTTTTGATCCTGTCCCTCCCCAGGAGTGTTGACTTCTAATTGCTCCCTTCTCCCATTGCCCTCCCTTCCATCATCCCCCCCACCCTGCTTATCCCCTTCTCCCCCACTTTCCTGTATTGTAAGATAGGTTTTCATACCAAAATGAGTGTGCATTTTATTCCTTCCTTTAGTAGAATGTGATGAGATTAAACTTCATGTTTTTCTCTCACCTCCCCTCTTTTTCCCTCCACTTAAAAGTCTTTTGCTTTGCCTCTTTTATGAGAGATAATTTGCCCCATTCCATTTCTTCTTTTCTCCTCCCAATATATTTCTCTCACCACTTAATTTCATTTTTTTAAGATATGATTCCATCCTATTTCATTCACTTTGTGCTCTCTGTCTCTGTGTGTGCATGTGTATGTATGTAATCCCACCCAGTACCCAGATACTGAAAAGTTTTTGAGTTACAAATATTGTCTTTCCATGTAAGAATGTAAACAGTTCAACTTTAGTAAGTCCCTTATGACTTCTCTTTGCTGTTTACCTTTTCATGCTTCTCTTCATTCTTGTGTTTGAAAGTCAAATTTTCTTTTCAGCTCTGGTCTTTTCATCAAGAATGCTTGAAAGTCCTCTGTTTCACTGAAAGACCATTTATTCCCCTGAAGTATTATACTCAGTTTTGCTGGGTAGGTGATTCTTGGTTTTAGTCCTAGTTCCTTTGACTTCTGGAATATTGTATTTCACGCCCTTCGATCCCTTAATGTGGAAGCTGCTAGATCTTGTGTTATCCTGATTGTATTTCCACAATACTTGAATTGTTTCTTTCTAGCTGCTTGCAGTATTTTCTCCTTGACCTGGGAACTCTGGGATTTGGCCACAATGTTTCTAGGAATTTCTCTTTTTGGATCTCTTTCAGGTGGTGATCTGTGGATTCTTTCAATGTTTATTTTGCCCTCTGGTTCTAGAATCTCAGGGCAGTTTTCCTTGATAATGTCATGAAAGATGATGTCTAGGCTCTTTTTTTGATCATGGCTTTCAGGTAGGCCCATAATTTTTAAATTGTCTCTCCTGGATTTATTTTCCAGGTCAGTTGTTTTTCCAATGAGATATTTCACATTATCTTCCATTTTTTTCATTCTTTTGGTTTTGTTCTGTGATTTCTTGCTTTCTCATAAAGTCATTAGCCTCCATCTGTTCCATTCTAATTTTGAAAGAACTGTTTTCTTCAGTGAGCTTTTGAACCTCCTTTTCCATTTGGCTAATTCTGCTTTTGAAAGCATTCTTCTCCTCATTGGCTTTTTGAACCTCTTTTGCCAATTGAGTTAGCCTATTTTTCAAGGTGTTATTCTCTTCAGCATTTTTTTGGGTCTCCTTTAGCAGGGTGTTGACCTGCTTTTCATGCTTTTCTTGCATCTCTCTCATTTCTCTTCCCAGTTTTTCCTCCACGTCTCTAACTTGATTTTCAAAATCGTTTTTGAGCTCTTCCATGGCCTGAGCCCATTGAATATTTGTTTTGGATGTTTGGGATACAGAAGCCTTGAATTCTGTCTTTCCCTGATGGTAAGCATTGTTCTTCCTCATCAGAAAGGGTGGGAGGAGATATCTGTTCACCAAGAAAGTAACCTTCTATGGTCTTACTTTTTTTCCCCACTTTTCTGGGCATTCTCCCAGCCAGTTACTTGACTTCTGAGTTTCCTTTCCACACCCAACTCGCCTCCAGATCCGCCCAGCCATCAATTGGGGTCTGAGATTCAAATGCTGCTTCCCAGCCTCAGGGATTTTGGCGGGGCCGGGCTGCTATTCAGTGTGGGATTAAGTTCAGCTGCTCAGGTCCAGGCAGGGCCACCACTGGGGGGCTTAGTTCCCTCAGGGGGTTTATGTGGAGATCTTCAACAATGGATCCAAGTTCCTGCCTGCTTTGGGAGCCCTTGTCTGCTGCCACCTCTGCTGCTGCCTCCTGAGGGGACCTGAGTTATGGGGATACCCCGCTCCCCTCTTGGGGAGCCAAAAAGACCCTCTCACTGACCTTTGGCACCTGTGGGTGGAGGGCCCTGCACGGCCGCTGGAGATTCTGTATCTGAAGCCTGCTCAGATCTGCTCCTCTCAGTGCCCCAGGCCGAGGCAGGGCTGGGGTCTGCTCTGGGTCCGGTGCATGAAGGACCTTTCGGGTCAGTTTTTCATGTCTCTCTGGAACAAAAATCTCCTCCACTCCGTTGTTCTGTGGCTTCTGCTGCTCCAGAATTTGTTGGGCGTTCTTCTTTACAGGTATTTTATGAGCTGTGGGTTTGGAGCTAGCATATGTGTATCTTTCTACTCTGACATCTTGGCTCCTCCCCTGGAATCTTCCATTTTGGGGGCCTAAGGTTCCTAGGACAGGACATCATGATGAGGGCTAATGGAGGTTGAACGTGTGGGAAAATGAGAAGATTGGAAGGATAGGAAATTGTGATCCAGAAGTAGAATTCCAAGGTTGTAGATTTTGGAGGTGGTCTGTTTCTGAGAGATTCTGCATTGTAGTCAGTGAATATCCAGAGTGGGATGGAGAGAGAAAGTAATTGGATTTACAAAGATTGAGGAACTAAGGGTTCAGGTTGTTGGTGGGATGGGCAGGGGCGGAGTGGCAAATACCAACGGGAATAGGGAGAGGCTGCCCACAAGGGACTCAGGGGACCTTGCCAGGGGAAAGATCACTGAGGGATGGGGAAAGAAGGTGAATAGAGGGAGGAGAGATGAAAGCAGGGACAAATTTTACATTCTTGGGCTCAAAGATCATGCAGAGGAGCCGATGCTCCATGGAAGGAAAGCTGTGGCAAATCTGGACAGCAGACTGAAAAGTGGAGACATCACCTTGCCCACAAAGGTCTGTATAGTCAAAGCCATGGTTTTTTAGTAGCAGTGTATGGCTGTGAGAGTCAGATTATGAGGAAAGCTGAGCACTGTTGAATAGACACTTTTGAATTGTGGTGCTGGAGAAGACTTTCGAGAGTCCTTTGGACAGCAGAGAGGTCAAATTAATCAATACTTGCCAAGTCTAGAGGCCTGTATTGGGCTACCCGAGTCTTTCTTACCTGTCCCAGGTCTTCGGCTGGCCACGCCGGATGCACGTATGAGAGAAAGGACGTTCCAGAGTCGAACAGGGGTTGAGCTTTATTACAGGGTGTGGGTTACAAATGCAGGGGGGTCTTCCTTAGGAGGAAGAGGGGGAGATTTCCTAAGGAGGCTAAGCTTAAGGGATTGGAAGTAGAAGTACAAGCGGGGAGAGAGGGGGAGGGGAGAGAGGAAAGAAGAGGAGCGGAGCCTACTGTCCTCTTGGCTCCACACGTGCTAAGAGAGAGCTTTCTGGCTTCCTCAATCCTACTTAATCTTCAGCCACACAGTTTGCATCTCAATACCATGCTGTTAGGTAACTAGGTGTGCTCCAATCCGGGATGACCTCGAGGGCAGGGAGACTCCACCCATCACGTATCTCCTGGGGAGAGGCGGAAATACCCGAGCTAGCCGAGCTAGCTCAGTCTAACCTTCTCGAATCCCCGCTGTTCATGGAGGGCCTCGTAAGACTCTAAGATTTAGAAGTCCCACTTTTACCCGCCCGAGACCGTCCACACGGAATTGAGCTTCCAATCCCAACAAATACTGAAAGAAATTAATTCAGGCTATCCACTAAAAGGTCAGTTGCTGAAGCAGAAATACTTTGGCCACCTAATGAGAAGATGGGACTCATGGGAAAAGACCCTGCTGTTGGGAAAGATTGAAGGCAAAAGGAGAAGGGGACAACAGAGATGAGATGGAGAGGTAGTGTCATGGAAACAAACATGTACAGACTTCAAGAGATTGTTGAGGATAGAAAAACCTAGTGTGCTTTGGTCCATGGGCTCATGAAGAGTTAGTCACGCCTAAGCAACTGAACCACAACAGATTGTAGGAAAATGTGTAGATGAGAGTGAAAGGATTCCAAAAAGTAGAGTCGAATAGCCTTTGTGACGGGTAAACTGGGGTGGAGTGGAATCTGGGTATCTTATTGGTGATTGGTAGGATTGAAGCATTTGTAGGATGAGTTTTTGTTTGGGTGGAGGGAGTAGGAGTGTACCTTCTATGCTTTAGGCAGTGAGCCTGGGGCCTGGGAAGGAGTAGCTTATACAGCTAGAGATGGCTTACTATGGTATGTTCCTTTGGCCTAACTAAATGTTCTAAGTTCATCCTCCCCTTAGTTGGAGAGAGGATTTTGGATTGTGCCATCTTGGAGACAGGGCTGTGCCTCAAGCCTCCTGGTTTCCTAAGTACTTGAATAGGTGGAGATTTCTGCTATCCATTCCTGCCTCTTTTGGGGGGGATTGTAAGTGATCTTGCATACCCTGTTGAACTCGTCACAGCCATGGTAGTTACTCATTATTGTCTCTGTGTGTTGCACCTCCTAGGATTGTTAGTACCCAGCTGCCACCTTCCCTCACTGCCAAGGTCCTTCTCCATCAAGCATCGTCTCCTAACAAGGTACAGTAAAGTGTGGAGTTTGAGCCTCCTAGGCCTTCTCTTTTCCCCTTGAATATGGTAATCACTAGAGGGACTAATGCTAAAATGATATATTTACCCACAAGCCATAGTTGGATAATCTGCTTCATTTGCTTGAGTTGGAGGGGACTCTAAAGGTTGTTCCCTGTAACATTTCACACAGTGCAGGCACCCACTCCTCCCCCATTCCCATACTCTCTCCACCTTTTGTTTCTCAGGATTAAAGTCACTAGAGCAGCTGAAAAGCAGTCTTACTAACTCAAAGTTCTGTAGGACTGGAAAGTGCCAATAAAATGTGCCATTAACCTGGCACCCTCATTTTACAGATGAAACATCTGAGGCTCCAAGGAGCAAAGTAATTTGCCTGATGGCAGGCCCCAACTGGTATTTGTTACAGCTGGAATTTGAGCTGAATTTTATCAACTCTTGGGTTGAGTGATTTTTCCATGTCACCAAACTGTGTGGTGGCCCAGGTTGGTTAGTTCTTCACATCAAGCAGGACTTAGGAGTTTGATTTCCCATGAGGATTGTGATGTGACCTTCGTTCTTGAAGATGACATCAGGGAGGCGAAACCCTGTGAATTGACCTTAAGGAGGGAGGGCTGTGCAGAGCCCTTGCTGGCCTCACTTTCTCCTCTGGAGACATCTGGGCACAGTGACCAGATAGAGATCAGGATGACTGGAGATAGCCCTCTCCCATGAGGGAAGAGTTCATCTTCAATAGAAGAGCCTCTGCAGTTTGGAGGGAGACCTGGATCGCTTGCACCCACTTTGGTGTTTGGGTTGTTTGAGGTAGCAGAGGATGAAGAGAGCTGAAGGGCAGGTTCTGAAGACAAGAGCACAATTCATCTGTATTTCTTTTTCTTCTTGTTCTAGCTTTCATCGTGAAAATGAGCATGTAGGTAACAACAGAACGTAGAATAGCCAAACACTCAAAATAACTCAGCTGTCCAGCAATGGCAGCCTGGCTGAGCCCTTCATGGTGTGGGAATGGAGTATAAGGTTATGGCATCCTGTGAAACAACAGATAGGGAGATATCCAGGAAACCCACAGGGGCCTGAGTGAGAGGAGGAAGCAGTCAGTCTGTCTGACCACCCTGCCTGTAACTTGTAATAAATAATACAATTTGAAACACAAACACAGACACACACACAGACAGAGACACACACACACAGACACACACAGATGCACACGCACACACACACACAGAGACACACACAGACACAGACACACACAGATGCGCACACACACACACCCCACAGAAACAGATATGGAAGTAAGAGGGACGTTTTTATTAACTAGCTTCTTAGAGTTAATATACACAAAGGTAAATAGTGGGGTTTGTGAAAGAATCCACATGTGAGACAGTCTTACTCTTTACAAAAGTAGTTCGGGGCAGGGTGGTATAGTGGGCCGAGTGCCAACCTGTACTCGGGCCACTTGAGCCTCTGCCATTGACTTGGCTGCTGTGGCCTTGTTCTGGTCTCTGCAGGCCTTGGTTTTCCTACCTGCACACTGACAGGAGTAGGCTGAATGGTTTCCCAGGTCCCTTTTAGCTCTGACATACTTTGGATCTTTCAGTCGAGAGAGTGGTTGTTAGGCTAGATCATTGGTCACTCAGGTGAGGAAGCTCTGGGACCCTGGAGCCCCCAAGTCCTTCTTTGTTGGGATGCTTACCTGTGCCAGGCCTGGGGCCTGTGTCCAAGAGCAGAGTTTCTAGGTGAGGGGTTTTCAGACATAACAGAGAACATCGAGTTCTGATAGCAGCTCCCAGAGTCTGAAATCAGACTCCCCATCTCTTCGGGCCAGGATTTAGCTGTCCAAGGAGGCTGATAGTGGGAGCTGCTCCCTGGCCTGTGGTGGCTCTTCTTCTCCAGCACCTGTCATGCTGCTGGCTGAGCAGCTTGGCCAAGCTTCTGCCCCATCTGCTTTGCTCTTGGTTTTGACAAAGGATAGACTCTGTGTGCACAGTTGAATTTTGTGAACAGATGGTGCAGTGAATTTCTCATGCTTAGGTCAGACCCCAGCTTAGAGGGAGAGAGAAATGGCCCGAGAGCCAGCCAATG
The DNA here is from genome assembly GCF_028372415.1 of Notamacropus eugenii. Classification (NCBI taxonomy): domain Eukaryota; kingdom Metazoa; phylum Chordata; class Mammalia; order Diprotodontia; family Macropodidae; genus Notamacropus; species Notamacropus eugenii. The sequence goes on from NC_092875.1 coordinate 19,860,921, forward strand.
TGTGTTTCTTTTCAGATTCTCCCTGCAGGAGGGACCACCCTTCAGGAAGATGGTAAGTGCTCTGATCCATTATAGCATCTTGAAAATGAGAGGCTCTTCTGGTAGCCCCAAGAATCCTGTTTGGCTTAAAAGGCTGAGTGCTGTAAGTGATTCTCTCTGCATTCCCGTATGCCCACTTCATCTGGTTGCATGGTGGGGGAAGCAAAAGAAGGAAGGCCTCCTAAAGAAAAGTTTTTCTCTAAATCCTGGTTTCGAAGCTTGGTTTTCAAGTCGGGACTTTTAAATCCCTGTCTTTGATCCTCCTTAACTCAGTTGTTATGACAGTATCAAGGCAGCTTTCAGAAGCGGCTCTGCTTCCATACCTTCAGGCTGTGCCTGAGAGCAAAGGCCAGGCATGCTGCTGGGAGGGGCCTGTTTCTGCCTCCAAACTAAGGTTTCTAAGCTAGCTTAGGAGCTAGAGTTGGCACAACTCCCCACTACCTCTTCTTCCATGAAGGGAGACTTCCATCTACCCATAACCTGTCCTTGTTCATCTGTCTCCTCCCAAGCTGCTGCTTGCTGATTTCCCCTCTGCTCTTTGGTCCCCTGGACGTTACTGGACGCAGCACTTCTGTGGCTGCTGACTTGTACTGTACAGCATGGTCTCGGAGCTCATTCCAAGTTTGGCTCTTAAGGGTTTATTGTGTGGGTAGAATACACCCTTCTCCCCAAACAGGTGTGGCCATTCTTTATTTACTTTGCAACTCTAGGATCTGCGCTGCCAGCAAATGTCCAGATTACCCCAGTTTTCCTCACAGAAGATGAAGCTGTTAGCCTCCGCGATTTCCCAATAGAGTGGATGACCAGGTGGGAAATTCAGAACAGTCTAGAAAATCTCCATCTGCTGTCCAGATAGACGTTCAGATTTCTCCAGATAGACATCCAGCCCCGCGAGGACCGCCTGGCACCTGGCCTTCCAGGAAGGCGAGCACTGGATTTTGTAGCCAGACGTACAATGCTGACCTTCAAAGCCCTTCTGTTAATTTCTGATACCACAGACAGAGGCCATTCTGTAATCACCACAATAAAGTGAAAAAACATTTGCACAGTGGTTTTAAGGTTGACCAAGTGCTTTCTTCACAGAAACCCTGTGACAGCAAGTACTGATAGCATTCTCATTCTACAGGTGAGGAAGATGAGGCAGATGGGGCAAGGGAGTACTCAAGCTTTAGCTTTTAAATCCCCTCATACCACTTCTACTTTTTTTAAAAATAGGTCTTTGTTATAAGAGTGCCCATATCTCTTCATGTGGCCCCCCTTAGTAAGGCACTACCCTGTTTTCACCCACATGGGTTAAATAACCTTGCTTCTCCTTATCCCCATCGCCTGTGGGAGCCTGCCCAGGGCATTAGTGCCCGACTGCCTTTTCATTAGTAATGTAGGACAATGATGCCTTTGCTTTCTTAACTAGTGGCCTGCTGTCTGAAACTGGTAGTTATCTGCTAACTTCCCTGACATTTTTCTGTTTGCCAGGTCTCCCACATTTTCAGCCAAATGCAAAGAGAAATCAGAGCCACTCACTCCAAGGTGCCGGAGCTCCTCAGACTCTGAAGAAGTCTGCCGTGTGAATGAGGATTGCCTGGCCTGGAAACTGGCAGCAACCCTGGGGAGTGACTCAGTTTGTCCAAATGGCCCTATAGAAGCATGTGAGGAGGAAGGACATTTGCTTGGCCATAGCTCAGAGAATGTGAGACCATCAGGATTACAAAGCCCTGCTAAAAGCCCAGGACTGGGACTCGGCACTAGACCAAGCAAAGAGCACACTCTGCGCTCCCCCTCTGTACTCCCCATTCTGGGAGGTAAGGAAGCAGAGACATCTTCAGTGCATTTCAACTTCCCATCTGTTTGTGCCTCTGATGGTGGGAATCCAGGCCAGGAGAATGCTGGTAGTCTCAACTCAGCACCAGCAGAACCCTGGTCCCTAGCCAGATCCCCTGGCAGTCTCGTGTGCTGCCCTCCTGAGGGTCTCCCAGAGACCCCTGTGGAAGACCTCTGTGAGGATGTTTCAGGGAGTCACAGCCAGGTCTGCCTTCTTGGAGGAGGCCATCTCTCTGATGGACCAAGCTGCCCGTTGTTGTCACCTCTCTCAGGCTCTGCTGGAGCACAGGCTTCTGGCCAGTCTGTGGTAGAGGGCAGTCCACAGAAGTCAGCCCATGGTCTGGAAGGCCATTCAGGCTCATGGGGGCCTCAGGGCAGTGACATCCCTGTAGATGGAACCAGCTTGAGCTTTCCTTGGACAGACTCTCAGTCCATGCTGGTGAAGATGCACCTGTACACGCACCGTGTGAAGGGACTGGTTCTGTCCCTGCTGGCTGAAGAAGCACTCCTCAAGAATGGGGTGGTCATCGAGGATGTGGTAAGTGGGAGGAAGGGGAGAGACGTAAGCATTTAGAGAGCGCCTACTACGTGCCCCGCACTGTGCTAAGCACGCTACAGATGTCATCTCTTGAATTCTCACAACAACGCTGTGAGAGTTAGGTGCTGTTTTGCTGCTATTTTACAGATGAGGAAATTGAGGCAAATAAAAGTTAAGCAACTTGACCGAGATCAAACAGTTAATAAACTGAGACTGGATTTGAACTCAGGTCTCCTGTACTACAGGCTCAGAGCACTGTCCTCTGTGCTGTTCAGCTGCCCCAGTGATCCCAGTATTACTGTTTCTCTTTAGGGTTAGAATTGTGGGAATCACTGTTAGCCAGGAACCTCTGAAATTCTCTCTTCTGTGTTCTCATGATACAGGAGGAAGGGATGAGTCCAAAGACTTGACCTGCCCAACCTCATGAAGACAGGAAGTGACAGAGCTGGGGTTTGGTTCTGAAGGTTCTCACTGGGAATCTAGCACTCAGGCTAGGCTACTGCCCACCCAGTGGTATCTCATGTCCCTAGGGGCAGCTGTGGCCAGGCACTGCAGGTGGGAGGAAGTCCCTTGACACAGGCCGATTTTCCTGGCTTCTCAGGCAGCTTTAGGTCATTTGTCATTGGCTCCTCTGAAACATTTGCCATGTGGAGCTGGCACCTCCCTCCCACTGCCTCAGCACTGGGTCTTGGCAGGTCCAGTGGCCTCCGACCTTGTAAACTGTGGGATAAGTGGTGATGGTCTGCCTGTCTTGGTAGCAACCTGGCCAGGCTGGTCACCATTTGTGTTGTATAGCTCGGGTGATGCATTGACCCATGGGGCTCTTGCATCCTTGAGGCCTCTGGAGGGTAGGATTATGTGGAAGATGTCAGTTGCTATGGTAACAGCCTCCTTTAACTGGCAGAGAGTATGTTGTTATCAAGCAACTGCAAGTCGAGATCGCTGCAGGGTGGGTGGTGTCCTGGGGCCAGCCTTGTTTTTGTTCTTAAATCTATATTATTCTAAACCTTGCTCATTAGCATGTAAAGCTTGTGGCCCTTTGGAAACAGGCAAGTCACCTTGCTGCATAAATGGAGGGGAGGCTGCAGGGCCCTTCCCTGCACATCCCTCCTCCTGCTCTGCTCGCCTCCAGGCACAAGCTAACACAGATGCAATCCTCCTTTTCTCCTCACTAGTTCCCTCTTGGTGGGTAGCAGTGGCTCTGGGCATGGATAAACTCTTGAAGGCCTGACGACAGTTGTGTGAATCTTCCTGAAGAGCATTTGGCTTTTGGACTTGTGTGGGGACGTTAAAAGCTAGGGCCCAAGGTATGGTTGGAATGCAGACTATCTGCCCACCAACGTGGAACAGCAGTCATCCTTCTGATTATAGAGAACAGCTTTGTGGAACAGATTAAATCCCTAGAATGATAGAAATTAAATCCCTGAGGAGAATGTCAATGTCAATGGAAGACAGAGAAAGAGCATAATTCTGTTTTGCATCTGAATTTTTAGGATCTATCTGTGCCTTGTCATGGCAGCCAGGGCCTTGTGTGCTAGCTATCAAAACAAAAAACGAAGGCCCAGCATGTAAAGGCACACCCAGTTCTGGCTGCCCCTGGGGCAAGAGCCTTGTTTTATGGCGTTGGGTGTTCCTTGGAATGTGGGAATTTGGTGACATGGGCTAGTCAGTTGCTAAGAATGGTGGAGAAGGAGCCCCCTTATTCATCCTACTGGTTGAGGGGGTGGTCACAGCCAGCGAGCTCTGCAGAGTCTGAGCCTGTAAAGGGAGGCTCCGTTGATGCCCCCTGGGTTGGGACCTGCATTGGAAGTGCTCCCACTCATTCCCCCAGACTTGTGGCTGGGAACCCCTGTTCTTAGGCAGAATGTTAAGTAACAAGAGGAGATGAGACTGCCATCATTCCCTGCCACTGATGATTTCGCCTGCCACCCTGGAGCTCTGTTCATTTAGTTGTTCAGGCTTTAGGTGGCTGTGCTTTCTCCTCTTTTGAGTGTGAAGATCTCCTAACAAATGCTGGAGGTGGCCAGGGTGGGGTTTAGGGAGAAGGGTGCAGTGGAGCAAGGACAGCACCAGGGGGCAGCGTGGAGCTGCCCTAACTGAACCGCAGCACAAGCCCCAAGCTCCTGCCAGTCGAGAATTTCCATGTGAGATCAGAGTGTTTGAGGAAACGGATCCTTTCTTGGAATTGGTTTATATTTCTTTAAACAAGCGTGTATAGAGTTCATATATGTTATGGGGAAAGAAGATTGGACTTGGAATCCACAGCCCTGAGTTCTCATGGTCTCTTTCTGTTCGGAGGCACCCAGACCAAAAGCTGGAGGCCAGAGGTCCTGGTCAGTGGTACAGGCCACTGGTACAATGGCATCATCTCTGCCTGCTGGAGCAGAAAGAGATCTTGACTGGGAGTCAGCATTTCTGGGGTTAAATGCCACTTCCAGCATTTACTAGCTGGGTACTGGGCAAATCACTGAATCTCTTTGAGCCTGTAAAATGGGGATAAAAATACTTGCTTTAACTACCTCCCAGGGGTGTGATGCAAGTGCTCTGTGTATCTTAAAGCACTCCCACATAGATGCATGCAAATGTTCTCCTGTGCTCTTCCATGTAGGCACTGTCCTTTGATTTGAGAGTTGCCATGTACCATGTAGTTCAGAAACTCCCAGTAAGGCATTTACTATGGATTTAGTTTTTCATGCCAACAACATGTCTCAAAATTGGTTCCAGCAGCAGGCTATTTGTTGGTCCCTCCTGGTAGTGTTTAGGGCTGCAGTGTAGAAACTGTCTTTTTATGAGGTAGGGCTATCACCGATACATTAATAAAAAAGATACACACAAAAAGGCTTGTCTGTAGCAATTCTTGAGCTGTTGATCTCCATGAGAGATGTTATTACAGGGAAAAAATGGTGACCCCCCCCAAGACACTAAGAAAAATAAGACTGAAGAATCTTCCCATCCACCTCCATAATCATTCCACCCAAGTCACTGCACACTGTGTGTTGAATTCTCTCACACAGCTGTTAGAACAGTCCAGTGAACAGTCAGGCTACATAAGCTCTGCATGCGCATTAAAGGCACACATCTCACTGACTCTGGGAAGTGACTGTTTGCACAACCACACTGGCTGTGCTACTGTGACCAGCATTCGTTGGGGCTCATTCACTGGAGGAGCCCTCCGGAGCATCTGTTTTCAGATAGAACTCACCCAAAGCCACTGCTCCCATTCTGTACACATCTGTCACACTTGCTGTCAAGCATTTGGGCCTAGTATTTATTCCAATACTCCTGATCAAGGTTGTTAGAAACCCACATTAGAATTCCTCCATTGTCAAAGAGCTATTAAGAGACTCCTTATGTAAACATCTGTAGGTAGTAATTGGCTCAGAAGGGGGCTTTCAAACTCACTCTACTTCTGAAAACCTCTTTGGAGTTATGTCTTAACTCCCACAGAGAGAGTCAGATATTTGCAGGCTATGAACCAAATCAGTACTGCAAAAAAATGAAACTTTTAAGTGACTCTGCTGAAAATGAGGTTAACCAGCCCATTCAAGCGATTCTTTCCATTGGCTTATCCCAGTATCACAGTAGCCTGGCATCATTGAATGGCTTGGAGGTTCACTTGAAGGAGACACTGCCTGAGGAGGAGCCTGCCCCGGCACGAGCTGCATACAACTTTCTGCACTATGACAGCATTCAAAATGTGCTCACTGGTAAGGCTCTGCTGGGTCATCAGACCAGGGTCTGGGAGAGGCCAGAGCTACGGAGGTCCCTGTTCCAGCAGCCTTTCCTCATCCTAGATGTGCCTGAAATGTGAATGAAGACTCATTTGGAGCCTGGCACCCGCTGAATTTGCGAAAGCTTCCCTTGTTGGTCTTCCAGATTGCCTTCCCAATAGCCAAGGATCACAGATGTTTTGAAATGAGAGAGGAGGGTGGCGCTCCCTTGCAGAGTGATAGTTGAAAGGGCACTCTCCCTTTCTTGGCATTCAGGGAAGCAGATGACTGGCACTGGGCTCTCTTAGGGGTTGTCAGTCAGCTTCCTTTTATCCTCTGATTTGGATTAAGGCATGCAGTTATTCATCTCTCCCCAGAGAGTCACTGCTGTGCCATAGTCTCTCCCAGGAGTGGAGGGTTGGAGGAGGATGGGGGCAGGGAGGATGATTTTGATATTTACAAATTCTCTTTTAACTCTCAAAAGCCAACCTGCCACAAGCACCCACTTCCCAGGACCGACACCTCCTCCGAGCAGTCCGTCTGATTCATTCGGACTTCACTCAGATGCCACCTTTGTATGAGATGACAGTCAGGTAAGATTTCTGCCAAGGACACACGCTCTGCTCATTCCTATGCCTTCTTCCCATGAATCTTCAGGACTCAGCTCAGAGCCGCTTCTTAAGGACAGCGTATCCTGTCCTCCTGAACTGTTAGCGCTCTCTCCTTTTTAAAAATGCCATGTAGGTGCCAAACTGTGAAGGTGATGTGTGTTTGATGTGTTGTCCCCCTCTAGAACAGTAACTCCCAGAGAGCAGCACGGTCTTACCATTTAGTCTTTTTAGTTATTTCTGACCTTTCTGACCCCATTGGGGGTTTTCTTGGCAAACATACTGGAGTGATTTGCCATTTTCTTTTCAAACTCATTTAACAGATGAGGAAACTGAAGCAAACAGGGTTAAATGACTTAGCCGGGGTCACTCAGCTAGTGTCTGAGGCCAGATTTAAGCTCAGATCTTCCTGACTCTTGGCCTGGAGCTCTGTGCACTATGGTGCCACCAGCTACCTGGACTGTCTCATATATATTCTCTATTTTTGTCTTCCAGAGTCTAGTGCAGTTCTTTGTGCATAGTAGGTATTGAATTAGCACTTGTTGGATAGCCTGTTAGGGAAGGAAGGAAGGAGAGAGAAAGAAAGAAAAGGAAAATAAAGAGGAAGGAAGAAGATAGGAGGAAGGAAAGAGAAAGAAAAAAGAGGAAGGAGGGAGGAAGGAAGGAGAGAGAAAGAAAAGGAAAAGGAAGGAAGAAATAAAGAGAAAGAAAAGGAGAAGAAAGAGGAAGGAAGGGATGAGGGGAGAGAGCGTGAGATCTGGGCCTCCATTCCATATCTCTGAGTTTCATTTCTTCACCTTTACGGTGACGGTCCAACCCCAGCCTCCTCACGACATGGGTGTTCATCTCAAGCTTTGGGTCAGGTGGGCCATGAGGTCTTACCTTCTAGTTTCCTCTCCATGTTGTTCAGATGAGGAAACTGAGTCCCCAGAGGACCTGGCATTTCTTTGTTCAGCAGCAAGGACGCTGTCAGTGCCGTTTATTAAAAAAGGAATGAGAATGGTTTAGTCTGTTTTAATGCCTCCCCTCCCTCCAGGCCTTCCTCTGCTCCTTTTGCAGCCGAGTCCTGCCATTGGTTGCCATCCCCTCCTTTCACCAGATGACAGAGAATTTGTTGCATCATTAGAAATGGGGCTTTTGTCTGTCAGAGCCACTGGAGCAGCTGAAACTCAGTGGAGAGAGAAGTCAGGCTCTCACAATGAGTGTTCGAGGCCTGTGGCAGGGTATTTGTTGCCTCCCAGGACCAGACGGTTTATCCAGCATTTAAACAGAACTTACCATAATAAATGTGTCTTTTTAGGCTTTCAGTCAAGGTTCCCCGAAGCTGGCAACAGAAATTTGTTTTGCTGGGTTAGAAACTGGTTTTGTGTGTGTGTGTGTGTGTGTGTGTGTGTGTGTGTGTGTGTGTGTGTGTGTGTGTGTGTGTGTGTGTGTACATGTGCAGTTGTGCACTTGTGTGTGGGGTGCATGTGTGTACGCACGTACGCACGCTCCTTTGTGTGGGGTGCATGTGTGTGCATATACATGTGTGCAGTGCCTGTGTGTGCTTTGGCATATCACATTTGCATGTATGTGTATGTACACCTTGGCAGGCTAGGCATAAAAATGAAACCTCTGGCACCTTATATGCCAAACTCAGAAGGTCATTATTGGCTCTCTCTGGGCCCTTCACTATTTGAACTCCTTGGGGCAAAACACTGGGGTCTGGTGAGAGACCTTGATTGCAGAAGCTAGCAGCCTCTGGCATTTGGCATCCAAGGTGATGCTGGGTAGCATTTATACCATTAATCCAATTAACAAGCCCAGGAAAGTGTAAAAACCTCCCCCAAGGCTCTGGTGGGAGCCAAAGCTCTACCGTCTGCAAGAGCTCCGCTTCAGGATGAAGGGGAGAGGAGTGGCTGGCAGCTTTGTGGGACCATGATTAGACAGTGAGGGGCCTCTGGGGGCCTCCCCTCTCTTTTCTGCAGTGCTGCCCTGGAAGGCCACTCTCCTAGGCTGAGCTGGCCTGTCATGATGCCTTCATTGCTTTAACTCCTTGGATGTGGAAAGAACGCAGATCAGGAGTGAAGCCTGAGGAGGGAGTCCTGACTGATATTGGGGAGCAGGGACCGAGAAGTAAGGCATGCTATCTGATTGTGTTTCCTTACCCCTCAAACACTAACATACAAGGTTGGCATAAGGAAAGCTCATGAAGACTTGAAGAGCGCTGCCTAGTTTAATGTGGGCTGCTGTCCCAGGACGCAGCATGATGGGGGGGAGTTGGTAGTGCATCGGATTTGGAGTGAGACCTGGGTTTGAATCTACCCTTAGATGCTTCTTGTCTGTGTGCCCATGGGCCAGTCATTCATGTTGCAGAGCCTCCATTTCCTCATCTATAACATGAAGATAATGCTGGTAAATCATCTGTCTCAGGATTATTGTGTGGAAATATTTGGCAAATCTTAAACTGCCCTATAAGGGGAGTTATTATGGTTCTTTCAGACCTCGATAGGCCTAGTGCCCTTCCATACTCCCCAGATGCTCCTGGGGCAGTAAAGGGTCCCCAACCACTTTCCTTTTCTTCTCTCAGTACTAGTGAGTAGCTTATTTAGAGCGTAGGCCTTCTGTCCCCTGCCACCTTGACAGTACTCAAGGGAGCAGGACTCTCCTTGGCACCCAGACCGTCAGTGACCATCATCATTCCTGAACATCACCCACCCCCTGCAGCAGAATGTAAGGTTTCCGAGGAATGGGACCCTTTCATTTTGTTCTTCTGTCTTCATCACCTAACAGTGCTGGTGCAGCATAGGCCTACAACAAATGCTTGCTGAACCCTAAAAACCTGCATATTTCCTAAAGACAGGGCAGGGTAGGGCAGAAACGGCCAGATTTTAGAGAAGATGCCCGGAGCTCGGCCTCTCTGGCCCTGGTAGGTCTCACGTCCTTCTGCTCAGAGTAAGTTCACCCCATGCTTCAGCAGCATCTGCTTTTTTAGAGCAGAAAACTCAAATCATGGCAATTTGTAAATTATTGTTGGAGAAGCAGACTGCTGTGTTGCCTGGCCTTGGGTTTCAAGCTTAGCCCTGTGCCTTACCAGACTTTTAAATGACTTCTCCTTTCTGGGAGGGAGTGGGTAAGAGGCGCTGTGGCCCCCTCAACCCCATAGTTCTGCAGTCCATTTACCTGTGAACACTCAACTGTTTGCTGCTCTGTTGTCACCAAGGTTTTCACGTGTGACTGGGCAAGTCATTTCCCCCTCGCTGGGCCTATTCCCCATCTGTAAAGTAGGAGACATGGCCCAGATAAGCCCCAAGTTTCCTTCAAACCCTGAAGCTTACTCTCCAATCTAACAGTGACCATCACTCAAATTCTCTGTTGTGGTTGGGGTTTCCATTTTGAGGCAGGGATGTGTTGTAACTGTCCTTGACTCTTTCTCTCTCCACTAGGAATGCCTCCACAGCAGTGTATGCCTGTTGCAGTCCTGTCCAAGAAACCTATTTCCAGCAGACAGCCTCTTCCACTCGGAGCTCCGGTTTCCCCAGCCCCCAGGATGGTGCCTTCACCCTCCCAGGCAAGGCCAAGCAGAAGCTGCTGAAGCATGGGGTGAACTTACTCTGAGCAGAATGGACGTGGGACCTACCAGGGCCAGAGAGGCTGAGCTCCAAGCATCTTCCCAGATGGTTTTGTCCTGCCCTGCCCTGCCTTGTCCTTAGGAAATATGGAGGTTTTTAGGGTTCGTGGGAGATGTGAGAGATAAACCTTTGTTTTTGCTGAGCACATTTTTCAGGGGGCCGGGGTGGTGGTGGGAACGTTCCCTTGGAAACCAGCAGGTCCAGAGCATTGGGTGGTGCTTTCCTGTATTGGTCAGGACAGAGTTGCTTACCAAAGAACCACACCAGGAGGCTGCCTGTCCTGCCAGCTGCTGCTACTGCGCCCGGTCTGCTTTTAATTCTTCTGCTGCAGGTGTAGGTTAAGCCTCTTCTTTGTGCCCCACTATCAGTCGAAAACTTCATCTCACCTACTGGGTGTGATCATCAGAGCAGGAGACAGTGATTTATTTTTAACAGTTGGGCCAATCTATACACCTCCAGATAGGCTTTTCCACTTCCAGGTTGTCCCCTTGGGAGACTGCACGCTTGTTTCAGAGAAGTTGCCATTGCTTAGAATATTTGGGGGACTTTGTGTGGAATAGCTTTCAGAGTCTGCAGCACATTCTTTTGAGGCTCCTCAGTAGGGGCAACTTCTTGTGTTATGGGGACACAGATTTGATTTTTGGAAACAACTATGTAAGCCACACGGAGCCACCACTGAAAAGTAAAGTGCGCAATCAAACTGGGTAGTGCCACTTCTGGTAGAAAAGGGCTGTGAGCTAGGACCGTGAAGTCAGTGATCCTGCTGGTTTTCTCCGGTGCCTGTGTTACAGACAGGTTCTGAAAGCTTTCCTTCTCCATCCCCTACCCCCATCCCCCAAAGCCCTAAACGTTTAGCACAAGGCAGTATTGTTAAGTATGGAGCCTTGCCTTCATGAAGGGGCCAGGATTCATCCAGATGTTCTAATGAGGGGCATCTGTTAGAGGATCATCCCCAGTCCTTTCCAGTGTCAGATGTCTTGTCAGAGGAACAAAGCCACAGCTCAGTCTCCTCCAGCAATACTTGGAATTCCTCTTTGTTACTTGGGGCAGTAAACTGATGTGTTAATCTTGAGGATGTCATTGTTCTTATTTATAAACAGATTTCTACACCTCTTCGTAGTAGGCAGTTTAACATGTTACTATATTCCTAACCCTAAACAATAACGTTCTAATTAACAAAGTTTATGAATCGACATGTCAGTAAACGTGTTTCGTGCACACTTTTTCTTCGTCGTTGTATGGATTGGTTTACTACTCAAACCATGTGTCCTTCAAAAAACAGCAGAGCCCTGGCTTCAATCATATCACATTGTGCCCTCCTGCTTCCTGTGGCTGGGAGGCTGGCTCACTGAGATAGGCAGTGCTGGTACTATCCCTGTTTGACAGATGGGAAAACTGAGGTTCAGAAAAGTGAAATGATGTCCTTGTCTATGGTCACAGAGCTACTAAGTATTGGAGTCAGAACTTTAACCCAGGGCACCTAGAAAAACATTTTGTATCCAAAAAGAATGCTTTTTGAAGATTCCTCTTTGTGGTTAAATGTGCCCTGTGCAAGAGTCTAATGAAATTCCAATATGTTTGTTCTTGGGTTTTTTCATATTACAACCTCAGTGGACCTTTTGGAATAGGGTCCCTCATCTCAGCTCTGTGCCTCATGGCATGCTGATTAATGTCTGAAGACTGCTTCCAAAATAGGGCCCAGTGCACAAGATGGTGACTCGGTGTGCTGGTGGGTGCCTGACCTGGGGAAAGCAGTCTGTCCTTCATCTGATCTTGCAAACCCTGCCCTCTGCTGCTTGGCGAGGGGGCATTTGCTTCCATAGAAACCTTAAATGCAAACTGCTTTGATGCCTGAGAGACATCTCACAAGGGAACCAGCAGCTTGGCCTTACACACTTGAATCTTCCTAATCGATATAAAACTGAGAAGTAAGGTGAATAAGGCCACAACTGACTGACTTCACAGAATATCCAGGGTGATTGAGAACACATCCTGCAGACAAGTAGGTGAGGTTTCCAGCCTCCGCTTGGGGACCTCAGTGGCGTGGGGAACTCCCTCCCTGGACAGATTGTGCCACTTTGGGACATTTTGATTATTAGGAGGCATTTCCTCATATCCATCCTGAATCTGTCCCTTTGACCTCTCCACTCCCTGCCCCTGGTTCTGACTTACACTGTGACAGCAGTGTAAGTCATCCACCTCACAGCATAGCCAGGCGCTGGTTCAAAAAATAATCTGGGAGTCAGTTAAGGGTAGAGCAGAGAGTCCTGATTTATGGTGCCTTGTAGTTCCCAAGACTAGGATTTCAGGTCACAGCAGGTCATTCTGTCAAATCTTTGCACATGAGAAGCTCCTGGGAGAACTGAAAAACCCCTTTCTGTCTTTGACAGAACTTCTGATCAGCCTATCCTAGGGGACTAAAGCCTGAGTCTATCAGAAATCAAAGGAATGTTGCCTTGCAGTGGCCTGCCTCCGAGGTTAGATGTATGTCAAGATCTTGGGGCGGATCTTCAGATGAGAGGAGAGGCCCCAGCCATAGGGAGCAGTGAGGGGTCCGAGAGTGAGAAAGGCAATGACTTATGGGGTTTGGGGCATGAGGCTCAGCTCCCATCAATGATCTGCCACCCAGCCAACCTTGCTGGGGATCATGCTCTGAATGATACCCCAAAAAGGCAGACTGTGCCAGCCATGGGCCCAGCTGCACATCAGTGACTAGGATGTGGACATGAGCTAATGCGTTCCAGGACAATGGTTTTAAGATGTGAGGATTATCCAAGTATCTAGAGAAGTAAACTGGCAAGGGGGTGGGTAATAAGAGATTAGGATCAGTGATCTGGGTGTACTTATTAATGGAGCATAAAGTGAATAATCCTTTTGTCTGATGCCTTCTGCCAGCGATTCACCAATCTGCTCGAGTGTTCTATTACCATCTGTCATAGAAGGGAATTTATAGCCATAGCTTGTCCTGCTCCCAGTTGTACATCCACCAGGGAGCAAGTGTTCATGGAGAAGGTCACCTCTCTGGAGAGAGTGCTTCCATGGGAGTCCATTATATTCTCAGGAGATGAGCCTGGCCCCAAACTTGGGTGATTATGTGAGCAGGGGTTTCTGGCCTAGACTTAAAACTGCCCATGGATTCCAAAGCTTCAGCCTCTAGTCCTGCTTCTGCCATTGAGGACTCACTGTTGCACCCTTGGCCGTGCACCTTGGCTAGTCCGGACTTGCTCCAGGGTCCCTTTGGGCCCTGACCCTGGTGTGAGGTTAGAGGCCACGGTGCCAGGAGCAACTTGATCTAGGCTAGGCTGTTCGGTTTGCTTCCTTCTTAGCACTTTGCACATTTCTAGCAGCAACACAAAAATGACTTTAGCAATTGCCTTGTTGGTATCACACACCTTCAAATGGTGAGAAACCTCACAGCCCCGAGGCTGGAGCTCTTATTCCTTTTCTGTATGCTGATGGTAAATTAATTCACACTAAATCTAAATTGCCGGTGAAGTGTCTGCTCTTCTGCAGACCCATTACTATTTTCTTTCTCTAAGAAGAAGTGTCTGCTCTTCTGCAGACCCATTACTATTTTCTTTCTCTAAGAATAAAAAGCCAAGAGTAAAAACTCCATATATTGATGATGCTTGATACTTCGCCTCTCCTGGCCCCCCCCTACGTGGGGCAGTGAGTTCGAGGAGGCAGAAGGCTAACTACCTCCCCCACTGAAGCCCACTACCTCTGTCTGAGCTTGGCTTCATCTGGAAGCTTGTTTCCATCACCGCTGCTAGATGAGCCTCTCTGTGTAATTAATTTAGATTATAGCCATCGTTAGGGGTTCTGAAATGATTCATCGTCCGATGGACTTTTCCCTGCCTCTCTTTTAAAATCAAATTTTGCCTCTGTTCAAAAATAGCAGTTTTAGTGGCTTACCTTTCATGTTCTCCAAGTCCAAGGCCTGCATGATTAAGCCAAAAATCCCTTCCAAGAAAACCACTTTATTCTGGTTTTCAGCAAAGTCCTTTATTAATCTCCTGTTTCACATCCACTCCACGTGACTAGGTAACCAGGTACCTATAAATACTGTTGGCCTTGTCCACTCATCTCAGAGTAGTCAGTATGTGTAGAAATCATGCACCTCTGTTCTTAGGTGTAAAAATATTTAAGGTGTATTTGAAATTTCTGCCTTTTCCCATCATCTAATAATTGAAAAAAAGCATAGAAATTTTTCTTCAATTCAAACACCTTCTTTGCACATGGCTAGTGATTAATGCAAGGGTCTTTAAGAGTCTGTTCCCTGTTCTTTGTGTGTTCTTCCCAACAGCTTCCTGCTCACAATGTTCTCACTGGTATCTGGACCCTGGCATATTTTTTCTAGTGGATAATGTGCCTTGCTGTTCTGTACTGGACCTTAGCTCCTTCCCTGTCTATTCCGACTAGGACACACTCTTTAATAAAGGCATTTAGTGTGGCTGGTGACCAAAGCTTCCCTCAAAAGGCCAACAGGAGACTGTTTCCTCATCACTGAGCTACCAAATGAAATAACTCTGTCCTGCCATAGCAGCCTCCAGTCCTTTCTGGATGCAGGAATGGACATCCTTCAGAGAAGGCTGGGGCTTCTGAGAGGAGGCCAGGAGTGCTTTGGAGGTTAATCTACACCATGTCCAAATCAGTTAGCAATGACGTATCTGAGCAGCCTGGCCTGGGTCTGGGCTGTTCACAGAGGCCACGCCACATCCAGAGAGCAAACATTTATGCAACAGATAAGGAAGGAGAAGCATAGGCAACCAAACCCCAAAGCAGAACAGAGACTTCAGTCAAATGTCAGATTCCAGTTTTGCTGCAGAAGGACTTTCTTAGAATTTTAGTGACCAAGTGATTCCTTTTCCTCATAGAGCCTTTCAACTAACCTTTTATCTAACTTTATCAAGAGTTGGCTGAAAAAAACTCACTCTGGAAATGCTTTGTGCCCGATTTGGCAGTGGGGCTTCTGTAGGCAGTGAGGTAAGAGAATCACGCCCTCTGGGCCTGGGCCTTGGGAAACTAGGAGTGGACCCAAGGGGACCAGCTTTAGCTCTGTAGGAAAGGGATGTTTAAAAAGTCTCCAGGTCCACCAGTCTAAATGTCCTTTGCCATCACCAGCCAAACAGTGGTTTAGGAGTGGTGCACAGGAGTGCTGTTTGCTCAGGTCCTAAAGCTGCCTAGGCACTGTGTCCAGCAGCCCCTGAACCCGGGGAATGAAGTCAGAATGGGGCTGGGGCTAGTCCCCAGGCAGGCAGAGGGTCCACTGTGGTCATGATCAGAACAGCAGCAGGTACTGAGCTGAGCTTGGCAGCCCTTCAGTTTTGTTTCTCGTCCCTTTTTTGTTTTTGTTTTTTAAGATGACCACAAGAATTTTCACATGATGACATTCAACAAACAACCTTGTGGTTACTCTGAATCTTAACACTGCTAAACACAGGAGCAACATAACACAACAGGGGGACTGCACCTGGAGCCATGGAATGAAAATAATGCATGGTTGTGTCCAAAAGAATCCCCTGAAGCAGATGACAGGAAAAAAACAAATCTAAGAAAATACAAGCTGGAAACTCCCATCTACAATAACCAAGGAGAGAAATCCAACATGGCATTGATCCCAAAGGAAAGCTTCCTACTGAGGCAGGTTTGTGTCTGTGGTAATGCCACCTCAGCCAGGGGCACACTGGGCCACAGCCCTTCCCAGGCCAGGCCTCTGTCCTTCCGACCCATGCCAGCATAGACATGGACTCATCGTCCTGGAGCAAAGATAAAATCGAGGGCCTGGCGTTCAGCTGCTGCCACATTCGGGTGCCACAAGTCGACCATGAAAACCACTCGTGGTCCCTCTTCTGCTGAACCTGAGGAGAAAATAGGATGTAAGAGAACATGGACCATCGCAGATATCAGTGGTCAAATCACGTTCCTCCACCCATGTTGTGCTGTTCCTTGGCTTGCCTCTGGGCAGAAGATGTGTTAGTCTTGTTTCTCAACACTGCTTAAAGGGCTTCCATTGTAGACACTAACTCGTTAAGTTTCCCTGTCAAGACATACGGCCAATAAAGTCAGCACATGGAAGGCCTTCAAAGACAGGCCTGTTTATAGACCAGGAGATAGATGGATGGATGGATGGATGGATGGATGGATGGATGGATGGATGGATGGATGACAGCTAGTGTGGTTTTGTCCTTTTTCTCGAAGAGGGTCAGGACATCAGGAAGATGATCCAAGTGAATTGGATTTGAGTGAGGCAGGGCTGTGCCGTCACCAGCCTCACTTTCTCTTCCAGAGCTGTCTGGGTCCAGTGACCAGATAGCAATCAGGAGGCCTAGGAATGGCCCCTACTACATACTCACTTATATACGTATGTGTATATACATATATACACGCACACCCGTATATTTATGTGAGTCTGTTTACAAGTATGACTGAAAACAAATCACATCTAAGCCCGTCAGTCAAATTTGCAGAACACCATCCCCAAGAAGAAAATGCTCTTGAATCATTTCCAGTTTCCCAAAGTAACCTGAACCCATGGTGGGAAGTATGGAGCCCTAGAAAGTATAGCGTGGAGCCAGGAAGGATTTTACTTCTGAGACTTTTAGAGCTGGAACACGGGGAAGGTAAAACTAAATCCATTGCTTCTAAACCCCAGTCATGTGGTACCCAGTTTTCCTGATCTGTTACACTCCTTGTGGGGCTGATCTCTAGGGGGTCAGAGTTTGGTGGCAGGGAAGACACTTGCCTTCATGGAATGCAGTATGCAGAAATGAGTCGTCAAACAGGAGGCACCGGCCTTCTGCCCAGCACTGGGGCTCTCCTCCCACCACCAGCTCACAGCCACTGGGAGTCTTCAGACCTTTGAGTTCAAAACGGAAGAGACAACAAGGGTGGGCATGACTTGGGAACAACCGAGAGGTCAGAGGGTACTCTGCTTCAACAAAGAAAGTTTAAAAACCACAACCAAACAAAGGGTGGGGATGAAAATGGCAGATCCCAGAAGGCAACACCTGCTGTGACAAAAACTCATTCATCCCCACTGAACTAGAAGCTCACGGAGGGCAGACAGTGGGTTGTGTTTGGCCCTGTACCTCCCAGCCCCAAGGTGCTCAGTATCGTTAAACCAAGTCTCTCCAATGGGCAATTCTGTTTGTTGTCTCAACCGGAAGAGTTTCCTTTGTCACCCACTACAGAGACCTTGAAGGAAAACCTAAAACTGTGGCCTTTCATAGGAGCGACAAATCAGGATGGCTGAAGGTCTGGGAGATACATAAAAGACAAGCAGATTAATCATTCAAATCTATAGGAATCAAACACAAGTGATGATGAACAAGACCAGGATGCCTACTAAAACACCAGGAGGGAGATGATGAAATTAGGTCGTGGAATTTCCCTTTTTCTAGTATTTCTCATCTGAATTTGAAGGAATCCTAGTAGCTTTGTAACTCAGATGAAAGGGACTTTAGAATTGCTATGACTCTGTAATCAGGAGGACCTGTGTTCAAATCTGGCCTCAGATACTTACTAGCTGTGTTACCCTGGGCAAGTCACTTCACCCTGTTTGCCTCAGTTTCCTCCTCTGTAAAATGAGCTAGAGAAGGAAATGGCAAACCATTCTAGTATCTTTGCCAAGAAAACCAAATGGAGTCACAAAGAAATGACTAATCGATGGGGGAAAATAAAAGCTCTAGAATGTTTGCTAGAAAGGAAATCTGAGGTTGTATGATCCAGTATTTCTCCACTCAAACTATACTACAGACAAGGATAGTACTCAGTTTCCCTTCCTTAGGCTACTCTAGCCTTCACAGCCTCAGCTTGTTGGTTTTCTGTGGAGGCAGCGACCTGGTGAAAAGAAAGTTGGGGGGATGGTAAGGCCAGGATTCATGGTGAGGACAGTTTTTAAGTTAAGTTATTATGATTTTTGGTAATAAAGATTTTGCAAACTGCCTTGAGCTGGTATCTGGTAAACATTGATGGAGTCCAACCCCTTGCCTCTTTGTCATTTATAAATGAAACCTTTTCGGTTCAGCCTTTTAATATCTTTAATTATAAGTGAACAGGCTAGCCCTTTCCGGAAGGGTTTACCCGGAAGGAAACCTTTCTTTGAATACTCACCAGATCACACAGAAGGGAGCCACAGACATGGATCTGGCACAACTCAGCTCTATTTCTGGCCTCACTGACTCACGATGGCAACTATGACTGACTAAATTGTTTCAATTCCTTTCAATGATTTCATTTCCCCAATAATGATAAGAGCCCCCATTTATATGGCACGTCGTACCATACAAACTGCCGTACTCAGAACAGCTCGGTGAGGAAGGCATCACAGGCATTGCTCCCTCGGAAGCAAAGGAGCTTCTCTGCCATCACACAGCCAGTAGATTATAGAGCCAAGATGAGGGCTCAGGTCTTTCCAGCTCCAAGCCCAGGACTCTACTGGAGCCCAGATAACGCTTCCTTGCTTTCAGCCTCATTTTGCTGACAGCAAACACTGGCACAAAAATGGATGGAACCCAGCAAGTTCATACATAGTAATTACTCCAATTAAGGCTACTCTTATTTGGGAAGATAGTGCATTTCATCGAATGAGCAGATACCGCCCACTGATGATGACAGCAGGACTGAAGCTCCCTGCCCAATGGATGCCCCCACAGGAGAAGAGATAAGCCACATGGGGAAAGGGCAAGTTCAGTGGGTGTGGAAGCAAGAAACATGATGTGGGTGATACTGGACCAGTCTCTATCCTTTTTGAGCCTCCAGTTTCCTCCTAATCAGAGCACAGGGTTGGGCTTAGTGATCTTGAAGGTTCTTCCATTCTATGGTTCTAAGACAACCCAGCCCACTACTTCCTGACCAAACAGAAGGGGACTCCTCAGGGCCCATGGACAACCATCAGTTCTAGCAGTCTGTTAGGCCTGATACACTGGATGGAGTTCCAGGAATATGGCGGGATCGGGTGGGATAGTCTTTTATACAGTAATTGTCCTGCCTTCCCACTGGAGTGGAAAGGAAGGATGCTCCCCCTTCTCATGGCCTCTAAATGAGTCATCACCACTCACCACATTAGAGCAGAAAAACATTCCTGGCTTTGTATCTCCATCTTGATATTTCTTTTCTATGCTTGCTTTCTTAGCTGTGTACCACTTCTTTCTGTTGCCAACGAGATTAGCTTAGCTGGCAGAAATGATCCTTGCCCCATATCTCACTCTATGATTGGGTAACGTCCATGTGCTAGCAGTAGGTGTTTTGGAAGCTGGGGAGCAACTCCTGGCTGCCAAAGACAGTTTTTTCTCAGGGTCTTTGTGGTTTAGGACTGTGCTGTTTTGTCTGAAATACTCTTTCAAAAGAACAGGTTTTCTCCACCAACAGTGGATGAGAATGCAGTCAAGAGGGAAAGAGGAAGCTATGTGTGTACTAGCTGTTGGTCTTTCATTGGTCTGGGAAAGTACAGGTCTTTCTCAGGACTCAGGGTGGGCTATTCTGATAAGATCATACAAAGAGAAAAATAAGTTTTAATTGTGTTTAACTTAAGCTTGCTGAACAAAATTGTGTATTATGTATTGTTAGCTGAAGCCAGCTCATATTGTTCTCTGGCCTTTGCTAAGGCTTAGCCATTCTGACATCTGGCTCTTTGGGCTCAAAGGCTGTTTGGAAGGACCTGACTCACTTTGGAGATTTGCAGCAATGCAGTTGGCACATCTAGGGGAGTGTCTCAGTCAGGAATGCTAGGTAATATATGGGGCATAAGCCTGTGATCTCATCCATTATCATCTCTTCTGGAGTCTGGGATGGGAAGAGTCCACACTCAGTGAGAAAAGACAGGTAAAGCCTTGGCTTTGGGCGGAACCCTTTAAGGGAGCCACAAGTCCCTCAGCCCTGCTGTCAAGGTCCTGCCCCTTTTTTAATACTAGGTGGCTTACATGTGATAGGGTGTGGCAAAGGTGCAGAGGAAGCAGGTGCCTTTGTGGCTCATTCTGTGAGTTTTTGAGCTGAAGTCTGTCCCTAGAGACTCCTGTCAAGAGCAAGCATGCTCTCTAGGATTCAACACACTTGGTTTCTGAGACAGCCTAAAGCAAGAAATAGAAAATTAATCCAAGGAATGAATTCCTGAAGAAAGCTCAAGCTCAGCTGGCTACAGAGGAGACTGGATTTGTGGAAAGACCACTGAATTTGGAATCAGTGGTCTTAGATCCAACCTTGCCTTTACTGTCTACTACCTGTAGGATCCTGGGAAAGTCACAGAACTTCTCAGAGATCCTTCTTTCCTCAGCTACAAAATGAGAGTCTTGGGCTAACTGACCCCTGAGGTCTCTTCTGGCTTTAAAACCTTTTGAAAATAGCAGCAAGTCCCTGTTACAAGGCAGAAACGCAGTGGCTGATCTGTAGGGGACTTGAAATGGGCCTAATGCCTAATTTAGTTTTCTAGCAGCAACTCTGAAAAAGATGACTGAGAAGAGATTGTTTAATGGGCCATAATGAGTTAATATGTGCTTGTGTGTTTTACACACACACACACACACACGTACCTACACACACCTACCCCCCCACACCTACACACACACACACACACACACACACACACACACACACACACACACACACACACACACACACTTCAGAGATCAGTTACTTTACATCTGTGTGTAGACTTCCCTGCAGTCCTTCTGCACCTTAATGGTCTTCAAGAGTTACTTTAATTGAGAAGAATCCTCACGTTGTGGTTAACCTCGTAATAAGCCTCTTCTTGCTTATTTAGGCTGTTCTGATGACAAGACAGTCGCCACAGAACTGCTACTTAGAAGCTTTATGGCAGAGTAGGACCCACCAGGCACTGGGCCCTACTACTGGAATAACTCTTCCAGAGAGTAGACTAACCTCCATGTCACAGGCATCCATAGAGCACTTTAACTGAGGACATACACAGCACACACACACACACACACACACACACACCCACACACACACCCACCCACCCACACACACACACACACACACACACACACACACACACACACACACACACCTTTTACCTTCTATTGAGTATCTCTGCCTCAGGCTTCTCCTAACTCCAGTCCATTTTCCCAGGGCCACCAGACAGACTTTCCTCGACTACTGCTTCCATCTTAACTCTGGCATTCAAAGCCCTCTGCCATAAAGTGCCAACCTACTGACCTGGCCTTAACTCATTATTCCCTTTTATATAGTTTATGTTTCAGCCAAACTGAACTGCTCTCTCCCCACCTTTCTCATCCTGCCCAGTCTCATGTCTGTGCTTTTGCATCCCTCCTACCTGGAAGGTACTCTGACTCTTGAAATTGGCCTTTCCTTCATGGCCTCACTCAGGTGCCACATTCCTTCTAGAGCCTTCCCTGGCTCCCTGTGCCCTGCCCCCCAGCCCCTTGCAGATGATCCTTCTTTCCTCAGGTCCAACACTCAGCCTCTATCTTTGCCTTTAATACGCTTGTATCAAAGTGATTTGTATTCTTGTCCTAACCCAAATGAAACAGGAAGGCTTTTCTGTTTCCTCAGTACTGTGCAAACCCAGGACCTTGTACATAGATGTTTAATGTTTACTGAACTTAATTGAATCATATCACATCGCTCTTCAAAAATAATGTTTTCCCATTGACTGTGGTCCAAAGTCCTTAGCCTGGTATTCAAGGCCCCTCACAAGTCTTTGCTAATCTTATCTCATACTTCTGTCCCACTCAGTGCCTCTACCTTGCCCTCAGTGGACCTTCAGCATTCCCACCTCATGCCTTTCTCTCCTACCTGGAAACAACTTCTTGCCCCCTCCCCCCACTTTCTACTGCTCTGTATCCTCCTGAATTTTCAGGCTCTAACCCAAGGCTTGCTTTTTATCCATGAAGCCATCCCTGACCAGTCCAGCCTTCACATAATACTTATGATCTGTACCACTCACTCACACAGAACAGCATAGACTACCTTTTAAAATTCCATAAGGTTTCACTTTCTATGAGGCTCATCCCCTCATCTCCCCATAAGCTTTCTGAGGCCACAGATCTGTTCACATCTTCCCTGGCTTCCTCCCCTTCTTCCTCTGCCCAAGATGGTACCCTGCATTAACTTGGAAGCCATGTAATAGATACTCAGTATTTGACTGATGTGGGGCAGCCAGGTGGCGTCATAGTGGATAGAGCACCAGTTAGGAGTCCCAAAAACTTATCTTCCTGAGTTCAAATCTAGCCTCAGACACTCACTAGCTGTGTGACCCCAGGCAAGTCACTTCACCCTGTTAGCCTTAGTTTCCTCATCTATAAAATGAGATGGAGAAGGAAATGGCCAACCACTCCAGTATCTCTGCCAAGAAAACCTCAAATGGGATCATGAAGAATCAGACACAACTGAAAAACAATTTACTAACAACGATAAATTTGTATCTTCTCTTGGGTCTCCCATAAGTTTAAGAAGTTAATTTTCAACATTTCCTCTGAGCTGTTCCTTTTTCCTCGCTTTCCTAAAGCTGATAGAGTAGAAGCTGTTGACTCCTGATAGAAGCTTCCCCTTGCTGAGGCTTCCTTAGTATGTGCCCCTTTCCAGGAATGTTAAGAAGCCACATTGTCAAGAGACAGTAAACTCCTTCTCACCCAGCTGGTTGAGGAATGGGGTGTTCTGATTAATGACTATTTCTGGTTATTCTCAGTTTATCACACTTTGAATAGCAATTTTCAGAGAATAAGAATGAGATATGCTTTACCCTTAGTCTTCCCCATTAAAATGTAAGCTCCTTGAAGGCAGGACTCTCTTTTACCTCTTTTTGTATCCTCAGCCCCTTAGCACAGTGTCTCGCTTCCAACAGGTACTTAATCAATGTTTACTGATGAAGCCATAGTCCTGATTCAGTACATCAGTGAGCAGTGATTTCATCTGTATGTGCATGCACCCCTCTCATGGATGCAGATGATGCTCTTCCCATGCCTTAAAGCAGGAGTGGGGAACCAGTGGCCTTGAGGCCATATCTCGAGGTCCTCAAGTAGGGCCCTTTGACTGAATCCAAACTTCATAGAACAAATCCCCTTAATAAAAAATTTGTTGTGAAAAACTTGGACTCAGTTATAAGGCTGTACCCAAGGACCTAGCAGGCTGCAGGTTCCCCATACCTGCCTTAGAATCTCCAAGAATGGCTGTGGCCCCAAAGACCCGATAGTCCATTAGTTTTTCCCACCTTAGCTGGGCTGATTCTTGGACAACATACAGACAGTACTTCACCAGGACCCTAAGCTATGCTGCTCATAACTGGATCTTTCCTTAATGAGTGAGAATGGCTTTTCAGGGCCTCAGGGTTATGGCAAACACCAATTATCCATGTCCAGGATGGATTAGTGGATAGGTTTGGGTTCAAATCCTGCCTCGGGCATGAGCTGCATGGCTGGCCATGTTTGCTCACTTTGCTGAACTGCACTTTCCTCACCTACAAAATATGGCAATAGTGCCCTCACTTCCTAGAGTTGCTGAGGATTTAATTGGATAATTTCAAACACTCCTCATCGTAGCTGTTCATCCTACTAGTACGAGAGTAAGGTAGAGGCGTGGCTAAAAGGCCTCACGTCACACTGCATCTCAGGTGTATCCGCCAGAGATGATCTGACATTCCTGTTCTCGGCTTGCTTCCTTGTCATCTGCTCTTTCCCAGAGCAGCATGGGACAGAATGGGAATTAGAATAACTACATGTCTGTGACTTGAGCTCTCTAATTTGGATTTCTGATCAACATAAGTTGACTGTACTTACAAACGTGCGTCCCTCCTCTCCCAACAATTTACGTACCTAAGTGGCATCGAATGCGGATGTTGGTAGGTCCATAGTGCTCTGTGATAACCGTGCCAGGGCTCAGTACTGAGATACACGCATTCCCAAAGACATTGTTACCAATGCAGGTGCGAAGGCTTCCAAGCAAACGGTACGTCCGTGGGCATTTTCTGCAGTTCCTGGGAACACACACCCCCTGATTCACCAAATAAAAGGTGAACCACTCCCCGCTAGGGGTGCTGTTCATTTTCCATCCTTGGGGAAGGCTGCAGTTGGAGAAAGCTTTGTACAGAGTCTCAAATTCACACAGAATGGTCTGGAAGTTGCGTTCCAACAGTTCCACATCATGCTTCTGTGCATCTCGGGAGAAATAAGGAGTGGTGGGTAAGTCTGGTAAGAAGAAGACTTCTGGCTTCTGGATGGATGGCCGGCTATTCAGGTAGCGACCTTGCTCCCGGATGCCCTTGTGGATCCTGCCCATGCCAGACCAGGAATAACGTTTTGCATATTCTTGCAAATTGTGATAGAGTTTCTGGTTAAGTCCGTCATTGTGGGTACAACGAACACACTCAGGTGAGTGGCAGTACACATATCCGTTCTGCAGCCCATTGACCTCGGCACTCTGCATGAGAGAGTTCACAGTGACATAGGGCCGAGGTTGTTCCCGGCCTACGTGGTAACAGTACCAGACAAACAACACCAGCAGGCAGGCCACAGTTGTTAGCGCCGTGGTGTCACAGTCCCGCACAGACTGGATGCCAGTAGCAATACAGTCCCGGAGTCCATCCAAGGACCAGCTCCAATCCAGCAGCCAGGCCACAGACATTTTTGTGCAGTTGTTATTAGATGTATGTAGGATGCTCAAGCGATTTGTCCTCGGAGATCCCAAGGGCACCCACACCATGCAGGTCAGTACGGATGAGGAGGGGTGGTCTAGGATGGGGAAGGCATGACGGCAGCTGCTCCCTGGATGCTGGTATGGGCTTCATGAACAAACCCTGTTATTGGAGATCACATCTTCGTTTCTGGCAAAAGTCATTGCCAGGTGGGTGGGAAGGAATTGGTCTATGCCAGGCAAAGAGTTGGGTTCCAGGTCTTCTTAGGTGGGACAAGTCATTCTGAAATATCCCTGAAGCTGTCCCAATCTGGAAAAAATAAAGACCCAGAAGTAGGATAGATTCTCATGAATGTCTGAAAACATACACTCCTCAGTTAGATGAGGTATTGCTGGGAAGGACTAATTTCTATTTCATAAATGTTTAGTCTATATTAAGCACGGTGTGACAGAGTGTATTTGTTATGTGCTTTATATGACAGGCCTGGATTCCAAAGTTTCTCAGACCAAGAGCAGAGGGGGCTATTTAAAGGGAGCCCAGGTTTTGCTTTCTAAGATAAATTATAGGATCCCAGAGCTGGAAGGGACCCCAGAGGCCGTCTGCTCCAAACCAGAGAAAGAAACAGAACAAGACGAGCAAGGAGACTCACCTAAGTTTGGCCTGCCACCAAGGGGGAGAGTGGGGATTGGCTTAGTACTGGGAGGTTTGCAAGTCACTTTATCTACACTGCTACGTCTGAGCCTCACGAAAACCTGGTGACGCAGAAGGGTCACTATTATTCCCATTTTTATTTTACCCTCAGTGCTCTGTCTGACATAGACCATGATCATGTTTCTTTGGTATCTCTGAGAGAACAGCCAAGCCCTTGATTTGAAATACACACACACATATAGAAAGATGTATACACATACACAGATGTGTATATATACAGACATATATATACATGCATATCAATATGTATGCACACATTATGCACATATACACATGTGTATATACATACAGATATATACACATACGTGCGCACACATAACATACACATGCATATACAATATATACATGTATACACGTGTGTATGCATGTATGTATCCCAGCATTCCCTCACCTTCAGAGGCTGTGAAGGTGAGAAAAATATACAAGATGAAATATAAAGTCTCTATCAACCAGGACCGCAGACTTGTTCCTTGCCAGGGATTCTCTCCCTTTCACAATGCAAATTAAACCCTCCCCCTCCTTTCAGGGCTGCTGGCAGTAGTGTCTAGCATGCATGCACGCACGCACACACACGTACACACACATACACTCTCAATAAATGGTAAGTAGTCATCAGAAGACATTTCTATTGCCGAATAAGTCTATAAAGCTCTTGCTCTGTTCCCCAGGGCTCTTTTCCTGAACCCCAAGGGGCCTACCCTGTTGGCTAGATCCTAATGATGACATGTATATGTGAGTAACAAACTTGGAGACAAAACAAATCCTGTCAGAGGGAATGGATCCTTGGGCCCAGAAAGCTGCCTGTGTAAACAAGGGACTTCTGAAAACTGAAACTATCTGGGCAGGAACTTGGTTTATTTTAGAAGCAGAGCAAGGGGCTTTCCCTTGGAATGTAAGTTCCTTGAGGGTATGGACTATTTCATCTTTTGTGCCTATATAGTACAGGTCCTGGCACACAGTAGGTGCTTAATAAAGACTTGATTAGAGACTGGTTGAGACCACAAGCCAGCACTGAATGAATCCCCACTGATCTACCAATGGGTTAGCCTCCAAATGTGCATTTTTTTTTTAGCTTTACAGAAAACAAAGTGGAAAAAGTTCCTTGATCACATTCTGGTTTCTTCCATGTTTGGGATGGATAAACAAGGAGCTAAACACAAGGGCATCAGCAGTCAAAAATATTTATTAAGCACTTTCTAGGAGCTGTAAAATCAGGGAGGTTGGAAGAAAGCAGAAGCTCTCTTATGGCCCTGGACCAAAGATCTGGAGTTAGAGGGGCATTGGAGATTTTCCTGTCCAACCCTTTCATCTGACATATCTGATCTGGGAAATCTGAGTAGAGAAAATAGAGAAAAGTAAATATAGGAAATCTGAGTATCAAGTACAGAAAGAAAATACCTTCTTCCCCTAAAAACCAGTGGGCAGAGAGTTTTGTTCCAGGGAATCCTTCTACGCTTAAATAGGTTCTTTCTCAGGTTATTGAAAAGGAAAGGGGGAGGGGAGGCATGCTATATAATTATTGGGGGCAAACAAAGGTTTTTGTGGGCTTCTACTATTGTCCCCATAACTCTCCTTACCCCAGTCCTCCCCCCACTTCTCAGGTGCTGTTTGTTTCTCCTTTAGGGCAAGGAAGACAAATAATGGTGAGGCCTTCAAATTTATGAATTCCTTTCCTGGAACTAAGGATTCCTGGAAACTGTGTGTGGCCTACCTGAATGGTAAAAGGACACATTTATCAAGGAGGGATCATTTGGCTGAACCATAATGACCTGCTTCAATTTGGATTTTCAGTCTCTTTTGTGGGGAAAGGGAAGTAACCATCTAAAAGACTATTATTTTTGGAAAAAAAAATTATTTAACAGGTAAACATCTATGAAGTAGAAGTCCAGGTTAGGATCTCTAATCATAAATATTTCCCAGCTAGGTGGTGCAGTGAGTTCAAATTTGACTACCCTGCACAAGTCACTTTACCCTGTTTGCCTCAGTTTCCTCATCTGTCAAATGAACTGGAGAAGGAAATGACAATTCACTCCAGTATCTTTACCAAGAGAACCCCAAAATGCGGTCATGGAGAGTCAGGCACAACTGAACAAATCACAAATGTTTCAGTCAAACATGATACAGAAACACATCATCATAGAGGTTGATCTGATTTCCACACATTAACAGGAGAACAGAGGGGTTGCATCTACAAAAGTGGTCCATTTCTCCCCCCAAGAAGCAGTATCTTAGATATACAGAGAAAGGCTGAAATGGTAAATAAATGACTGGAGGGAACAAAAGGCCAAGATCTCCAATTCTCTGCCCATAAGATCATGAACGGTAAGAGTGAAATGAGGACTTTCTGTAGCTGTCAGTTGTTCTGGGTGACTGGCCAACTTATGCTGTCAATAGTTGACCTTCCCATAGCACTCTCAGTACATAAATTATCTCATCTGGTCATTACTCGCTACATAATAGTGAGGAGAGCTGCTATTATTCTCATCATGTAAAGGAGGAAACTGAGGCTCAGAATGTCAACAGATTTGCCTGAGAACACGGTGTCGATGTCTAGGCAAGAACTGAGCATGATTCTCAAGTCCTGGAGTTGGTCACACTAAGCCTGGGGTTCTTGCCACCATGCCCTGCTGCTTCTTAATTCACTGTGCCCACAAGTAATAGCTAGGGCCATTGGGCAGAAGAAGCAACCATACAAGTGACTTTGAGAGTGGAAAGTAGGTAAGTAAGTATCAGAATCCAACCTTCCTTTGGAAGGAAACAAGCGTGGATTAAGCAGCTATCTGCTCTGTGCCAGTCATGATGCTATGCATTTTTACGAATATGTATTTCATTATCTAGACTGGTCTCCTCATGGGACTGATGAGGAAACTGAGGCCTGAAAGTTTGCCACTTTCCTGGGAGCATATCCCATCAGTGACAGTGCCAGAGCTAGAAGCCAAGCATCTTGACTGTAATTCTGGCGCTCTTTCCACTGTCTCACAGATGTGAATCGGTCGAGTGCTTACAACATGCCAGAGTTTTATTAAATCTGAGAACAAAATTAATCAACAAGCAAAAAAAATCCACCCAAAACAAAAAACAAATATGTATTTCATTTGATCCTTACAACAGTCCTGGGAGGTAAGCACTATTACTGTACCCATTTTATAGATGGAGAAACTGAGGGTTGGGAAGGTTATGATTTTCCCAAGACCACATAGCTACAGGAGTCCTAGAGCCTAGATTTAAAGTGGATTTGATAATTTGTCCAAGGTCACACGGCTTGACCCACACTCAAACCCAAGCCTTCCTGACAGTGCCAAACCATGATCAAGTCTCGGCCTGGTCTGTCTAGTCTAGACTGGGGGAAAAAAAGTCCAACATCATTGGCCCAGGCCTGCAGAGAGGCTGCAGTTTGACCCAATCTCGTGGCTGCCTCTCCTGGAGCCTTTGGAGAATCTCTGTGTCTCTCTGAGGGCTACAGTGTTTTGGGCATGACAACAACATCACCTCACATTCACACAGCATTTCACGGTTTACAAAGCACTTGGTTCTTGGCAACCTGTGAGGCAGAGTGACAAGATCATTAACCTGCTTTGACAGACAAAGAAAAAGAGGTTCAGAAAAGTTAAGGGACTTGACCACAGTGTCCCAGCTGGCAAGGGACAGGGCTGGGTTTCTGATGTCAAATCACTGCATCTCTGTGCTTAATAAAGGCTTGTAGTGTGGATAAATGCTTGGTTACCATTGAGGCTAACTGGCACCTTGTGGCCGAGACAAGCCTACTAACCAGGGTGGCAGTCCTGGACCCTTTCAACCTTTGTTCACTCTGTCTGTAGCCATCACCCCCTCCCTTCCAATACACACTTGGATAGCTTTCAGTGAAATGGGTGGTCTTCCCCTAAAACCAGCAAGCTTTACTCCAGAAGCATGGATGAGGTGCCTCCTATGGGTCAGGCCTTGGGGATATATACCTACTCTTTGAGCACCTACTATGCGCAGAGCCTGGCACTAAAATAACTGGAAAGATTTGGCACTTGGAGAGGATGCGATGTAGTAGATATACTGTGTCTACCAGAAACTCCTACATGACCCATCTGGGGAGAAACTGTAGAATCTGGAGGAAGATCATCCAGTCATGGAAGCACAGAATTTCAGGACTGGAAGGAGTCTCAGTAGCCTTCCAGTCTAACTCACATCTGAACAGAAATCTCTATAACATACCAGATGTGGCCAACTAGCCTCTGCCTGAAGCTAGCCAATGAAGGAGCACTCCCTATCTCCTGAGGCAGCCTATTACACTTTGGGATAACTCCAGTGGTAAGGAAGTTGGACCTTCCATCAAGCCTAAAACTGTCTCCTGGAACTTCCAATCACTGCTCGAGGTTCCGGCTTCTGGGACCAAACCAAACAAATGGAAGCTCATCTGCATCACAGCCCTAAGGCTTCTACAGGCAAGGCATCCCCAGTTCCTTCCAATGATTCTGCAAGGGTTTGGATCCAAGGCCATTGGCCATGCTGGTTGCCTTCCTTTGGACACTGGGGAGCTTTTCAATGCCCTTCCTAAAAAGTGATGCCCAGAATGGAGCACACTATTCCTGATGTTTCCAGACCAGAACAGAATAGAGTGAGACTATGACATACAGATGAAGGCTGCATTGGCTTGTTTTTGGCTACCACATCACACCACTGACTCAAGTTAAGTTTGCAGAGCTGTCGAATCTCCAGGTTTCTTTCTTTCTCTTTGTTTCTTTCTTTTAATACAAGCTGTCACCTAACCTTGCCTACATCCCCCTTCTTGTACTTGCGACATCCATTCTTTGGACCCAAGTGAAACATGAACATCTGTCTTCACAAAATTTCACTGTATTAGATTCAGCCCAATGTGGTCTGTCATGCTCTAAGCCATTTTCCCATTTTTATTGATGGGAAAAAGGCCCAGAGAGGGTGAGTGACTTGCCTCAGGTCACAGAGATAGTAAGAGGAGTCAAGATCTGACACCAAGCCTTCTGACTCCCTTCTGAAGTCTCCCCCTGCTTTACTTCTCCCATCCAAAGACCCCCAAATCTAGGTGCTGTTCCGAGGCTCGAGGACGTGGGGGCTTTAAGCGCAGGTCTAATTTCTCATCTCGTGATAAAGCCTACCATTTGAGAGCTCTAACCAAAAGGGGCAGCCTAGGCGGGGGCGGTCAGGGCTGGGGCAGGACAGAAGAGGCCCTTCCAGAGGAAAGCGACTTTCCCCTCCCCCATTCCTAGCATTTGGAGGCAGAGAGAGGGAGAGATAGAGAAAAGAGAGTAGGTGGGAGGGGAGGAGGCGGGAAAGGGGGGAGATAGGGAAGGGGGTGAAATGAAACCAAGAAAGAGCGGAAGGGGGAAAGGAGGAGAGAGGGAAAGGGAGAAGTGAGAAGGGGCAGGGGAGGAAGAGGGAATGAGGAGTCAAGGGAGTGGGGAGAAAGGAGAGAGGAGGGGCAGTTGGGAGGGGGAGGCAGAAGATGGGGAGGGGGAGGAAGGAGGATGATGGGAAAGGGGAGGGAGATGGGGAGAAGGGATAGTGATGGGGAGGAAGGATAGTGAGGGATGGGGAGAAGGACTGTGGGGAGAGGAGCGGAGGGCGGGGGGGCCGCTGACCCCTCGGGCCGGGCTGGGGGGGTCCTCTTCCTCCTCCCCCTCCTCTCCTCTCCCTCCTCCCCCTCCTCTCCTCCTCCTCCCCCAGCTCCATCCCCCAGGCGCTCCTCTCTCCCTTACCTGGCTCCGGCCGCGCCCCGGGCCGGGGGCTGCCTCCGCCCTCGGCCCGCCCAGCCTGGGGGAGGGGGGTGACTGGCCGCCCCCTCCTCCTCCTCTTCCTCCGCCTCCTCCTCCTCCTCCTCCTCCTGCCCCCTCCGCCGCTACACTGGGATGCCTCCGCTGCTGCCGCTGCCGCCGCCTCCCCGGCCCCGACCCCGCTGCTGCCGCTGCGCTGGCTCCGCGGAGCCGGGCGGGGGAGGGACCACAACTCCCACAATGCGCCGCGCCGGCCCCGGACAGCGATTGGAGAGGCGGTGACGGAGGGCGGGGCCGAGGAAGGAGGTGAGGGGAGGGGGCGCTCACTGCGAGGCGCGGGGGCGCGCAGGGGCACGTGGGGCTGCACTTCGGTCCGCGGGCTCGAGGACGTGGGCGGGGGTCACCTCGGTCTCGCCCTTGATCGCAGATCCAGGACCATCTTGCAAGCAGACCCCCAGCTTGGATACCTCCAAGCATGGGAAGCTCATGACCTCCCACTTAGGGAAGAAGAAGGAGCGGAGGACCTTTTCCCAGACCTTGGCAGCGCCTGCCCATTGCCCTGGGGCCGAAAGAACAGGCCCAACCTCCTTCTTCCATGCCCCCCAGGCTTACCGCTTGGGCCTTATCACAACCCTGCCAACCAGGTGCTATTACCCCCATTTTACAGTGGAGGAAACTGAGGCAGACAGAGGCGAAGTAATTTGCCTAGAGTCACCCAGCTAGTAAGTGTCTGAGCGAAGATTTGAACCCTGGACTTCCTGATTCCAGATCCATCAACATTATAAAGAAAAAAAATCCAAAAAAATATTTGAAAGGCTTTGGAACTCTATTCCAGAGGACAGAGGAAAACACGCTACCCATCCCCTAACAGAAGGGTGATGGACTCTGTACCCCTTAGCTGCCTCCCTGTTCGTTCCTGCAGTAGGGACCCCTTGGACCACAGGACTCCGATACAGTCCTTCCAGTTTTCTTGGCAAAGATGCTGGGGTGGTTTGCCATTTCCTTCTCCAGCTGCCTCCCCATAGGATCCTAAATAGGAGACCTGACATCCAGTCCTATACATAAATGGGGGAGTGAGATCTAGCAAGCAAGGGTGAATTAAGTAGGATGGACCTCTCAGTCAGCCTCTTGTCCTAACCTTTTGTTAGATGAATCATAGACCATGGACTTGGAGCATGGGAGCTTGATGAGACCTCAGAGATTACTGAGTCCATCCTTTAATTGAGCAAAAGGAGAAAAGACTCAGGGGTAGGAATGTGGAGAAGCATCACTGTCCTCATGAATTTGAAGGGCTGCCTTTTGGGAGAGGAAGTATGCTTGCTTGACTTGGGAGTGATGGGTGAAGTCACAAAGAGGCAGATTTAGGTTGGACCATCAGAAGCTTTCTTGAAATGAAAACTGTCCAGAAGCGGAATGAGTTGAGTGAGAAGATATTCAATTGAGAGCTGGACCCTTAGAGATCATTTCTGGATGTCTCCTCCATGACCTTTTTAACTGACTTGACCTTGACATTGACTCTTCAAGGGGGCCCTTTTCTTTCTTCCCTTCCCCCCCACCCCCGCCCCAGTTTCTGGAACCTTGACCTGCTATGAAATCAACCCTGCCATTGTTCCTGGTTGAGGTGTATCTCCCTGGCCACCCCTCTAGGATGTGGGGTGTTTCTCCCATTAGAATATAACCTCTTTAACGGCAGACAGTATCTTTGCTTTTTGGTATCTGAATCTTCTGTACCTCCTTTGCACAAAGTTGACAATATATTTTTTTATTCATTCATTTATCCAGCCCCATCATTTTACACTTGAGGAAACTGAAGTCTAAGGAGGTTGCTCTGACCCAAAGTAAGTTAGTAAATAACAAGAGACAGAATTTGAGCCTACAGCTCCTTGCAGCTCTCCAGATGGAGGCTGGGTGAGTCTCCTTGCATGCTACCCAGAGCATTCTCATACTGATTGGGTTTGGACTATATGAACTCTGACAGTCTGTGAAATAATTGACTAGCCTTAGATTATGTGGCTAGTTAGGGGGAG
This sequence comes from Notamacropus eugenii, assembly GCF_028372415.1. Taxonomy (NCBI): domain Eukaryota; kingdom Metazoa; phylum Chordata; class Mammalia; order Diprotodontia; family Macropodidae; genus Notamacropus; species Notamacropus eugenii. The sequence continues at coordinate 19,894,329 of NC_092875.1, forward strand.
AGCTCAGGTCTTTTTATTGCTAATCTATCTGCTGCCTGACGTAGGCTCTTCATTAGAAGTCCCATGTTCCAGCACTGTCCATTTTTTGCCTTTCTTTGTATCCCCAGTGCTTAGCACAGTGCCTGACATGCAGTAAGCACTTAGTAAATGCCTATTGACTACCTGATTGTCACTTCTCAGTTCTAATCCTATTGCCTCAGTTTCCTCCTCTAATAAAAGATATACATGGATAGGGGAAGAAGCAGTGTTCATACTTTGTTATAGCCCACAAACCACAGATCAAAACCCACTGTGGCTTTGCCCAGATGGGCACAGGCAGCCATTGCAGTTTAGTGTACAATACGAACCCTCTCTTGACAAAGGCTTTACCTAAGAGTCAGGTAAATTCCCTGTTCTGAGACTTCTGGGACTGTCCTATGGAAGTGAAGGGACAGGTGAGGGAGGACTCACTACATTAATAGATGAGAATGAGACTCGTCTGCTGTCGCTGTACCTTTGGTGCTCTAAAGAGACCCACTCCTCCAAAGCAGTCACTCCTAATACTGTGGGAGTTGCCACATTCTATCATTTTATAGTATCCTAAGAGCTTAAGACCATTTAGTGCCACCCTGTTATTTGCAGGAGGAGGAAATAGACTCTGAGGGGTTATGGAACCTACCCAAGGTCATGCAAAAAGTTAATACAGCATGGCATTCCTCTCCCCACACTACCCCCAGCTCCCCTCCAACTTTTTTCCCCTTAGCCTCTGTGTGTTTTTAAAACAATCGCTTACTTTCTCTCCCTTCCTCTCCCCCATTCCCCTATTCCCATTTGGACAACAGAAACCCTTTCCTAAATAAACCATAACAAATCCCTTCATTGGCCACATCCCAAAACATGTCTCATTCTGCATCTTAAGTCCATCCATCTTCTGGCAGGAGGTGAGTAATGTGTTTTATCTTCGGTCCTCTGGAATAATGGTTTGTCATTTCATTGATCAGCATTTCAAAGTCTTTCAAAGTTGGTTTTTCTTTCTAATGTTGCTGTCACTGAATACATTGTTCCCCTAGTCTTACTTGCCTCTGTATCAGTTCAGAGAGGTCTTTTCAGTTTCCTCTGAAATTGTTTCTTAGGTTGTAATAATATTCTATTACATTCATATACTGTCATTTGTTTAGCCGTTCCTCAACGATTATTTGCGACTATGAAAACAGCTACTATAACACTTTGTGTATGTATCAGTCCTTTTTTTTTCTTTGATCCCTTTGGGAAATTTTATGCCCACATAAAATCTGGATCAAAGCCGCAGCTTACTGGCCTTTGAGGCACAGTTCCTAATTACTTTCCAGAACAGTCGTACCAATTCACAGCTCCGCCAACAGTGCATTAGTTTCTTTCCCCACCGCTCCACCAACATTTGTTATTTTTCTCTTTTCTTGTCTTTCTGGTTTCTCTGGCTTTCAAGTCCCAGATAAAATCCTGCCTTCTACAAGAAGCCTTTGCCAATTACCCTTAATGGGAGTTGGTGCCTCTATTCTATTGATTACCCCTAATTTATCTCATATATAACTTGTTTGTACTTAGTCTTTTGTTTGTCTTTCCATTAGACTATGAGTCCTTGAAAATAGGGACTCGTTTGGTTTCCTTTTGTGTTTTTATTTTCATTTCCTTTGCATCACTTTTTGTTAGTACAGTGCCTGACACATAGTAGGTCCTTACTAACTGCTTATTGACTGACATGGAAGCCCAGAGTTGATTTAATTTGTATATCTCTATTAGTGAATTGGAACTTTTAAAAAATTCAGCTGTTAACTTGGATTTCTTCCCTTGAAAGCTGTCCTTTTATATCTTTTGGTCATTTATCAATCAACAAATGGCTATTATTTTTATAAATTTGAATCAGTTTCTTAGATATCATGGATATAAGACTTTTATCAGAAAAACTGGCTGCAAAGATTATTTTCCCCCAATTGCCCATTTTCTTCCCAATTTTAACTGCATTGTTTTTATTTGTATAAAAACTTAAAATCTTATCTTCCTGTTTTATCTTTTGTGAACTTCTCTTTGGTCATGAACTTTTCCCTTATCCTCAGGTTAGCAAAACATTTCTCCTTGCTCTTGGCATTAGCTTTTGATGTCACTTTTGGTGGCTAAGTCACACATTCATTTGGATTTGATTTTAGTGTATAATATGAGATGGTGGTTTATACCTGTTTTCTGTCAGGCTGCTTTCCAGTTTCTCTAGTAGTTCTGCCAATTAATGAGTCCTGGTGACTTATCCTAATAATTGGGTTGATCTCTATAAATTTAAAATGTTTACTGAAAAATGTATCAGCCTTCTGCAAAATTTGAATTCACACTCAGCTCCTGAGTCCAGCTGATCTTTCTTTAGACTACCTTGCATTCTTTCTGGGTCTTTCCTGGCAACAAGAAGGCAGACTCAGGACTGAATCTTTTGTTTCTCTTGGGAATGATTTCTTGGATCATGGTATCCTCAGGCTAGAGCTAACCTCGCAGGCTTTCTCTTCCAAAGTCAGTATTTTGCAGATGAGAAAACTGAGACCCAGGGAGCTTGTGACTTGCTCACAATTACATAAGCGAATGTCAGAAACAGAATGTCAACGATGCTTGATAACTGATCCAGGAAGAACACTCTCCTCCCATCCAACCCTCCCTTCCCGTGGAGATCTATAGAAATGCTTTTCCCACCTCTTTTGGAAGCACACTGCTTGGAGGCTTTACCAACTCTCTTTTGCACATGTATCAAGGGGGAAGATGAGGATTTCTCTCCTCTTTCCTTCCACTGATGTAAGCTAAAATCTGAATGCACATGGAGTAACAATATATGCTTGCTTAGGAGATCTCAAGTCTGGACCTCAGCTTCCTGCCTACCTCTTCTGTTTCTAGCCTTAGAGGTGACCTCATGAGTTTAAGGAGTCTGGCATTCCTAATTCTGTGTAGGCTGCCCAGTGGGAGATGTTTTCTGCTTACTATACTTCTTGGAGCAAGAGACAACCATGGCCAGGAGGTTACTCAGCTGAAAAAACTAAAAGAACCCAAGCAGTGCCATGGATGTCCAATAGTTATGGACCTTGAAGGTTTTTTGGACAGCGCAGAGCTGAGGTGAAGGCTCAGTATCTGTTGTCAGTCCCACAAAACTGTCTTTACCTCCTGGAAGAATATAATTGATTATGGGATAATGTTTTTATGTTTTAACAGGTCTTTGGTGTTTTAAGCATTGCTTTTGTGGCAGAAGAAATACATGACTCCCCCTTACCTGATATCTACTCTGTACCATGTATACTTTTTATAGAGGGGGCCCGGTTAACCCTTTTGAGGGGAGCCCTAAACATGAGCCATGTCTAAGCTTTGCTGTGGAGATCTTCCGTGGAATCCCAGGATGAGAATATAATGAACTGGAGAGAGTTCTGAGAAAAACCTGAAACTCCCAGGACCTCCAAGGGAGAACCGGCTTAGGGAGGAAAAACGGAGCAGGTTAAAACTTTCATGCCATTTAGTAATGAGATCAGCCATGAATGGACATAGTACTTCCAGCCTAGACAAAATAGGGAGACCAAGTCTCAAAACCAAACCAAACCTTCCTTTTGAGATCAGGCTCCCTTGAGATGGAGCCTGGTTCATGTGAGTCCACACCAAGAAGGATCTCATTTTCTGGGGCCCCATCCTGGCCATGGGAGACAATAGGATTTTTCAGGTGGATGGTTCAGACTTGAGTCATATATGACTGAGACCAATGTGGCCACATTTGTGTTTTCCCTCATGGGACAGAGAAAAGATCCACTTGAAAGCTACCTTGTGCCCCTGGAAAAGATTCTTTTTTTTTTTTTTTTGAATGTCATTTTATTTATTTATTTTTTTATCATTTTTTAATGTTTAACAATCACTGCCATACAATTGAGATTTTATCCCCCCCACACCTCCCTCCCTCCCTCCCCACGACTGCATACAATTCTGTATAGGTTCTACATATACTTTCCTATTGAGTACATTTTCACTACAGTCATGCTATGTAGTCGGACTAAAATAGATGAAAGAAATCATATAACAAATCAGAACATGATACACAAACACATACACATACACAAACATGATCTGCTACATTCTGCGAATGACTTCCATATTTCTTTCTCTGAGTGTGGAAGGCATTTTGCCTTAGAGAACCACCATAGGGATTTTTTTTTTTTATAAGAAGTTTTTGCGTTATTACAAAATTCCAAGTCTACCAGAAAAAACTCTCGCACACTGTGGTCGTTGCTGTGCACAAAGTTCTCCTGGTTCTGCTCCTTTCACTCAGCATCAGGTCATATAAGTCCTTCCAGGCCTCTCTGAAGTCTTCTTGTTCATCATTTCTTATGGCACAATAGTACTCCATTACATTCATATACCATAATTTATTCAGCCATTCCCCAATTGATGGACATCCCCTTGACTTCCAGTTTTTGGCAACTACATAGAGTGCTGCTATAAATATTTTTGTACATGTGGGACCCTTTCCCATTTTTTTGATCTCTTGGGGATATAGTCCTAGTAGCGATATTGCTGGGTCAAAGGGTATGCACATTTTTGTAGCCCTTTGGGCATAGTTCCCAATTGCTCTCCAGAATGGTTGGATGCGCTCGCAGCTTCACCAACAATGAATTAGTGTTCCAACTCTCCCACATCCTCTCCAGCATTTATCATTTTCTTGTTCTGTCATGTTTGCCAATCTTGTAGCTGTGATGTGGTACCTCAGAGTTGTTTTGATTTGCATCTCTCTAATCAATAGTGATTTAGAGCATTTTTTCATATGATTATAGATATCTTTAATTTCTTCCTCTGAAAATTGCCTGTTCTTATCCTTTGACCATTTATCAATTGGGGAAGAAAAGATTCTTTATACCCTTTGGGAGAGATTACTATTTAACTCTTCTCTGTATCCATAGAAGAGATTCTCTTTGACATGACAAGTGGGGGGGGGGGGGAATCTCACTAAAGATTAGAGCCCCTAGAACTGAGCTCTTAGGTGTTCTACAGTTAACTGTCCAGTATTGATCATCCTTAAGCAGATCAGGAGCTCCCTCTACTGTGTAGATCTGGGCAAGTTAATATAATACAGCAGCTCTTGATATGGCAGTCTCTGGAACTACCTCTGTTTTGGTGGAAGGGAAATGCTACAAATGACTTCTTTTCTTGCATCTTTTTTAATGTTTCTTTTCCCCAATTAATAAGCTTTTATTTTATTTCCTCATGTTCTCCCCACCATTGTAAAAAGAGAGAGAGAGAGAGAGAAAGCCTTGTAATAAAAAAAAAATCACTTAACCTTTATTTGCCTCAATTATCTCATTTGTAAAATGGGGAGAATAATAGCACCTACCTCCCAGGGTTGTTGTATGGGTCTAATGTGATATATGTGTAAATTATTTAACACTATGCCTGACACATAGGAGGCATTTAATACTTGTTTCTGTCTTCCCTTCCTTCCTTCCTTCCTTCCTTCCTTCCTTCCTTCCTTCCTTCCTTCCTTCCTTCCTTCCTTCCTTCCTTCCTTCTCCTGTGAACCAAGGTGGCCAAAGGCATAAAACAACACTCCCACAAAATTGGTGGCTTACCCTAGGCATCCATGCTTATACCTCCTTCTTAGGATTCCTTAGCTTTCCTCAAAGAAAGTACCACCTCCTATGGGAAGGTTTTCCATATTGACCCAGTCAGCAAAACTCTCCCCATTTTCAAACCAGTCCATAAGCGTTTGTTAAGCACCTGCTCTGTGCCTGGCACAGGGGATACAAATGCAAAGGTAAAGCAGAATGTGCCCTCAGGAACTTGAATTCTACCAGAGAAAACAACCTGCTCACCCCTAAGCACATGCACACTAGGTATTCTCTTTCCTTTTATCTTCCTGGGTGGGAGCTGCTATCAATGAAAGATTCAGAGTTAGAAGGGGTTCCAGTGCCCATTGAGTTCGACTCCTTCATTTTACCAATGAGGAACCATAGAGAGCAAAGGTCACTTAGGGAGTCTGGGACAGAGCAGGGATTCAAACCTACCTTCTCTGGCTTCTGAGCCAATGTACATTCCCTTCCCCTCTGCTATTTACCCTGTGCTTATGTGTTCATACAGTGGGTGCTGAACAGCTGTTGTCTGACAATAGGTTCATTTCATTCTCAAATGTCAATGTCTATACTGACACATGTTTACATGCTGTATTCCTACCACCCCTACAATGGAATGTAAGGTTTTGGAGGAGGGCAGGGGTGGGTTTTCATTTTATTTTTGTATCCCCAGACCATGGCACATAGAAGGCGCTTCTTAAATGTTTGCTGGGTCCAAACATTTATGCAGCTTCAAAACAGGGTTGAATCCTGTTCCAATGATCTGAAAGATCAAGATTGGGGGAGGTTGAAAGGCATCTGGTATTGACACTGGGCTAATGTGGGGCCAGTGTAATGAATGGTAGAACCAGAATATGAGTTCAGACCAACACGATTCCCCCTATACCACATTGACTCTTAGAACTGCCATAGCTTTTTCACCATTTCTATCCTAAGTATTTAGGTAGCCTGACCTTAGTTTGTGGAGCACTTGGTCAGATATGAAAGATACTATTGCCAGCTCTCTCAACTTTTGTCTTACCACTGAGCTTTGATGACCCTGGAGGCGAGAGGAAGCTGACTTAAATCTAGTTCATGCACACATCAACACATCACCCCCTGATGTCACTGGTTACCTTCGAAAATGAAGGATGAACAAGTTAGGATTGGTTTTTTGTGTGTGTGTTCGTGTATTGTTTTTACCCAGAACTGCCTAGACCCTGCTACTTTTATCAGATGAGAGCACATATTGATTGAATCAATCCATCTGAGGTTTGAACTAGGTGTGAAGCAGTCCTGATCATTTCCCTAGGTGTGATGGGAAGTCAGTTTGGGTTGGCTTTGGGATTTGATTACACCCTTTGGAGCATGTGCATTCAGTGCGAAGTCAGTTTGGAATCAGGATTCCAACAGCTGGCAGTGGAGAGATGCCTTCAGTAAACCCCCTGAAGAGGAATCGCTGGGGAATGTGGGTGGTGGGAGGAGGGAGAAGTACTTCAGTCCTAGCCTTAACCTGGGTCTCTTCCTTCTATTTCTCTTCCCTCCCTCCCTACTTTGTCTCATGACCAAAGAGGATTGAGATATGAAATGTTCTCGTCATCATCTTTTCTGTTTCCATGAGACAGCAAGGGCTGATGGTAGTGTCTGTATTGGGAGCCAAGGACAAACTGGATGAATATTAGGAAAGGCAAATTCAAAACTACAAGGCACTCAGCAAAACAAACAAACAAACAAAAAAACCCCCAAAAACCAAAAACAAAAAACATAACAGAACAAAAAACTACATCATCCCTAAGGGGAATATCTTGAGGACTCTAACAATAAGACTTCCAGGAATTATGAGTTACCGTTCTGGCACATGTGCCATTTGAGCTTGAGCTGACTTTCCTCTGGACTATGTAGGTCCTTGTGGGAGAGTGTGTCACAGACTTTTTGGGGTAGGGATGTTTGGTACCAAGCATAACACCCTAACAAATATTTGCTGTTTGTAAGCTAATTGACTCCCTCCATCAGAAGTGTGAATGAAGTGTGGCTAACTGATTTATATCAGCCAATAATCTTGGGAGAAACACACCAGTGGGGGTGGGGAGCTAGCTTTGGAGATACCTCTAGAGCCCTGGAGGGTGAAATACTAGTTGAGCCCCAGAGCCCCAACCTGCTGTTGCCAGTATGGGTTGGGAAGTAAGTCCAGAGCCTGTGCTACACCAGTCGGATTGATTCTGCTCTTAGAGTTGCCCACGAGGGGGCCATACCCAGCAATTGAAGCTCCCAACGGGAGAAGTTCCTGATCTCCTGTTACAAGCAGATGCAACTCCTGTAAAATACCTACTGCCTCCAGACATGAGTCACTGAGTGGGGCATGGGGGTGGGGGAAGGCGGGGAATGCTGCTGCCTCTGCAGCCCATCACCCTGGAACCGAAAGCTTCCCACTTCGTTCTCCTTCTGCTGCTACCACCAGAGCAGCGTCTGGGTCACCCCAAGGAAAATGCACACTGCTCTCTCTCTGATACCAGGCTCTGGCCAGCTGCCTCTGTGCGTTGCAGGTAGCCAGCGTTTCCTGGATCACCTGGAAGAGCCTCGCTGAGTAAGCATTTGTCTGTTCCTTCCGGGGCTCCTCTTTAGTAACATTCCTAGAGGTACCAAGGTCAATACTAACGAGCCAGATCTGTTGGTCTCAGGAACCATTTTGACAAACAGGCACATGGCAGTAATTTACAATGGAGTGCTAACCTACATAGAGTGAGTTTCCCTTTGGATTTATTGCAAGGGTGGGGGATGGGGGTGGGGAATGAGATTGAGATGAGATATATCCTGTTTCAGGTTTTTTGGAAAATTGTTTTTGCAAGATTTCAACTGTGCCAACATCACATTATTTCATCCTCATTCCCCTCCCACCCCTGAGCCACTTGAGGCTGAGAATTCCTCAGAGTCCTGTCCAGGCTCTCCACTGATATAGGAAGTTCAGGGTTCACTCTTTGGAAAACGGCTGCCTGCAGATTTCATAAATGACCTAGCTAAAAATGAAACACTGCTCTGCTCTGAGACTCACTGAGCTGTGAGCTGACTGACCAGTCATGATCAGCACATTGGAGAAAGGTCACTTGGCCGCACTGGACTGGAATCTCATTCAGGTCCTTTATTCTATAGTGGAGAAAAAAGGGGTCAAAAGGAGGGGAGGGACTAGTTCCAGGTCCCATAGTTAAGCTAGTGACAGAGTTGGAACTCAGATCCAGGGCTCAACTCCCTGCCTGGTGTTCTTTCCACTCTTTCATACACTCTTGAAGCATTAGAAACCTCCTTCTCCTCCTCCTCCTTCTTCTTCTTCATAAGCTGTCAGACAAGATAAGATGTTCAGCCCTCCTCACTCTACTCTGTGGCAGTATGGAGTCAGAGAGCCTGCCTCCAAGTTCCAAGTTTGCCCCTTATGTCTGTGTGACTTTGAGACAGTCATTTGTCTTCAAAAAGGTTTAGAGCTGGGAAGAGATACTACTACTACTACTACTACTACTACTACTACTACTACTACTACTACTACTACTGCTGCTGCTGCTGCTACTACTACTACTACTACTTCTACTACTGCTACTACTACTATTATTACTACTACTACTTCTTTTACTACTAGTACCAATAAGCATTTATATAGCATAAAATACTTTACAAATATTACATAATTTTTATCTAGGAAGGTAGGTGGTATCTAGGCCATCTAGTCTGATATCTTCCTTATATAAATAAGGAAACTGAGGCATAGAGAAATGAATGATGTGACTTGCCCAAACACCACAAGGCTCATCTAACATCATTAACCTTCACCTTTCACAGATGCATCATAGAAACATTTTCTATGGCCGTCTAGTTTAAGGAAGGCTCATTGTAATGTACCCACTAAGTGGACATCCAACCTTGCCTTTTTTTAGGCAATTGGAGTTCAGTGACTTGCCCAGGGTCACACAGCTAGTGAGTGTCTGAGGCTGGATTTGAACTTAGGTCCTTCTGACTCAAGGACTGATGCTCTATGCACTGGAAGCTGCCCCCCTTCCAACCTTTTCTTAAAAACTTGCAAAGAGAAGAAATCTTCCACTTCTCAGGGGAGACCATTAACCTGTGGGACATTTTTCCTGACAATGAACCCAAATTTGTCCCTTTACAACTTTTTCTTATTGCTCCTTTTTCCTCCCTCCTCCCTCTCCCTTTTCCTTGTTCTCCCTATACCTCAATGTCATATTTCAATCTGGGGAAGAATGAACTTGTTCCATGACAGTCCAGTCATATATAGCATGGAGAAGTGGGAAAAACAGGAGTCAGAGGCTCTGGGTCCTAAATCTGTCTACCTCTACTCACTCCCTGTGTGACCTAGGGCAAGTCACTTAAACTCATTGAGCCTCAGTCTCCCTAGGTGAAAAATGGTGGGGGAAGTTGGACAAAGTTATCTCTCTGAGGACCATCCCAGTTTTAATTATCCAGATTTGTGTTGGACAAGATAAGAGAAGACTTTTGCCAAGCCAGAAAATTCAGGAGCTGCATCTTCTGTTAGACTGAATCTCTTTATGCTTAAGTACAGTCTCGAGTAGATGACTCTTGCCTTGTGAATTTGGTCACTATCTTGTCTCAGCTCTTGGTATTGATAATAAGATCAAGTGTGGAAGAGGGAAAGGAGGAGACAGTGCCCATCACCTTTATGCTCTGGACATTCATTGCAATTGGTAAATTAAGCAGGATACAAAGAAACTAAAAAGTGCTAGACTGGGAGCCCCAAGACATGAGTCTGACCCACAGCTTTGTCACGTAACCCCTGACAAGCCCTTTCTCTCTCCTTGTGTCTCCATTTTGTCATTTGGAAAATAAGGAGGGTGAGTTTCCATCCTATAAGTTTGTGATTGATTGTTGCCCTTCCAGGTCTAAATTCTATCATTTGAGACACTTCTAAGAGTGGCAAATATTAGATTTTTTTTCAGGAACAAGCGATTTTGAGTTTTTGTACTTTTTCTATCAAACAGAGAAAAAATCCATCAAGGAAGTGCTCAGATTTCTATAACAGAACAAAAGGACAGCAATGACAAGTTTATAATGTGGCATGAATGAAAAGTGATAAAAATACATATTTCCTTTGAATTATTTTTTAAACCTGTGTATAAAAATAATCCAAATCTCCCTTTCTTCAGAGTCTTCCATCTCACCTTCTGCCATATGAATCTGACAGCTGTTAGCTAAAGCTGTTATCTTTCATTTCACATTACTGCCTTGGAAAGGATTCCTGCCCTCCCTTTCTCCCCCATGAAATGCATGTCTTACAAGTTGAGCTTATCCTTTTTAGAACTGCGTGTAGGAGGTAAATTGGTATGCAAGAGATTTTGGGTTCATTTAGCAAGCTTATTAACTATCAGATTACTGTTGTTATATCATGATTTAAAATCTTTGAGGCCCCAACCCAATCTCGTTGTCTGGGAACAATGGCCTCTCTGAAGTCAGGAGCCCAGCAATCCGCAAATCTGTCTTGCCTGGTGTCTCCTATGAACTGACTTTCAAGAAAGGAGGGGACTAGCAAGAAATTGGGATCTAAGAATCCTCCTTTCTTTATTTCTCTCTTGCCTTGCCTTGCCTTGCCTTGCCTTGCCTTGCCTTGCCTTCCCTTCCCTTCCCTTCCCTTCCCTTCCCTTCCCTTCCCTTCCCTTCCCTTCCCTTCCTTGCCCTTCCCTTCCCTTCCCTGCCCTTCCCTTCCCTTCCCTTCCCTCATTTTCCCTCATCTTCCCTTTTCCTCTTTCCTACAATCCTATTTTAGGGGTTGCCCTATTTTTCAACAAGGGCCAAGATACTAGGTCATTAGCCTCTTGAGGGCAGGGACTTTCTTAATTATTTTTTTGAAAATCTTCAACAGTGACTCATACATAATAGGGGTATAAAAATGTATGGAAGGAAGGAGCAAATGGACCCTTTTCAATTTATTTGCACCCCCAAAGCACAGTGGCCCAACCCCAACAGCACATTATATATTATACTCATTATTAATAGGATACAGTTAATAGCCTGACCATGTTGTAAAGTATTTCATAGGCAATTTTAGACATCTCGAGTTGAATCTTTAAGCACCTCTTTCAGGAAAAGAAAAAGGGGTCTGTACTTTGCATTGCCATAGAAACCAGATGTGCTTTGGAGAGCCAATGACAGGTGCAGTGTAAAGCAGCCGCTCCTGGTGGTTGATATCAGCATCCCCTTTAAAGTCAATGCCGAAGGTGCCCACTTCAGAGTCCCTCTCAGCCAAGGCCATTCTTGCTCTGGGAAGCAAAATAAATGGCAAGAGATCAATGCCCTCCTGCTCAGCATCAAGCTGTGAAATGGTGTCACCTGCATGCCAAGACCCTGCCGACTCCCACTGTTCCAGATAGAGGAGAGCAGATGTCATGGTGGTTTCCACACACTCACATGGTGGTTTGCCCACCTGCTTTTGCAAAGAAGACTCTGGTGTGGTGAGAATGGCTGTTGACGGGTGATCCGATGTTGGCTGGGCTTGTCTTCTTCTACAGGAGGTTCTTACAACCCCACCTTTCCTTGTCCTTGCCTGCCTTCCCTGGCTTTCTTCAAGGCTCAGCTCAAATACTCTGCTGCTGTTTATCCTTGGTTCTGAAAGAAGACCATGACATCGGGTAGATGATGCATGACATGCAAGTGAATTGGATTTAAGTGAGGAAGGGCTGTGCCAGGTCCGGCCTCACTTTCTCCTCTGGAGCTCATGTATCACCTTCTGCAACAAGTCTTTCCAAGTCCTCCGCTTCACCGTCTTCCCTCTGAGATTCCCCTGAATTAATCTTGTCCGTATCTTATTTGTACATGGTTATTTATCTTCCCCGTAAACTCCTTGAGGTCAGGGACTTCTTTTGCCTTTCTTTGTGTCCCTACTACTCACTATGGTGTCTAGCACACAACAGGAGCTTAATATAAGCTAGCTAACTAAGTTCAGGAGTAACAGAAACTGAACTCTGGGGCCAGAGACCATTGTCCCCACAGTGAAAAAAAATTCCATACTTATCTGATATTTTATTGTTTTCTGAGCACTTATGGGAAACATTATAGGAAAAAAATTATAGAAATATTATAGAAAAAGCCTTATATTTATTAGAGACATTGTGCCCTAGTGGAAACAGGAGTTAATCTTGCAGTCAGGAAGCCCTGAGTTCGAAACCTGCCTCTGAAACACACTGGCTATATTAAACTGGACAAGTAATCTCTCTGGAGCCTGGGAAACTCTTGAAAACAATATGAGTTGTTGAATTGCTAATTTGTATAAGTAGATGGAATTTCTACCCAGGGAACTGAGTCTTCTCATAAAATCACAGGTCAGGGAAAGCCTTTCTGCCTTATTCTCAAACATTTATTTGTAGATTGCTTTTACGTTAGTAAACCTTTTTCCTTTATGCACATTAATTCATTGGAGCCTCTCAGCAGTTCTGTGAAGCGTGCTATAGATATAACGATGCCCCATTTCACAGATGAGGAAAATGAGCCGTAGTAAAATGACTTGTGCCAATGGTAGGTTGTCAGTAGCCAAGGCAAATTTGGAGACATATCCACCCCAAATGTTTCCATGGACTATTTATGCCTGACCTATGGTAGAGCCTTCTGAGCTTGTACTGGTCTGGTCAATCACATTCAGACACAGTATACCTTGACTCCAACATAACGATGTTGTTTTGGTCCTCTTTGAGAATGAAGGATAACAACCAATCAATTAACCAACAAACCAGCTGAGGCAGGATTTGGACTGAAGTCTTCCCGCCGCAAGATCAGTAGTACTCTCTCCTCTGCTCCCTGTGCAACAACTCATCCCTTCCTCATGAAGCCCATTGGGGATCTATTTTACAGATGAAGAAATTGAGGCACAAAGAAGTTCAAGTGACTTGGTTAAGGTCATATGGACACCAGATGAGGGAGCCAAGACCCAAATCCAGGTGCTACTATCCTATACAAGGCTCTTTGTATTGCACTCTGCAGCTTCTCCAGGAGAAAAGAAAATCTAGTAGCAGATAGCATTCATAGAGCCTGAACAGGAAGTAACATAATTATACCCATTTTATGGATGAGGAAATGGAGGCTTAGAGAATTAAATGATATAGATAGATAGGTATATAGCTCATCAACAGAAGAGCCAAGACTTTCAGGTCTACCAAATAACTCCATGTTGTAGTTTCTACAAGATTTGGTGTTGATCGGTTGGCTCCTCCTACTTGAGTTCTGTTCTAGTTCTCTCAGTCCTTAGTCCCTACTCCTCACCTCCACCCAACCCCATTTAACCCACGTGTATTTTGTATTTACATGGTGTTTCCAGCAGTGGAAGTGAGGCCCTTGAGGGTAGGGACGATTTCATTTTTGGTTTTGTCTGTGTCCCTGGTACCTATCATAGGGCCTGGCACATAGTGGGTACTTAAAAATACTTGCTGGTTGCTTACTTTCTTGATTCCTATATTTAGGGTTCACACTGGTATGGTGTTTGTGTGTAGGTGAAAGAGACAGAGGTAGAGACATACAGAGACACAAAAAAAGACATAAGGAGAAGAAAGAGAAAATATACATAAACAGAAAGCAAGGGACAGAAAACAAGAGAGAAAGAAAGAGGGAGAGGGAGGGGAGAAAGAGAGAGAGAGAGAGAGAGAGAGAGAGAGAGAGAGAGAGAGAGAGAGAGAGAGAGAGAGAGAGAAGAGAGAGAGAGAGAGACAGAGAGAGGGAGGGAGGGAGGGACGGAGGGAGGGAGACAGAGACAGAGACAGAGAAACTACTTTAGTGAACACCTGCTGGTATTTGGAAACATTCACGATTAGATCCCCCATTCTCTGCTATCTGTAAGCCTTTTATTCACATGACTCACAAATGATGAGTCACTGTCAGTGGGAGACCATTAGTGACCTTCCTTCTCTTTGGCTCCCTAATGAAGTGTGTGACATCTGTGAAAAAAGATAGTCTCCTGTGAACATGCGGCAAAGCATTGTGTTATTTTCAAGGATGTAAGAGGAGGAACTGTTGATTTTGCTTTGACTGGGGTTTGGAGGCTGGGTGTTTGATCTGGAAAAACAAGGCCTCTTAGCCTTGTTTCCTGATATGGTCTCAGCCCAGAATTATGCTGGCTAATGGCTTGTTTGTTTGCTTGCTTTGGCTTGTGGCCTCTGTTTCCTCATCAGATCAGGGAGAGGGTTGGATGAGGATGAGCACTGGAACAGAGAAGGATCTTCTATTTAGAATGGATGTTAGAACTCAAAGAGACCATCGACCACTAAATGCTAGAGCTTGGAGAACCCTTAGAATGGGATGTCAGGGCTGGGAGGGGCCTTAGCATATAGAATTTTAGAACTCAAAGAGACCTTTAAGAAAGCATGGCACATGTGGAAGGTCATTAAGAGAGCAACTAATCCAACAGACTTCTTTTATATGTAAGGTAAGTGCTGCTTAGTGAAGATATGTAAAGTTCTCAAGGCGGCAATGTGGTGGAGTCATCTTGAACCAGTTCATAAGAGTAGATATTTAAATTTTCAGTGTGAATATTTACACATAAAAATTGGTGAACCCTACAAATCAGAGTTTATTACATTATTTTGTGGATTTCTAGACTTAATGAAGCAATAGAAAAAATGGTAAAAATGCAGATTAAACTTTAAAGTATGTAGCGCCTACAGAAAGCCAGTTGTTAAATATTTATCAGCGTCTTCCTGGTCTGAGGTCACACAGGTATTTAGTGGCAGAGCTGAGGCCCTAACATAGGTCTCCTGATTATTCAGTTTATTTCTGTTGGATCATTTTCAGTCATGTCTAATTCTTTGTGACCCCATCTGGGGTTTTCTTGGCAAAGATACTGGAGTGGTTTGCCATTTCCTTCTCCAGTTCATTTCACAGATGAGGGAATTGAGACCAACAGGGTTAAATGACTTGCCTGGGGTCTCCCAGCTAGTAAGTGTCTGAGGTCAGATTTGAACTCAGGAAGATGAATCTTCCTGATTCCAGGCCCTGTTCTCTGTGCACTGTTCCTCCCTCTATCTGCCCCGCTTTGTACTCTCTTAACTATACAGCATTGCTTCTGCCCTAAATGATTTCCTTAAAGTTCTTTTCAGCTCTAAGATACCACAACATCTTCTTGGTCACCTGGTACCATGTTGTACTTTATACCTTGAATTCTGAAATTATTTTCTAATGAAATAAAACACAGGGTCTGGAATATAGGCACTTAATAAATTAGTTAAATTAATAAGCATTATTAAGTATCACTATATTTAATATTATTCTTTATTGACTTTATCCACAGTCACTGAATGAACAATTAGATGCCTTAGTCCCATTTCACAAAGGGAAATAGAGTTCAGCCCCTTCACCCTCACTGAGGCAGTGTTAAATTGTGGGAAGAGCAATGGGTTTGCATTCTGAGGATCTGAATTTAGATCCCAATTCTGGTACTTTCTGCCTGCACGATCTTGATCATGTCCTGTGGCTGCTAGGTACTTTAGATCCCCCCTCCTCATAAAAGATCGCAGTAAAACATTTCTTAGATTCATTTTACCAGAAATTTCTAAGACGTTAAAAGGACTGTTAGGTTTCCGCCCTGTGAAGGTTGTATACCATCATGTCAAGTTCCTGGCAGTTGTGGGTTGTACAGACACAGGTGTCCACATTCTTGGCCCTCCTCATCAAGTCATTAAGCATTTATTAAATGCTTACTATGTGCCAGATAGTGGATAGATCCTGAAGTCAGAAAGAGCTGAGTTCAAATCTGGCCTAACACACTTACTAGCTATGTGACCCTGGGCAAGTCACTTAACCTTTATTTACTTTAGTTTCTCATCTATAAAATGGGAACACACTGCAGAAGGAATGGTAAACCACTCCTGTACCTTTGCCAAGAAAAACCCATGGACAAAAGTCCACGGAGTCACTTAGAGCCAGGCATGATTGAACAACACCAACATGTGCCAGGCATTGTGCCAAATACTGAGGATACAAAGAAAAGCAAAAAAAAAAAAATTAGAAAAGTCTCTTCTCTTGAGGAGCTCATAGTCTAATGAGGGAGACAAGATGCAAACAGCTAGGCACAAATAAGATATAAATAGGGTCAATTGGAGATAATCACAAAACACTAATGACTTCTTACAGAAAGTGGAGTTTTAGCGGAGAACTGGAGGAACTTTGATCAATAACATGCATGTATGAGGTAATTGAGATAATTGCTGCCATCAGGCATCTTAGGTCAGTTTTCACTTAAGTAGACTTTTTGTTGTTCATTAGTTTTTCAGTCATGTCTGACTCTTCTTGACCCCATTTGGGGTTTTCTTGGCAAAGATACTGAAATGGTTTGCCATTTCTTTTCCCAGCTCCTTTTACAAATGAGGAAACTGAGGCAAACAAGGTTAAGTGACTTACCCAGGGTCATACAGGTAGTAAGTATCTGAGGCTGGATTTGAGCTCCTGTTCTCTTGACTCCATGCCTGGTACTCCATTCATTGTGCCACCTAGCTGCCTACTTGTAAACCTACTTGGCACCTAAAGGAATTCAACCTATAATTCTGACTTTTTAAAAACCCAATTATACAATTACAAATTAACTAAACCTGTTTGCATGTAAGGGTCTGCAAACTCTCCTCACACATGAAAGTATTTTCTTCAGCCTAACCTGATCTTTCTTATAGAAAAAACCTCTGTTGGTTTAGTGAGCTTCCTCCTAGGAGTGCTTTCCAGCTAGTAGATGTTGCCTGGACATTTCAGTTGTGCCTGACTCTCTGTGTCCCTATTTGGGGTTTTCTTGTCAAAGATACTGGAGTGGTTGGTCATTTCCTTTTGAAGCTCATTTTACAGATGAGGAAATTGAGGCAAACAGTGAAGTGACTTGCCCAGGGTCACACAGCTAGTAAGTGTCTGAGGTCAGATTTGAACTCAGGAAGATGAGTCTTCCTGACTCTAGGACTCTAGGTTCCACCTAGCTGCCCCTAATATAGAAGAACTAAAAAGCTAGAGTGGCTTGCTGGATTACAAACTGTTACTAAACATAACGGAGTTATTGTTGCAAACATTTGGTAGCAAATGTTCTCTAAATGAACAATAATGTAGGAATTCATATTGCTACTGTAGACTCATCCTGTGACTGTCATGGATATTGGTCCTTATACTGGTGTGGATAAGGTTGGTGGACAAATGGAAACTTACAAAGGTCCTATGGATCACTTTCCCCATCTGGAAGCACCTGATGAAGAGATATTTGGTAGCATTCATGCTCCTTATACTCAACATTCTTCTGAAATATAACTATCTGTAATTCATCTCTTGTAATACTTGATAGCTTTTAATAAACTTAGCCAAAACATTCATGAGCATTTGTTGGGTCATGCTTTCACCTTTAAGTAACATGGAGACAATATTTACCATGTAGCTATTCATTTAGAAAGCATTTACTGCTAAATATTGGGGATTTGTAGGATAACCTAATCCCTTCTCTAACCCTGAGGTGCTTTTCATCTCTGAGATACCCCAGTTCTCCAATTTGTGGTCAGCTATGGCTCTCCAGGCCAGTGGTATAAAACTCAAACAGAAATAGAGGTAAGATGGGGGTATTAATCTGTACAAAATGATATCTGCAGGTTGCCTATTGACTTAGTTTTAAAATGTATCACTATCGACGTTTTATCACGTTTCTCTATTTTGTTAACTATTTCCCAATTATATTGTAATCTAGTTCAAGTGCACCCTGGGGAGTGCCCAGGCCCAGGCCCTGTTTGACACTTCTGTTTCAAGGTCTCTTTTATACTTATGTTCAACAAGTTTTGTTGAAAAATATTTGCTCCTCTACAGTTATCCCTGCTGCATTATTTTATATCTGAAAATGTCCTAGTCATCTATCTCAATTCAGTGAAAGGCATTTAAACATGATTGCAGCTGTGGGTGGAATATTCCTGAACGATTTATTCTGGTCTGAGTTATCATCTTAGATGTTTTTCTAGCACATTGACAAGGTTTCCCTCCCAGGGGCTGGAAATCAGAATGCCAAAAATAAGAAGGAAATTGTTGCAAGCACTTCCAGTAATAATAACAACACATTCATATAATGATTTCCTCACAATAATCCTATAAACGAGGTAATACCACACAAGGATCATCTCCCCCATTTTACAAATGACAAAAATGAGGTTTCCTGAGCTAAGGTACTCATTTATGCTTCTACAATGAATGTTAGAGATGGAATTGCAACTCAGGCATAGTATCACAGCTATAGAGTCAGAACTGTCTTTAGCAGTGTCCAGTCCAACTGGATATTGCTATAGATAAGGAAACTGAGGCCCAAGAGTTGAAATGACTTCTGCAGTGTAGTAAGGTCAAGAAGTGAGATATAAATGTAGGTCTTACTGACTCTAGGTTAGTATTCTACCCACTGTACCACACTGCCTCTCAAAGATCTATGGAAGTCACATCAGAGAATTCTGTCTATAAGGGTATAGCCCCCCCCCTTTTTTTTGCAAAATTGAATAATGTGAGCACATGTGTTGGCTAGTGAGAATATATTGTGAAAATTTCAGTGTGAATATTTATACCTCAAAAATCAGCAAACACTGCAAATCAGGGCAGGATATTATTTTGTTGATGGTCATTCTAGACTCACGAAATTGATGGAAAAATGATAATGGTACAGATTAAACTTAAAAGTGTGCTATGCGTACTTATTTTTGAGAGCCAGTTGTTAAATATTTACAAGCACACCACTGAATGTGAGGGAGAAATATCTCAAATATTTACCTCCATCCATCTTCATAATGACTCTACTGAAGCCTAGAAAAAAAAACTGAGAGGAGGGTGGGCTTCAGGGTTTGCTCCACCTTCTGTAAGTGACCCAGATGACTAGAGGATTCCATCCCAGCTGTCTTGGAGTCAGCACTACTGACTTCTCAGTTTCAGATCACTTAGTGCCTGACAAGAGATTTATGTAAAACCATCTGGCAGGATAAGTACAAGAGCCTTGTCCAGGCTTTCTGGCCCCACACATCTGTGGCCTGCATTGAGAGGCTCTCAGAGTACAAACAAACTGTAAATCAACATGGTCCTTCTTGGGTGCTTGCCTCTGGGGAACATGGCCAGTTAGAAAAACAGAGCCTGGCAACTTCCCACATTCAGAGTGTGGCTGGGCCTTTTTGGTGCTACTTGCAGAGTAAAACTGAGAATTAAATATATTAGTCCTTTCTTTTGACTCACCTGAACCTCTGCAAAGAAAGTACAACAGCACCTCTGCCAATATAAACTTTCTGCTTATTATCAGAGTGTGAATCCATCTTAGCAGATTCAGAACTCTGAGGTCTAATGAGGCAGTCAACACTGTGAGCTGCATGATAGCCTGATCATGCAGAGATACTGGGGGTGGGGAGAGTGTGTGTGGGGAGGACAATGAGGAGAGCTGTGGTATGGGGGGGAGAGACAGAGTTGTGAGAGAGGAAGAGGAAATGAAGGTGAGAAGGGGAGACAGAGAAAGAGACAGGGAAGACACACACAGGAGGAGAGCCCCCTCCCTCCTCTGGGAGACAGAGAAAGAGGAGACAGAAAGAGGAGAAGGAGGATCACAGTAGGAGAAGGGACAGATTGAAAAAGGAGACCAAGAATGAAAGAGAAAGTCACAGAAGCTATGGTGTGTGTGTGTGTGTGTGTGTGTGTGTGTGTGTGTGTGTGTGTGTGTGTGCTGGGATGGAAAGACAAAGTGGGGGGGGGGAGAGAGAGAGAGAGAGAGAATGCAGAATAAGTTGGAGGTTGTTGAGAAGAAAGAAGAAATCTGGCTTTGCCTGCAGTGCGCAGTGCACCACATCTGTGTCACGGTGGACTGACCAGCAGCTTCTCTTTCTAGTAAGACTCTTTCTCCTCCTACAGGCTCAGTCCTTAGCAGCCTGTGAACCTGGAAGACCTGATTCTCTGCCTCAATACTGGCCTTGAGATATGAGATGAAGTTTTCCTTTCATGTCTCATTAAGACAGAACAGTCTAGAGCTAGAAGTGCTCCTTATTTTTGGGAGAAGGAAATGGAAAATTGCAAGTGGTAGGTTCAAAATCTACTTTCATTTGGAAACAGTCAGATTTTTGTATATTCTCTTCTTCCTAGATTGTTGTACATTCTCTTGCTCTTAGTTCCTAGAGATGACAGAGAAGATGGGTAATGATGGAAAGACCAATAAGATATAACCTCTGATCTCATGGAGCCGCTAGACAAATGGTGGGCATGGGAATCAAAAATCAGCATCTGAATATGAACTAGTTCTCAGATTTTAGTTATTCAAACATCTGGGATACTTTCAACCATTAGCAAAAAGGGTACCATAGGTTCAAGGTATTCTACTAGTTCATATCTTACTTCAAGCCATTGTTCATTCCCCCCCCCCCCCAATTTATACTAGTTAGCTAGTACTAAGTCAAAACTAAAGCATTGAATTAAATAGAATGAAACAAACATTAAAAAGTTGCAACAGAACAACTTCACTCACCATAAATCCAGGGCACATTTTCCCACAAATGCACACATTGTCAGTGGGCAGAGTGGACTTTGATAGAGATCATGCATGAAAGGCATAGACAGCAGGATAACATGTGCCTGGAACATGTGTAAAGGGACACTCTTCATGGTCATCTCTTTGATGAACTTCCATTGTGATGCAGATTCCATCAAGACTCAATCCAGGCATCACTTTGTCTGCGAAGCCTTTCTTCTTAGCACTGTCTGCTTCCTCAAAACTTACTGTGTTTATTAATCAACCTAAATGTTGTATCTCCCCCAACCCCCAAGAGAATGTGAGCTCCTTGGATGCAGAGATATTTTTTCCTTTTCATTTGGTCTTTATATATTTCAGGACCTAGGTCAGTGAATTCTATGCAGTAAGTACTGAAAAAGGATTATTTAATTGAATGAAATTTAATAGATAGTGTTCTTACTAAATTGTCAGCTGGCACGAAGTGGAGAGGGTTCAGTGAAAGAGCTGACCAAAAACTGGTTGGCAAAAACATTGGATTGAGTTGAGTCAGAAGAAATCCAATAGGAAAAAATAGAAAGTTGGACATTTGGGTTCAAAAAGTCAGCTTCTCATGGATTAGATGGTGGAGACATGGCTAGAAAACAATTCCTGTTTTAAAAATCATGGAGTTTTAGTGAATTATTTTAGTGAATTTGATTAGAACCAGGAATATAATACAGCCTATAAAAACTTAATATGATTTTAGGCTACCTCCACAGAATGTACAGAAAGTACATGACAAAGTGGAGGAGACAGAGAGAGAGAGGCAAGAAAGAGAGAGAGAAGAGGAGAGAGTTGCTGGTTTCAGTCACTTAATTAGGCCATATTTGGAGTATTGTGCCCATATTTCAGTGACCATTATCTGGAGAGAATTCAGAAAGAAGCTTTAAGTCAAGCTGTACACTGACGAGAGGACGCAGTGGGCATGTTCATCTTGGAGGTGACTTTGATCAGTGGTGCAGAGGTGTGGGTGGATGACAGCTTCAAGCATTTGAAGGACTGTCATGTGAAAGATGGAATACATTCCTGTTTGGCCCCAGAGGAGAGAATTTGCAGTTACAAAGAGGTAGATTTAGATCTAAAGTCAAGATAAATTTCTGAACAATCAGATTGGTCCAAAAGTATGATGAGTTGCCTTGGGAAGGAGTTAGGACACCCTCATTGGAAGTTTCTAGCAAAGACTAGATGACTGCTTTGGGGGATGTTTAGAGGGGAATCTTGTTCAGGTCTGGGTTGAACCCAAGGTTCTGTCCTATCTCTGAGATTCTGTAATGGCATGTTATACCCAATTATCCTAGTCATGACATACTGTTGCCTCAGTTGTTCAGTTGTGTCTGACTCTTCATGATGCCATGGACCATATAGCACACCAGGCTCTTCTATCCTCCCCTATCTCTCAAAGTCTGTCCAAGCTCATGTTCATTGTTTCTGTGATGCTACCTCTACATCTCATCCTCTGTCATCCCCTTCTCCTTTTGCCTTCAATCTTTCCCAACATCAAGATATTTTGCAGGGAGTCTTGTCTTCTCATGATATGGCCAAAGTATTTAAACTTCAGCTTCAGTGTCTGACCTTGTAGTGGATACCCTAATGATTTTTTCATATTCAAAATAGCGTAGATAAGGAAATCGTATGTTCCTTTTAGATTTCAAAAAGAATGGAAAGAAGCTGAGCTGTCACTGGCTGACATCTGGTGGTTTGAGGGGACACCACACTCATTTGACTTGAGTTATATTTAACTATTAAAAGGAATTCTTGGTGTGGTTAATATTCTTCAGCCAGCAGTACAAATCATAGCTGATCTTTGTTTCCTTAGTCTAGGGCAAAGGAGAATTTAATGCCGAGTAAGGAAGGGTGAAGAAAATAGCTTATTTTCTTCATTTTCTTTTCCTGGGGATTATAGCTTCCTAAAAGTGTGAACGAGCACATGACAGCATTGTAGATTTAAAGCTGGAATGGACCTTAGAGGTCATCTAACTTAACCTGATTTGTGAGTTGCCCAGTGTCATACAGACAGTAAGTAGCAAAGCCAGGACACAAAAACAATTCCTCCTACTCACAATTCAACGATTTTTCCACTGAATCAAACTAACTCCCTTAGAGGATATTTTTTTGGCTGCAGCAATTTAGGGTGACCATCTTCTCAGGTGTGAAAGGTTTGTAATCTGTCGGGAGGGAAAAAGGGAGGAATTGCCTCTAGAGATGCAAAAAGAGATTCTTGAAAGCTTGAAAGCAGAGAATTTCATCAAGAGATACCTTCATTGTGTGGCCAATTATGCCAGTTGAATTGTTTACAAAGGTGCAACATGGCAGAGAATTATGGGACAAACTAGAATGTTAAACTGAATGAACTCTCATCACACCCAGGACAAAATACAAACTCCTTAGCCTGACATTTAAGGGCCCCTCTTTTCTGGCTCCCACCTCCCATTTCAGCCTTAGTTTATAGAACTCCTTTTATAAACCCTGTATTTCAGCCAAACTAGACTTTGGACCATTCCCCAACTCCATACATCTTCCCAAAAGATTCTTTCCTACTTCTATGCATCCTCACAATCCATTCCTCATGTCTGGGGCACTCCTTCCTCATCTCTGCCTCTCAGAATCCTTATTTTCCCCTAAGTCTCAGCTAAAGTGCTACCTACTTTGCAAACTGTGATCCAATCATTCTCCATTTGTAGGGTGTCTTATGCCACATTTTGTTACCTATATATCATTTTCCCCAGGTCAGCTGCAAGTTCCTTGAAGGCAGCATGGTGTAATAGACTTGGTGTTAGCTTTGATGTCAGAAGACCTAGGTTTCAGCCTCAGTTCCAATACTTACTAGCTCTTAAATGAGAATTATAATCTTATTCTTCTCATCTTACACAATGGAGCTCAGACAGCAATAGTCTTGGGACAGGTCAGTCCATTAATACCATTCTTTTATGATTAATATTTAGATCTTAGAGGACATCAACTCCAACCATCTCATTTTTATAGATGAGACCAGAGAGGCTAAGTAACTTACCTATAGCCACACAGCTAGTAAGGAGCAGAGCTAGGATTTGGAACAGGGCCCTCACATTCTATACCCACTGGAGCAGGCTCTGTGAAGTGATAACTGTTGGTTTCTAAAATATTTCTGTGGGTTTTTAATTGTATTTAATCATTATTATATTATAATTATTGCTTAGTCATTTTAGTCATATCTGACTCTCTGTCACCCCATTTGATGTTTTCTTGGCAAATGTACTGGAGTGGTTTGCCATTTCCTTCTCCAGCTCATTTTATAGATGAGGAGACTGAGGCAAACAGGATAACACTGAGACACACAGCTAGTAAGTGTCTGAGGCTGGATTTGAATTCAGGTCTTCCTGACTCCAGGTGTAGCTTTCTATTGGTTGCATTGCTTGGCTATTACTATTGTTAGTATCACTGCCACCACCATCACTGTCATCTAGGAGGATACAGACCTAGAGTATTTGGGCTGCTGCCATCCTTGGTTCCCCTGTCAGATCCTAGATTTTTCACATGTAAGTCATCTTCTGTGGGGAGAGAAGCTTTACAGTGAGGCAGTTAGGAACATGGTGGCTCAATGGTTTATCTTGGTCTCACTCCTTGGGAAATCAGGGAGAAGGGTGGAGGGAGGTACTTCCCCTGTTTCCATCTCAGGGTGAGTCGAGTTTTGAGCCCTCTGCACACTCCTTGTGAATTAGTCCCCAGGACCAGAATCTTACCACAGAGAAGGAGACTGTTATGCAAGCCAGAGGGATGTAGAGGTGGAACATGCTGAAACTGGGAAGGACTTAAAAAGTCATCTAATTATTACCATTGTTATTATTAATAATTATCACAAAAAATTTATAATGATAAAATCAACTTAATAGTTATTGTCGGTGATAATAAAATAATAACACTAATTAGCATTTTTAAATTTGTAAAGCACTTAAAAATATTGTCTCATTTTATCCTCACAACAATCCTGGGAGGCAGGTGCTATTATTATCCCATTTTACAGATAAAGAAACAGGCAAACAGAAGTTGTGACTTGTCCAGGATAATATAGCTAGGAAGTGTTTGAGACTGGATTTTAACTCAGGACTTCATCTGCTCTATCTCCTCTGCCACCTAGCCTTGCCCAAATGGAGGGACCTCTGATATAGCATTTTAAAAGTGTTTTTTCTTTTCTTTCCTTTTATCCAGTACTTCACATTATCAGCATCTGACCTTGAAAGAGCTGCTAATTCAATGGGGTAGACACTCCCTTTAATGACTCAGATGATATTTGAGAGTTGCTGTGCCCTAAGAAACCTATTTCCCTATGGCCAACTTTGTGATCTGTCTGTCTAAGCTTAACTAAGCAGGCCTCAGGCAACAGACACATAGATAGAAATAGGGATATTTGTTCTGGCAAAATGCAGGTTGGAGGGTTGGGGGAAGGGCATGTTTGCTGTCTTCCAGTTTCTGAAGGGCTGTTATATGGAAAAGAGATAAGACTTGCTCAGTTTGCCTCTAAGGGACAGAACTCAGAGTAATGGGTTGGCCAATTTAAGCTTGATGTCAGGGAAAACCTTCTTCCAATGAGGCTGGCCAAAGGTGGAATTGGCAGCTGGGAGAAATAATGGTTTTCTCCTCCTTTCAAACTTAGGCCAGACATCTACCTGTCAGGGATGTTATAGTGGGGGACTCTTTTGGGGGGATATGGGTTATTCTCAGTGGCTGCTCAGGTACCTTTAAGGCTCCAAATTTCTGGGATTCTGTTCATCAGCAGCCCATTTTTTGAGCCCTGATAGAATTCATACCTTGCTGTCATAGCCTATGAGGACTCCAAGTCACTTCCACAATATGATGACACCTAGGATGAGGACTCGATTGGAGGCACAATAAGAGATTTAGTGATAAAAGATGCTCTAGATAACTTCCTCCAGATTGGCCTTTAGATATATTGTGGTGTTCCTGGTTCCTTGGTGGGGATTGTTTACACTGAACAGAATCCTGTCCAAGTCTCTTTTTTATGCCTGTTATACCGGAACATTCCATACTTGAAATATTCAATTACAGCAACCTTAGAGCAGCAATTTTATTTGACGCATATAATTTGGTTCTTTTTTTTCTCGTTATAGACTGTGAGAGCTGGAAAGACCTTAGAAAAGCTAGGTTAGCTCCCTCTCATTTTACAGGTGAGAGGATGGGGGAAGGGAAGGGACCCAACTAAGGTAACATACAGAGTTAATGTAGATCTGGGCTTCATACACAAATCTTCCCATACTCCTAGTTCAAAACTCTTTCCACTACCCCACACTATTCTTTCACTGGTCTTTTTTGGGGGACATCTAGGATGACTATTTCATTTATCAAATAGCCAAAGAAATTCAAATAAGTGATAGAAAAGAGGATGTGATTATTTTGCACCAAATGTCCTGGAAATTCCACTACTGGACAGTGAAGATAAATGACCACACTTCAGATGTGATGAAAAATGAGAGATTTATTGCACTCAGGGGTTCAGTACCATGGAGAGCGCCAGGGAATGAGCTCTACTCTAATTTTCAGGGATGGGAATCAAGGCTGGAAAAGCTTTGCTGCGGACAGTCAGTTCATCTGGATTGAGATTAAAGATTCAAGTTGTATGACAATTTAAAAAGCAAATAGGAAACCGTAGTGTACGTTCAGGAAAAAAAAAAGCTGCATGAAAATAGACATTTCTGTTACTCTACAAATCGGTTCTAGTTCATGTGAAGGAGAAAACTCCTAACTTCAGGAACAAAATAGGAAGTAGTTTATATAATCAGGCTGCTGTGAAACCCCTATACTACATACAAACCACTTATAAAAAGTCACAAACTGAGTCATAAGAAAAATGGTGGCACAGGACACATTCTCCCTTCCCAAATGGAGAGATTTTTGAGCCATGATAATTTGCGTTGGCTATGATTTCTTCTCTATTATTTCACTGGTCCTTTGTTATGACCCCCCAGGCAAGAGATGTGACTTATAGGTAGCGGTGAATTCATTCTTTAGCAGGTTATTTTCTGAAACTTGGAATGGGATGGAGTCCATAAAATTGCCAACTTTTCCCCACAGCTTTTGCTGACACTCATCTAAGTTGGGAGAAACACTTAGGTCCAAGTTTGGTTCTTCATTCCTACTTCTATTGGCTTAATTTTGCATCCTGAAGATTTCTTCTCCAGATGATCTTATTGGGTGGATGTTGCAAAGAGGCACATTTAGGCTCAATAGAAGGAAAATTTCATGTTGTCAAGAGAAAGGGAGGTAGGTTTCCTGGAATGTTGGGTGGAGAGCCCCTGTGGCAAATCCATGGGAGGACATGGACAAGTGCCACATGGGATGAGAAGGCATGGATGATTGTGATTTGTATCACTGGAGGGAGTATCCACATTCATAAAATCACAGATTCCTTGGAGCATTTGACTAAGGAAACACTTCCCATCAAGCACAGCTCTCCAAAAGTAGAAGGAGCTGCCTTACGAGGTAGTAGGTCCCCCTTCATTGGAGGTCTTCAAGCAGAGACCAGATGACTGTCAGGTATGTTATGTGTGTGTTTTGGGGGGGTTGTTTTGAAGGTATGGGTTGAACTAGTTGCCTTCTGAGGTTGATTCCAACTTTGACATTCTGTGATTCTGTGACTTCTTCCTCATCAGACATCGAAGTTTTAAGCTGTAACAGTGCGACCATGCAGGATTCAGTCAGTCTACAAGATCAGAAGCCAGGACCTCATTGTCTCCAG
The DNA here is from genome assembly GCF_028372415.1 of Notamacropus eugenii. NCBI lineage: Eukaryota > Metazoa > Chordata > Mammalia > Diprotodontia > Macropodidae > Notamacropus > Notamacropus eugenii. The sequence goes on from NC_092875.1 coordinate 19,922,128, forward strand.
GAGTGAATAGCTTTCTTTAAAAGGTGATGTTGATTGTTGTTTGGCATGGGGAAATTTGGCATTGCTCAAGCCACGTGTATTGGAACTAGATCAGTGAAGTTGAAAGATCTTATACTATTAGTATTATCTAAGAGAGCTCTGGAATCAAAGAGATCATAGTGCTGTTTGAGTACTGTTATTTACCTGTGAAACTGCTCGGTTGATCTTGGTGGTGGTGGTGGTACAATTGCCTGAATCGGTAATGTTACTGATCTCACCGATTTGGGAAGTTTTGGTTAAAGTAGACTCACTTTGTACTGTGTCAGCCTAGAAGTTAGGGATTTCCTTCTCACTGGAATCCTTCAAAGAGAGGTTGGGGGCCCCTTTCTTGATAGGCTGATACTTTTGTGACTGGAAATTCTTCCATATCTGGTTTCAATTCTTCCTTAGCCCTCAGTCATTGAATGGACGTAGCCTCAGACAAACTTAGAAAGGTCAAGGTCATCCACTGCATCCCAGGCCATCACCAGTCTTCTTGACTTTTGTTTTGCCACTGACTTCAATGACTCTAGAGGAGAAAGGGAGGCACAGCTCTGCCTCACTTAAATCCAATTCACTTACAAGTCAAGATATCACCCTCATGATGTCATTGGTTCTCTTAGAGAATGAAGGATCGACAGCAAAAGCATTGCAGAAGAGACTCTTATTCAGGTAAAGATTGGATGAGATGGCCTCTAGAGTCCCTGCCAACTCTGACATCCTGTGATTCCATGATCCTTGTTTTGTTCTGTGTCCTATCTGGGTATTGTCCAGGTGATAAAATTGCATGAGGACAGCATAGTGCTGGACACATAGGAGGTAAACAAGATTATTTGATTGATTGACCTCTGGAAATAACTTAGGCAGGCCAAAAAAGTGCAAATACTCAATGTAGTATTCCAAGGGAACAGGAAATCTGTCCCCTACCCACCTCATAAGCCTGGACCTCAGAAAAAACCTGCCTGTTCAGCTGCTCCTCTGTATTTTCTGGGCCATGATGAGGTGGTGACTCTGGATCACAGCAATTCTTCCAGATCCACCTTGTCCAAACTTGCACTCTCAGATGGCCCTAGAATCACATTAAATCTTATAGCCCAGTCCTGGTACACCTCATGTCCTTGAAGGGCCAATTGCCATAAACATTAGATCCATTGAATCACAGATCAGAGAGACTTTGGAATTTGCCACTTGGCCATGATCTACCCTGTCACATGATAAAGGTGACCTGTACAACCTACTGCACTTCATTTACATTACTGGAGTTGACATTTACAAATGGGAGAATGACAACATTTTGGGGATCATAGGCTTATGGCTAGAAGGGACCCCAGAAATCAGCTAGTCCAACACCTTCATTTTGCAGATGGCGATTTGATGTCAAGAGATGTTAAATGATCTTGCCCAAGGCCCCACAGGTACTAAGTAGCATAGTTAAAGCCTCTGACTCCAAATCTAATGCTCTTTCCACCACTGCTCAAAAAATAAAACAAAAACCAAAAAAACAAAAGGAAGTTAGAGTATTATCATTTTATTCAGGACTTTTCTGAAGAGATTGTGTAGGAAATGACTGGTGGACAACTGACACTCATAGGATTTGAGTCCTGCACCCTCACTTGACCGATGTGGAAACAATGGCCCAGTCTCACCATTTTAGAGTTCTAAGGTACCAATTCTAGAGGCCCAAATCTGGATTTAAAAATCTAGAACACATTCATTTGGAGAAGAAAAGGAAGATGAAAATCCATGGGGCAAAACCTGGCTCAGTCATTCCTGAGAAGATATTGTCCACCATGAGATACTGGAAGCCACTTATCTCTAGCCAATCTCTTCTTTGTGTCCTATGGAGAAGTCTCCAGGAAGGACCAAGTCTGCTGTCTGTAACCTTCAGACATAGCATTCCACAGGACTTCATGTTTACTCTGCAACATGGGTCTTTCAGGTTGTTAGGAGGTGTCCAAAGATGTTGATCCGACACTTCAAAGAATAATCTGGGCTTTTTTTGTCTTCAGGCTGATACAAAAGGACTACTATTTGCAGCAAGTGTAGACATCTAGGTACATTTACATGATTTCATCAGTGTAGGGAATTCCCAGTGAGGCACTCTTAGCCCATGCAGAAAGGCATCTGCTCTGCAAATTTTAGCCTTAGGGAGCTGTCCAAGAATAGATAGATACATATGTAAACAAATGTCATAGATTTAGAAATATAATGGACCCTGGAGATCACTGGGTGCAATCTCTCATCATTTTACATATGAGAGAACTGAGGCCCAGAGATAGGAAGTGATTTGTTCATACTGTCATACTGCATTCAGACTCAAGTTATCTAACCCCAAATCCAAGGCTCCTTTCCAGGTATCATACGGTTATCCATCTAGCTTCTATCAGAATACTTATGTTGTGTGGCAACACAACACAGTGGATGAAGAGATCATCTTGGAGTTGGGAAGATGGTTCTGCTGATGGCTGTGTGATCCTGGGCAAGTCTCTTGCCTTCCTCTGTCTCAAGCAATACTCTAAGACTATAAGATGCAAAGTGACAGATGATCCATATTAGGAGAAGGAATTTCCTGATTGGGAGCTCCTAATGCCAGTGAAATCATAGGTATAGTTGGGGCAGGGGGGAGGGGAAGCATGCTAATAAATTGATTCAACATTACCATGAATTCAAAGAGGGAAATACTAAGCAGACAAATTTCTAAGGGATGGAGATTTGGTGAGAGAGAAGCTGGAATCAACATTTTTCTGAAGTTCCAATCATTGTAAATTTAGTTTCAACTCTTTAAACATGTTATGGTTGGTAGAAAGGTCCACTCAGTTCTCAGATTCCTCCAAGGAAGTCTCATGTCCAAAAATATTTAATCCCAATGATTTTAGTATCATCCTTATAAAAACAGACGTATATGAAACTGAAATGACACGCCTGGTGCATTCTTGGCACTGGTTTTTTGTTTTGTTTTGCCTTTACAAATTACAAATACAATCAGATATGTGAAAAGAAAAAAGTTATGTTCTTCAAAGTATTTTACATTCCAGGGATCCATATTACCTTTCTCTATACTAGAACAGATTTTAAAAACACCATTGTGGTTACAGATGTTGCACTAGGAAGACTGGAAAAAAAAGACATTGGCATGGCCCCAAAAATACCACCAGATTTTTCATCCATCAGAACATTGAAGGAATGCCCAAGTCCATCCCAACCTGGATATGTTTAGGGAAGCAAGGTTAGAGTTTAGACTTTATAAGAGGAAAATGTTTAGTTTTTCCACGTCAATACACTATGTTTCAGAATCATGGGATATTTATAGAGTGCCATCATTTCAATTGGCGTAGTCTTAGATGAAGCATCAAATATAAATAAAAGATGGAATTTTGCCCTTAAAAAACCCTTGACTTTCCTTTACAGTTGACCTTTTCTTCTCCAAACATCCTGCCAGCCATTCATCTCCAGGAAGCATTTTGACTATATTTAAAGGGGGTGAGGAACGCCATCAAAAACATGGCTCTCACATAGCAAATCTTGGGTTTCTCTCTGATAGTTATAGGGGAGTTGAACTTGATTGACATGGGTATGGAATGGCTTTCTCCCATGAAGGGGCAATCCTGAGCCTCAGACCATTCAGAAATAAGTCTAGATTTCCAGAGAGGAAGTGACAAACCTGCCATCCCATTCATCCTAAGATTTTTGAATCAGTCAATCTGAGATTCCCAAGGGGTACTGCATATGGAAAGAGGTGCTTTTAACACTGTGAGTCAGCTAATAGTATAAAATCTTGATGCTGCTGCAGGGGAGAATTGTTTCTGCTTGGCCCCACAGAACAGAACTAAGAACAATGGTGGGGGAAGCTGGAAAGACATAAATTTAAACTGGAGGCAAGAAAATATTTCCTAAAATTGAGTTATCCAAAATGGAGACCAACTACTTTGAGAGGCAATGGGTTCCTTCTAACTGGGAGTTTTCAAGGAATGGTTGGAGGTGTTATAGAGGTCATTCTTGGACTAAATGATTACTGAGATCTCTTTCTACTCTGGAATTCTTGGATTCTGAGGCAAGGGATGACTAAAGTTCCTAGATCATCCTATGCCCTGACATGGGGCAATATGCCAGAGAACATCAAGTGGGAGTTGTAAGTACAGGTCCCACTGATCTAGGTATGCACTAGTTTAGGGATGGAGAAGAACAATGGGTTTAGCATAGGGCTTTTCCACCCCTCCATCCTACCCCTAACCTCCACTGTACCTCCAGTGTTATTTGAATGACTTCCCCAAAGGAGAAGAAGTTCCACATTGGCCTGATTTCTATCACATATAACCATCTTATGTGTTTGGGTTGGGGGAATGGTGAAAAGGCCCTGGTACTATGTGGCTAAAGGGGATTTGTGACTGCCCTAATTGCCAGAAGATGACCACCTAATCTCTGTGTCCTGGGGTTTCTTCCCTTCTCTCAACTTAATATTACCAACTTGACTGAAGTCCTAGAGATATGCCTTTTTTTCTTCACCCCTGGTCTTCCACACATGCACTATCATGATTCTTTCTGCATTCTTCCCATTACCCTGAGGTACAAGAAGGGAGAGGAGGACAATGCAGGCCTCTTCTGTGACAGCAATTAATATAAGAAGCATTGAGAAGCAAAAAGGGGAAAATACAAAGAGATGGTAGTTGGATTCATTGTCACTTTGACTGCTGGGGTCCCTAAACTACAGCAGATCACTATCTACTATGTCTCACCTGGGAGACATATAGCAGGTTGCTTATAGCCCATTATATTCTCAGTCTTACTGAGTCTTTACTCTGTCCCTGGTAGTTGATCAAGGTTCCACCCCCTGCTTCATACACTATACTGCCCATAAGGGAAAGAAGCATGGTTGGCTTCCATTCTGCCCTTTACAGTCATTTCTTTGCACTCACAGTCCATTTAGGCCTTCAGAGAAAAGGGGACTGTAGCTTTAGACCTTGGAATGTGCTTTGCAAAAAATCAGTTGGGGAAGCTCCTTCTGGTCAGGCCTTCCTATCTATATTACTTCCTGTCTGCTTCAGCCCTATCTTACCCCTACTTCTATATCTGCACGTTGTCTCTCCTGATAGACTAAAAGGTTCTTGAGGGCAGGAACATTTTTATCTCTGTTTCTCTAGCATTTCTCACAGTCTTTGAACACAAGAGCTGCTTTCTAAAAATGCTAAAGGATTGATTCAGTCTATCCTCTGATAATGTTTAATATAAAATTTTGGAATAATCTCTTTGTTCTCTCTGAAGCAAACTCAGAGAGTGCCTCTTCCTATGTCGGCGGGGGCCAGCCAAGGCTGACTTTGCATTCCTTGGGAGACCTTTGACCTGGGATGCTGTCTCGAGCGATGGGACTTTCCTTTGTGTCTTGTTATCTATAGACACATACTATGTTATGGCATATTAATGGTAAAGAAAATATAGATATCTTAGGTGGTAATTTCTATTGAACTTTGTTTACCCTTTCCTATGTCAGTTATCTGTTTAGGGCAGGAAGCCTGCCACTCACTAGTGGCAGGATTTCCTTCCTTATCACCCAGACATATGTTTACCCAGCCTGGAATCACAAGGCCTGACCAACATTACTTTGTTAATTGTCTTGTCTTACTAAATTTATGATTTGTTCAACTAGGAGAGTTCCTTTCTCTCAGCAAAATGTATATAAGCCAGAAGATTTCTGCACTGGGTAGCCAGAACATTTCTGGCTCCATAATGCATTATGTTACCGTTTTCTTTAATAGGGAATTGATTAATTAATTAATTAAATCATAAAATGTATGCATTTAGCCTGTTGCCTTTTCTCTAATCGAGTTTTCAGGTCAACACCTCCTTCAGTGGAATTTTAAGTTCCTTGAGGGCAGAGATGGTTTCTTTTTTTGTAGTTGTTTTCCCAGGATATAGTGAGTGTTTATAAAAATGCTTGTTGATTAATTGTATTCTCAATTTGGGAAGGAGTATTGAGTATTTGGGAGGAGTATTTGGGGATTATATGGCAGGGGTAGGATTAGGGAGAGAGGTCAAGCACAATTCAGGTAACCTTTCAGTTTAAGATACCGTTCCCCTAATTGAAATCCATAGATTGGTGTTGTTTTCAGACAACAAGAAAAAAAAAAGTTAAGCATCCCCCAGGGCTCCTAAGGAGGCAGAGTTGGAAAGACTTTGCTACCTAAATGCAAGCTAATTTCTGGCAGCTACAATAAATGTCACCTCTCTCTTTGTCCTTACTGAGCAGCCACCAGGGAAAGAAGTCACACAGGCAGATGGTGAGCCTGGGGTCAAGTTTCCCTCTTCCTGCTGAGACCCAGAGAAGTCACTGACCCTTTTCTGCCAATTTCCTGAGTCAAGCATGAAGCTGGAGAGAGAAGATATCTCTCACTTCAGAGACCTTGAAAATAAGCATCTACCCCCACAGACAGCTAATGATATGAACAGGTAAAGCAGAAAAGGTTGGACAGTGAGGAGGATAGCTTTTGCTACTTGGATATCCCCTGAGGGAGGGAGAGAAATGGCAAGAAATGAGTAGGGACTGACCAGATTTGGTACCCTGTACAAAGTATCATTAAAACCTAAAGGATAAGCATGAGAACACAGCATCATATTTGAGATCAAACTGGCCAAAGTCCCTGGGTCATCTCCAAGGGCCAAACCATGGTCCTGTGGAGCCTGAGCCATCTGGCCTATAATATCTCTAGCTGCCTAGAGACACCTCCCCTCCCCCTCAAACCTTCAAAGCCTCACTCCTGGTGGCCCAAGTCTGGACATTGCAGCAACCTTGCCAATGCACCATTTTCTTTTGTGCCATCATCCAGAGAGACTTCACCAGCAGATCATGGCCCACCTTCTTCCCTTTAACTTGAACGACCAAACACACAAACACATCTGCCCTTGGGACTGAAGCTGTGCCAAGTGCCTGGCCTGGACAGCCACCCCAAACAGTCGTGCACACCTATTTCCATTTAAATTTAATAAATACAGTGAAGAAAACAGAAAATCTTCAATAAGGAGTCTAAAGGAAAGACAATGGAAGAGCCAGGGTTTCAATCGAATGCCACGTGGTCTCCGGATGAGTTACTGAGGAAGTCCTATTGTCATTCACATCACAGGTCACATCTCGAGCAGAACTGTCTTTATATTGAAACTTCATATTCTCTTGTTTCCTGTGACAGAGAGAAGAAAAGAATGTATGTAATTTAAATTTTGCAAGGTGCCAAGATTGGGGCCCTTAGTTTTAGAAGTGGCTTCATGCCTTGGAACAAACTCCTTTATTTCTCTGAACTAGTTTCTTCCATGGTAATGGGGACATCGTAACCTATACTTCCTGTTTCAGAGTTAAGAAGCTACAATATGAAAGGAGTGAATGCAGGCAAAACCTTTTATATATTGCAAAGTACTAAATAAAGGTAACCTGGTAGTAGTATCTCAGTCACAGAATTTAAATTGGAGGGAGCTTAGAGATCATCTAGTGCAACCCATCCCGGAATCAAAATCTTTTCTCCAATGTTCTACTTCTCACTGTTTCTATTTGCACTGTTCAATTGTTTTCAACCATTTCTGACTCTTCGTGACCCTATATGAATTTTTTGGCAAAGATATTGGAGTGGTTTTGTCATTTCCTTCTCCATATCACTTTACAAATGAGGAAACTGAGGCAAACAGGGTTCAGTGACTTGCCCAGGGTCTCACAGCTAGTATGTGAATTCAAGACCCAGCACTCTGCACTATGGCGCCACCTAGTGGCCCACTATCTTTGTAACCATGGGCAAATCACTCAAACTCTGTGGACCTCAGAATCCCCCTTTGGTTCCCAATCCATAATCTTGGGGGTCTAGTTTCAGATCTTGTCTCTCTCTCTTATCTCTATGGCTCTAAGCCTCTTATTTTCTATATGAGTGGCCATCCAGAATTCTCACTCCAATGGAAGAGTTGTCTCCACATCCAGAGGCAGCTCATTTCATTTCAGGATAGCTCTAATTGTTTATTGGGAAACTTTTCTCTACACCAAACTTCCATTTTCTTCTTGGCAACTTCCCCTCATCATTCTTAGTTTTGTCCTCTGCTCCAGGCAGAACCAGTTGCATCCATCTTCCATGTGGCAGCCCTTCAAATCCCCAAAGACACACACACACCTCCAGCTTTCTTTCCTTGCTCCAGTTTTCTTTTCTCCAGACTAAATATGCCCAGTTTTACAATCAACCCTATATAAACTGGGTTAAAATACTTCCCTGTATTTATTGATGTCTGTTGGCCATCCTCTGACATATTTTCTTACTCCTTGAAATATAACACCATAGGATTTAGAGCTGGGGGAGGAACTTAGAGATCATCTCATCTGTCATCATTATGTTAAGGATAAAGACCTTGGGCCTGCCAACTATTTCTCCTCTTAGGAGTCTCTAAGGTTGACTCCCTCCTCACTACTTCTCACTGCCCAAAGGAGTTGAAGCTCTTTGTAACTGTATGTAAAGCACAATTGAAACACCATTGGTTACTGTCATTTATTTAGTCCATTCCCTGAGAGGATTCTATCCTCCTTCACCCTCTAGATTCAAGTTGACCACTCTCACAATTCTAGCTTATTTAAATCTCCTCTCCTGGGGAGCCTACAGGGTCAGCCCTTCCTACCAGTTGGTCACTCTCTGTTGATGTAAAGGAACCAAGTGCTTATCTCCTCCTAAGCTCTCCTAGTGTCTTTTTCAATGGAGATACAAAAGAACAAAATGGTTGTCTCCCTGACTGCCTGCAGTGGGAGATGCAGAGAGCCCTGATGGCTGCTTCCCTTTGACAACTACCCCGGGAATTATGGGGAATTAAGCCTTCAGTTTCAACATTCCATCATTTCAACACCAAGAAAATGAAGGCACAAGAATGAGAATACAGATCAACTCACCCCCGTTTCGTAAATTGGGTTGTCAAATTCCGTCTCCACTGTGATCTGACTGTATGGGTGAGAGTACATTAGAGGCAGGCGCAAGTTGGAGTAATATCGACACCTGGAGGAGAACATGAAAGGGACAAAAAAGTTACCTTCCCACGGAAACATCTTACAGCGCTGAAGGAATGCAGGTTTGTTCCCATGCCCTTGGAATCCCTCATTTTCTTCAGGGCTTGGCTTAAAAGCATCACCTTCTACATGGTGCCTTTCTTGATCCCCATTGCTTTGAGTTTCTTCTCCCCAAATTATCCTGGCTCTATCTTGTGTGATTTTTTTTGGTATCTCTCTGTGCACATATTGTCCGCCCTAGCTAGATTACAAGTTCTTTCAGGATGATTTTGTTTTTGCTTTCATATTACCAGAATTTAGTATAGGGCCTGGCACATAGTAGGAGCTTAAGAAAGGTACTGAAGAGGACTACAGATGACTGAATTAAGGTAGTGTTATTGGCAAACAGATCACCCCTCACCCTTACAATTGCTTGCACCTTTATATCTCATCCGGTCCCATTCTGAGACTCTTTCCTCTCAGTATTAAACTTGGTAAGGAAGCAGCAAGATCACTCAGTGGGACTGAGCACGGGATTGAAGTCAGAAAGACCTGAGTTCAAATCTAGCCTCAGATACGTATTAGTTGTGTGACTGTGGGCAAGTCACTCAACCTCTAGCTGCCTCAGTTTTCTCATGTATAAAAAAGCGATAACATCACCTCTCTCAGAGTTGTTGTAAGGATACAGTAAGATAATATTTATAAAGCACTTGGCAAATTCGAAAGTACTATAGACATGGTATCTATTATTGCTTTTATAATTAGGCTATAAAATAAATCATTGTTTGCTGATGGATTGATTTTGTTCCTGCTAATAGAATGTAAGATCCTTGAAGGCAGGGACAAGTTCACTTTTGCATTTTTGTTCCCAGCACTTAGCACTGTGTCTAACACATAGAGTTTAATAAATGCTTGTTGATTGATTGAATAATTCACAAATCTTGACAAGCATCCAGTGACACTTATAATATCTTTTCCCTTAGCTAACAGGAACTCTAATCATCATTATTTACTAACAGCAGTGGCAGGAAGCAGAACTCAGAGACAGTAAGAATGGATATACCCACCTCTGCCTCATTCTACCTGGGCCTGTGTGGCTTAATTGAAATCTGGAAGGATGATTGGAGGCATTTGGCTAAAGGATTTATGCAATGTACTGGCATGGTGGCTGGCTCTTACCTGGTGATGTAGATGTAGGCACCACCCAGCAGTAGGGAAATGATGAGCACTGGGATGAAGATGGCCAATGCCATGTTTCCCCCTTCCAAGGAGGTCTCTGCTGCCGCTTCTGCTACTAAAAAGGCAACATTTGTTAGGAACTTGTTTCTTAGAGGTTTCAAGGGGGGCACAGTTGAGCTGTGGCAAGTCTGACCATGTCACCCCTCCTGCTCAATGTATTTTAATGGCTCCCTATTAACCTCTCAGATAAAATATAATCTCTTCTGTTTGGCATTTCAAGCCTTTCATAATTTGTTCTAACCTACTCATATAACCTTATTATACGTGATATCCTTTCATGAACTCTTTGGGCCAGGCAAAGTGGCTTTATGGCTTTTCTACATGCTCTTGATCTTCCATTTCTGTGCCTTTTCCAAGGCTGTTCACAATGCCTGGAAGTACCTCCTCCTTACTTCTGCTTCATGGAATCTCTAGTTTCTTCCAGAGCTCAACTGCCACTTGCTACATGAGACGTTTCCTTCCCTTTCCTTCTCATCCCTTTCTTTGCCTTGCTTTGACTCCCCATCCCATCCCATCCCATCCCATCCCATCCCATCCCATCCCATCCCATTGCTTGTCTTCCCTTCCCTTCCTTTCCTTTCCTTTCCCTTCCCTTCCCTTCCCTTCCCTTCCCTTCCCTTCCCTTCCCTTCCTTTCCATTCCCTTCTCTTCCCTTCCCTTCTCTTCCATTCCCTTCCCTTCCATTCCCTTCCCTTCCATTCCCTTCCCTTCCCTTTCTTTCCATTCCCTTCCCTTCCCTTCCCTTCTGTTCCCTTCCTTTCCCTTCCCTTCCCTTCCCTTCCCTTCCCTTCCCTTCCCTTCCCTTCCCTTCCTTTCCATTCCCTTCTCTTCCCTTCCCTTCCTTTCCATTCCCTTCTCTTCCCTTCCCTTCCCTTCCACTCCCTTCTCTTCCCTTCCCCTCCCTTTGCTTTTTCCCTCCCACACAGTAGACATTACTTGCCCCTGACTTTGTGAGGCCAAGGACTAACTTCTTTTTCACCTCTAACGTTTAGAGCATGGCTTGGCATATAGAAGGCATTTCACATGATTGCTCCCCAATTGATTTAGAGTCAGAAGACCTGAATTTGAATACTGACTCAATCACTTATACCTTACATGAGCCTAGAAAAGATGTTTGACTTCCATGGGCCTTAGTTTCCTTTTATGTAAAATGAAGGGGTTCACAGAACACCAGAGAACTGGAAGACAGCCCAATGGCCATCTAGTGCAACATGTACCTGAAAGGAAACCCCACTGCAATATACCTGACCCATGGTCATTCAGCCTCTGCTTGAAGACTTACGAGGAGAAGAACCCATTACCCTTGAGGCAGGCCATCTTGCTTTGGACAGAACTCATTATTAGGAACATTTTCCTGATCTTAAGCCCAAATTTGCCTCGTTGCAACTTCCACAAACTTCCAGGGGCTCCCGGCTCTGCCTTCTGGGGTCAGATGGACTAAATACAATCCCTCTTCTCTAGGAGAGTCCTTCACGCTCCTCACCTTCCCCACTCTGTCTTCTCTTCCTCTGCTCATACAGTTCCTTCCCCTGATCCTCATATGACATGCTCGATCACCCCACCACCCCGCTTACCTTCTTCTGAATAGCCTCTAACCTACGTGCCCCCTCACATCATGGCTTACATAGCTGCTAAGGTTCCTTCCAACGCTGAGTCTATGCTCCTATGACATACGTAAAAGAGTTTTCCATCCTTATAGGAACTCACGTTTGGCTTCTTGATATTCCTGCCCTGCAAACATGCCAAAACCCAAGGAACTAGAAAGAGTTAGCTTGGAGGAAAGCAGCCTCAGGTGACTCATGGTGGCTGTTCAAAGGGCCATCACTTGGAAGAGGGAGGAGTCTTGACCCCAGAAGGTCCTATCAGGAGCAGTGACCGTGTTCTTAGAGTGATAGCCAGGCCTGATTTCATGGGGAGACATCAGTAACAATAACAAACCTTCCAACAAGTAGGACTGCCCCAAAATTGAATGGACTGTCTCAAGAAATCTGACACCTCCCCGGAGATGTTTCTTGGGGTGACCTCTTGCTAGGGGCTTTCATTCTGATAAGGCTGGGTTAAGTGGCTTCTAAGGTCCCTTCCAACTCTACAACTTAGTTATTGATTCCTCTGCCCACCCTAGGGACTCTAGAAACCCAGCCAATCAATATTCCCTCAGAAGTAGAAAGACCTGAATGTCTTAAGTGCCAGATGATCATCTCGAAGAGGAAGATGAGGCAGGGCCCAGAGGAGGGAATGTGGGTAAAAAATACCATAACCATATATAAAATTAATGTGACAGCAGAAGAGGCCCAGGACTAGGCAGTGGGAACTGTGAGTTCTAGTTTTGGTTTTATCATTAACTTTCAGTGTGACCTTGGGCAAATCGTATTTCATCAAGCTACCTCAGTTTCCTACCACTGGGTGGGACTCAATGATTTTTCAGATGCCACAGACCTTCAAGATTCTGTGCCAGCTCTGAAATCAGAAAAGGTCATAGGATAATAGCATTAGAGCTGGAAAGAATGTTGGAGGCCATCTAGTCCAATCTCATCATTTTTACAGATGAGAAAACTGAGGCCCAGAAAAATGGGATGATTTGTCCAAGGCCACAGACTTAGCAAGTGGGGGCAGCTAGGTGGTGCAGTGAATCGAGCACCAGATCTGGAGTCAGGAAGATCTAAATTCAAATTCAGTTTCAGACACTAGCTGTGTGATTCTGACAAATCACTTCACCACATTTACCTCAGTTTTTTATCTGCAAAATGGGAACACACTGGAAAAAGAAATGACTAACCACTCCAGCGTCTTTGCCTAGAAAACCCTATGGATAAGACCATGGGGTCACGAAGAGTCAGGCATGACTGAATGACTCAAAAGCTAAAACAAGGCATAGCAGTTAGACATTTGAAGCACAGCTCTCTGACTCAAAATGAAACATCATTTCCACTGTACCAGACTACCTCCTTGACGTGAAAGGAAGGGAAAGGGTTTTGTTTTAGGGAAAGGTGAAGGGAACGAAGGATGGGGGTCAATTCCGGACTCAGAGAAGGAACCACTTACCTAGTCCAGGCCGAATAAAGTATTACCTCTATTGAGGGGAGAATGCTATTCCATGGTAAGGATAGAGAGTGACATTCTGGGTCTCTGACACAAGGATGGTACACTGGGGGAGAGGGAAAGGTAGTGTGCAGAAGTGGCAGAGGTCTCACTCCAGCCATCTTGGCTGACTGTTCTTGATGAAGAGCTACTAACTTTTGCTGGTTTGTACTGCAAAAGGCTGGTAAGTGTTGTTTGCATGCTCTGTCTCTTGCCTTGGGACAAAGCTCTGATTGCCCCATCTTAGTTATGGTTCCAGGCAGGGTGATTTGTGTGCTGAATGTGTTTTTGGTCTTTTATATCTCCAGGCATTGGAGATTCTGAAGGTCATCTTTCCAAGCCACTTCCCAGAGCTGGCAAAACCAGACTTTGTCCCTTGGATGACTCCAAGGTCCCCAGTATGGCATTATTTCTGTGAAGCTAAGAACAGGAACTAGGTAGAGGGATCACTTGTAAAGAGCCATTTGAAAAGAACCCTTCTATCAAGTGTTCATGATAAATGCCTAACGTGCCTTTGTGATTTTCACTGTTACCAAGCAGCTAAGGCACGTCGGAAGTTCCCATAGTTCACCCCTCCCCCCCAATAAAGGCACAAAAAGGGGGAGTTTTAGCAGGAAAACAATCATGGACCATAGAGCTAGAGCAGGAAGGGACCTGTGAGGTCATCTAATTCAACCCTTTGCAGACAAGGAAACTGAGCCTTGAGTAGGGGAAGTGCTTGACCAAGGGTACGCAGCAAGTACATGGATTGGGCGAAGGTTCCATCACTCTAAGTCTAATATACCCAATTTGGTACCCTTTCACCTTCACCATATGGCCTACCAAGAGAGCATCCTCCTCCAACTTATCAAATGGAGTAAAAAATGGCTGCCCCCTGCTGCTACCTTTCCCTTCCTCCTCCTTAACTGGCTCTGTCCCTGGGTCCATATAAAAGTGCTATCAATTACATCAGATGGAGTTGACTTAACCTAGTCCCCATTTCCAGGTGTGCTACTTATCATCAGGAAGCTTAATGCAGTCCCTGATGTGCTGAGGCAAATTGCTTAATTGGCTGAAAAATCTTACAACTGGCTTATTTGAATAAACTGCTTCTCCAACATATGAAATGTCAGTTTCTTTTATATCTTCCTGTGCAGGGAATTGGTGCCATTGCTATCCTGGTGTATTTAGGTATCTGAAGTGAATATCCAATTATTTTTCACAATGGCACTGCCCATGCAGCTGTTGGCAGAGAAAGAAATGGGCTTTGCAATAGTTTGATAAAGATGCTCAGTGACCTGCCCCATCTTTCCCATTGTTAAGTTGTGTTGGGGGAATTTTCATTGTGCAACTCACCTTCTAAAGCATGCTCGAAGCTGTCTTGATTAACTGAAAGAGAAAGTGGAAAATATTGGGACTTGGAAAATGCATTCATCCTAGTCTGGTAAAACATGAAAAGAAAATAACAGTCAAAACCCTTCCTACCAGGCACCTTCACAGAGCCAGCCATTTTGCTGGGTATCTGATCCCAATACAATGTGCCCCATGGCAGCAAAGACATGAAGTCTTTCCATTAAAGGAAACAATTTTCCTCCTCTATACTTCAATGAAGGGAAATTCCCCAAAGCCACCCAAATCATTGTCTTGAAGCACAGGTCTGACTATGCCCGTCACCTGCTCAAAAATCTTCAGGGGCTACCTATTACCTCTAGGATAAAGTAGAAATTTCTCAGCCTGGAATGGCCCCAATCATTCATGTCAGTTTTATTTCATATTATTTCCCTTCCAGCCAAAATCATACTGCTAGGCTTTCTCTGAAGCTACCTTCTATCTCCCATCATGATACATAATGGCATAAACCATAGCCCATACCTGGAATGTCCTCCCGCCTCCTCTCCTCTGGTGTCTCCTCCCTCAAAATTACCTTGTATGGACTTGGCTTGGATTTTGTGCAGACTTAGCTGCGTACAAGTCATCATGCTCATTAGCATGTAAATTCCTTGAGCTGAGGGACTGTTTTTCCCTGTAATCTTCATATTCTCAGCACTTTTCACAGTGACAGGAATGTCACTTAATGTGACATTAATGTGCTTAATACATGCACCCTGATTGACTGTCTTTCTTGAACACTTACTAAGGTGCCGCCTCCTTCAGGAAGCTGGTTCTGATTCCCCTTTAATTGTCAGGGTTCTCTCTCTCTTCAAATTACTTTGTATTAAAGAATCAGTTTCCATGATGTAGCTCCTACTTCCATCCCTGTGCCTCCCTCCCGGTAGAATTCAAGCTCTGTGAAGGAAGGGCCTGATTTTTCACTTTTGTGCTTAGCACAGAGCCTGGTACATATATAAATAGCAAATGAGAATTATTGGGGATTTTGTCAGCAAAGGGAGGGCCACCAAAGCATCTATGACAAATCCTAGGAAGTTGCTTGAGGCTGAGGGAGGTTAAGGTCATCTAGGTGAAAACAGGCCAAGGGGGAATTGAAATGGAGAGGGGAGGATAGGACAGGAGAGAGGAGGGGAAGGGGGGAGAGGAGAACAGTGCCCTGTCCATGAGGACAAGCTTCCTGGGCACCCTGCCTATTGAGTCTCCTTTGGATCTAAAAATGCCTAGGGGCGCTGAGAGTTTAAGTGATTTGCCAGCATTATCTGTCTAGTGCTTAAAGTATGCTTAGCCAGTATGTGCCAGAAGACAGATCTGGACTCAGGTGTTCCTGATTTTGAGCAGCCTCCAACTCCCCATTCCTCCCTCTCTCTCCCCCTTCTTTATACAATAATGTCTGTCATATGTACCACAAGTTATGGAAAACACACATTTTCTTAAGGATTCAATGACTACAGATCCACAGAATTTGTGAACTGGAAGGGACCCAAAAGTCATCCAGTCTGACCAATGAATAAAGAAATCCTTACTTCAGTGCCCCCAACAAGAGCATGAACAGATAGAGCCTGAACAATATTTTATCTAACCTTGATACTATCTATAGATATAGATAGGTGGATAGTAGCAGAAACTTTCTGTCCTAGGCGTTCCCTCTATCAATGAAATAAAAGGTCCAGTCCCTAATTAATGTGTGTATATGTATGCACATATTACACAACACATATGTATGTATACAGACATGTGTATAAGCATATATATGTATATGCATGTGCATATACACATATAGTATAGCAGCACCCTGTATTAGTAGTACTATATATGTGTGCTATATATTCTATGTACGTACATGCATGCACACATCTCTCTCTGTCTCTCTGTCTCTTTCTGTCTCTCTCTCTCTCTGTCTCTCTGTCTCTGTCTCTGTCTGTCTCTGTCTGTCTCTCTCTCTCTGTCTCTCTCAGTTTTAGGGTCAGGGAGACATGGCTTCAAGACCTGAACTTGGGCAAATACTAGCTATGTGAAACTCTAAATGTTCCCTGATAATTCTCTAAAACTATAAATCACTGAGCATGTGTACATCTGCATTGGCAGAGAGAGTTTCCTATAGTGATAGAAACCTTAGAGACTCTCTCTCTCTATACATATACACACATGTATATACACATATATGTATATATGCATGTATATGACACACATATTGTATACATACATATATGAGTATGCACATTCATATTTGAAAATACACCTATTTAGATAAGCTTAAATGATCAGGTAAAAGGGAGGTAATTCAGCATAGTTCTTACAAGGACTTTTATACTGAAATGGATTGGGGATCTCACAGATATGGACTTTATGTTTTTTTCCTTTATTCATCTCTTTTCCTTTCTTCGCCTTTCTTCCTCTCCCATCCTTGTCTCTCCTCTCCTCACATTCCTCTGCTCTCCTCTCCACCCCTTCCTTCCCCTTCCCTCCTTTCTTCTCTGTTTCTCTCCTTACTCATCTCCTCTCCCATCCTCCCCTTCCCTCCCTTTTCCTCTTCTCTACTGTCCTCCCCTCTCTTCCCTCCCCTCCCCTTCTCTTCCCTCCTCTCTTCCCCTCTCCTCTCCTCTTCTCTCCTTTCTCCTTTTGCTTCATTTCCTTCTTTCAAAGAAATTGACTTTGGAGGGTGGCTTATATTCAGGCCAGGAGAGCTCATCTCAAGTCTCAGGCTCAGGGTACAGACACTCTATTAATCTTTTCATCTCCCTCTCTCTGTCCCCCTAAGAAATAAATAAAGAACTCTACACACAGTAGATGTTTAATGCATGTTGTTTGAAGACAATTGAAGCTGAGTGTGAGTGGCTTATACTAGGGAGATGAGCTAGTCATGAGAGGGACCAGAGCCACTCATTGTTCATTGTATTAAGGTATTAGAAGGCAGTGTTGTTCAGTGTCATGTAGAACTGCTCTGTGAAACTTGCTAAGTGTTTCTCTGTTGTAGAATCCATGTGGATTGGCTTTTTCTGATTTAACCTTCTCTCCTAAATTTTTTTTTATTTTTAGCTCATTCATTGGAAAGCTATTTTTATTTACCCATTTTTGGAGAACCAAGAGACATAAAGTGAGGGCACACATTTTCTTGTGCATCAATAACCAGTTCCTTCCCCCCAGTTCACAGTAATTGCCAGGAAGTGGACAGGGATTTAAACAGTCTATTTCCAAAATCACTATGATAGAACTGACTGTTTATCAAAAACCACAGGAAGAGCTACCTAAGAGATCAGATGGCATCCTCTGGAGACCTATGGGTTAGTGGTCAGAGACCAAAGAATATTCATGGTGTGATGTGATTCTAAGCCAGACTCCTTGAAGCTTGATGGAGTGGAGAGGGCACAGGATGTGGGGCAAAAAGGCTAGAATTCAAGACTGGGCCAGCTTGGCAGTTTAAGTGACCCTTAACTGATCAATTCATTTTTTTTTTTTACTGGACTGGAAGACTCAAAATGCCCCTTTCAGCCCTAACAGTTCAAGAACCATGAGTCTAGCAAAAGGTCAAAATCAATATCTTTTCTTGTAGTGTCTCTTGTATCCAGAAAAGACTCTATTAATTTTCTCCTTACAGTGAATTTAATATTAAAACTTAACTATTTGCCCTCTAAGTAGGGGAGTTATAGGATTCATCTTAAGACTCTAGGGTAAATGTATCCCTTTGTGAATGATAAAATATTGTCTTTCTTTTTTCATCTTTAAATTTATTTATTTTCAGTTTTTAACATTTTGAATTTTAAATTTTCTCCCCTCTCCCTACCTCCAGGACAGTGTGCATTCTCATTATCCCTTCCTCCAATCTGCCCTCCCTTCTATCACACCCCCCCCCCCTTGTCCCCTTCTTTTCTATTTTCTTGTAGGGCAAGATAGATTTCTATATCCTATTACCCATATATCTTATTTCCCAGTTGCATGTAAAAACAATTTTTAACATTCATTTGTAAAGCTTTGAATTCCACATTCTTTCCCTTTCTCCTTCTCCAATCACCCTCATTGAGAAGACAAGGAATTCGATATAAGTTATACATGTGTAGTCATGCAAAACACATAACAGTCATGTTGTGAAAGATTAGTTATATTTCCCTGTATCCTGTCCTGCCCTCCATTTATTGTTCTCTCCTTTGACCTGTTCCTCCACAAAAGTATTTGCTTCTGATTACCCTTTCCCCTCATCTGCCATCCTTTCTATTATCCCTCCTTCCTATCCCTTTCCCTCCTGTTTTCCTGTAGGGTAAGATAGATTTCCATACCCAGTTGAATGTGTATGTTATTCCCTCCTTAAGCCAAATCCAATGAGAGTAAGGCTCACTTATTCCCTCTCACTTTCCCCCCTCTTCCTCTCCATAAAAGCTCTTTCTTGCCTCTTTTATGTGAGATGATTTATGACATTCTATCTCTCCTTTTCTCTTTCTCCCAGGACATTCCTCTTAACAGTTAATTTTATTTTTTAGAGATCAACCCTTCCTATGATAAAATATTTTCTAAGAAGACTGAGTCATAGATTAAGTTCTACCAAGGTGGAGTTCAGTGATCTTTGAGGAATAATAGAATACTTTGTAACAATATATGTGATAGAGCCAGGTTTGTAATGACATAAGGGGATACTTTATATCAGTAAAGCACTATGTATCATAGTAACAACATGGGAGTTAGAAGATATTTTATAATAGCAAGGGTTAGAGACGATGCTTCTTCTAAATAAAGGCCCTTAGAGGATAGTTGCAATAGTGTAGGAATCATAGGCTACTTTGTTAAAATATATGGTTTTTTATGTATATAAAATTATAGATAGATACTTTGCAAGAGGAAAAGTTACATTGAAATCTCATTGATAACAAAGGTACTCACAGGATACTTTGTAACAATATAGAAGATACAGGTTACTTTTGTCTTTGAAACTCAACCCTTTTCATCCTGAGAATTAGAATCTTCAAACCATTAAGGAGAAACACGCACATTAGGGTTGGCCTTCCTTCAACAAAACTGAGAGGTTTGCAATGTTTCTCAGCCTACCTTTTATATGTTCTCTACCCCTACTTTCTGCCTCTATGAAAGATGGTATTCAGATAAGGGGATTAGAAAAAAATCATCGACATCAAGTCATAAATGACTTGATAAGTATGCCTTCATTACTTTCCTGAAGATACTTGCCTTTTATAGCCAAACAAATGAGTTTCTAATAGTGTAATTCTGAGAATCAATATGCAGCAGGAGTAAATACTTTCTTTCAGGGATGGGGGCTAGAGAGCGACTTATCCACCACCTCTTGGATTACTCCACCCATGCACATCCTTTTTATATTTGTGTGTCTTTACTTAAAGGAATATTGTGTGGTATATGAGAAAGAGTCATATAGCTCTGGAATCAAGAGGACCTAATTTTAAATCCAGCTTCTGGAGCCTGCTACCTGAATAACCCTTGGGCATGTCACAATTTCCATGGGTCTCAGTTTTTTTGAGGGGGTTGGACTAGAGGACCTCTGGGGTCCCTTCCTGTTCTAGGAATTACAACAAAGTATACCCTGCCTTTTTAGAATCAAGTTCAGAATACCTTCATGCAGAGGTGGCATTGTGTGGGGAAAAAGTATTGGGGGCAGAGTCAGAAGACCTAAGTTTAAGCCCTAGCTCTGCCGCTGATTTGCTGTGTAACCTCAGGGAAATTATTTTCCCTTTCTGGGCCTTATTTCCTTCCCCTGTAAAATGAGGAGTTAAGACTAGACAGTTTCTAAGATCACTGACAATCTATGTTCCAAGGCTTTATCTGGCTTTAAAAATTCTCTGTTCTGTGTTCTAAGGTATCAGTCTGCTGCCATAGTATGTGTTCTATGTTCTGCTGCTCAATTCTGGGCTCCCTGGTACTATGTGTCACATTTGCCACCCTGATGCTTCACATCATTCCTTCCCACCCTCAACACTCTCCTTTTGACTTTTTCTCAGAATTATAATTAAATCAACTACCATTAAACCAGCAACTGTGGTGTTTGGAAAAGGATATGGCAATGGACCACTTTATTGTAATGTTCACCATCTTTTTGATCTCCCACACCAAAATTCCTCTCTGGTCATACTCCTTATATGTGTCTTCCCCTAATAGAAGCTCTTTGAGGTAGAAATGGGCTTACTTTCCTATTTATAATCCAGCAGTTAGCTAGACAGTCAATAAGCATTTATTAAGCTACTACTGTGTATGATCAGCAGGTTAATATTGTTCTTGGTACACAGTAGGCATTGTAAATGTGTTTCATTCATTCATTCTTGGTTCCTTCCCGGCTTTGGCATTTCTGTAATAACAATCATAACCAATATTGTCTGAGGAAGCTGAGAAGTACATGTCTTTTTCATGTATGAGTGTCCCTTCAGTGTGGCCATGATGAATGATGAGATGGATCTTTACCTTTACAGACAGGCAGTGGTCCACTCCAGTGGGAAGGCTGACCCAAGATACATTTGATAGTCACTTCTCCCATCAGCTCAAAACCTTCATAGCACATGAATGTGAGGGATTCACCTGGCAGGTAGAGCCGTTTGTATAATATCTGGTAGCCATTTTCAGGCAGCCCAGGGTTATCACATGCGAGAGTCTCTTCGGCTGCAATGAAAGTAGAATGTGACAGTTGATTAAGTAACATTGTAGAGATAGGGTTCAGGGACCTAGAGACTTGTCATCCTGAGGAGACAACCTATGGCTGGTGGCAATTAACCTTGACAGTAGACCCAAGGTCTATACAACCTCAGAACAAGACACTTTCAGACTGAAATGCCTGCCCATTTATACAGGATCTTATAATTTATGAAGAACTCTCCTTAAACTATGTATTGCCTGACTTCACATGTACGTGGGGTACCATATTCCTTGCCTTCTCAATGGGTGGGGAGGATCTGGAGGGAAGAAAAAATTAGTGATGTACTTTCCTTGGAGTAGCCTTTTGAAGAAGCAAGGGTAAGTAATTGTTATCGATTGCCTTTTATCCATATTTTACAGATGAGAAGAACAGGCTTAGAAAGGGGAAGTGACTTACTCAAGGTCACAAAGTGAATAAATGTCAGATCTGGGACTCTATACAGGTATAATGTTAATTAGAGTTAAAGATCTTCCCTACCCATGAATAGGCCTCACCTGAAAACCATTAAGGGAAGCTTTTGTTAATTTCAAGGAGGCGCTGAGTCAGGAGGGTCATGATGCCCTCTACCTCTGAAAAGTGTATACATACTCTGAGATGAGGTTTTGCTTTGGGGGCTTGAAAGAAGGTTCATGTGCCAGATGAGATTTTGGGTAGTCATTAAGGAGCTGACCCCCCTCCCTTCCCCACTTTGAAAACCCAGATGTTGGTGCATCTCTCTCTGGTAACTATGGAAGTGTGTATGTAATGGTCAGACAGTTGGATCTTTCGGTTGTTATGATCAGACAGTTAGAAGCCCTGTCTGTTGGTTTTAATTTCTCTGCTTGTATTTTCTCTGTTAGTGAATGTAATTAAAGTGTATTGTTAACCCCTCAAAAGTTGCTTTCCTTTTAGAAAAGCAGATCTAAGAACCTGCACAGCAGGTGTTTCTCTGTATGTCAGGGTGCTTGCTGCTGCAACAGGGAAGCCTCACTCCAAACTAAGCTAAAAATAACAACCAAACCTAATAGCTAGCAAAGACCTCTCTGCACCAAGGATGAATGAGCTTCAAACAGGCACATGAGTTCTTGTCAGCCCTTACTTTAGCTGTATAAAAGATCAACTCCAAAGCACGAAATCAACCATTCAGCCACTCAATAAGCTTTTATTAAGCACCTACCGTATGCCAAGAACTGCTATAGGTATGGGGGATACAGAGAAGAAAACCACAACATCCCCTGACCATAAGGAACTTACATTCTAACAAACATTGTTTTTGTGTTCCATTGTTTCAGGTTTCAGTCATGTCCTACTCTTTGTGACTTCTTTTGAGGTTTTCTTGGCAAAGATAATGCAGTGGCTTGCCATTTTCTCCTCCAATTCAATTTTTACAGATGAGGAATTGAGGCAAACAGGTTTAAGTGACTTGCTCAGGGTCACACAGCAAATCTTGTAGCATGTAGCAGGTACCTGCCTTAAGGTAGTAGCAACGTGAGGTAGAAATACAGACAATGGACAGGTGATGCTGATCTCCTGAACACTGAAGATCACTGAAGAGGGCAACAGTGCAGTTTCTTACCTCCCACCTCTATGCTTTTGTACAGTGCCTGGAACGTATTACCTTTCTTCAAAGCATGGCTCGTATGCCACTTCCTCCTTGAGGTCTTTCTGGAAACCCTCAGGTAGCAGTTCTTTTTCCCTACTTAAATTACTTGGCATTTTCTTACTTGTGTACGTATTATATCCCTCCAGTAGAATGACAAGTCAACAAGTATTTATTAAGCCCCTGCTCAGTGCCAGGCACCGTGCTAAGTGCTGAGGATACAAAGAAAGACAAAAAAACAGTCCCTGCTCTCAAGAAACTCACACTGTAATGGAGAAGATAGTATGTAAACAGCCATCTACGGACAAGATATATTCAGAATAAACTGTAAATGATTAACAGAGAGAAGGCATTAGCATTAAGGGGGATCAAGAAATGCTTCTTATAGAAGGTAGGATTTGAATTATAACTTGAAGAAAGCTTGAGAAGCCAAGAAGGGAAAGAAATAGATAGATAGATAGAGGGAGGGAGGGGGAGAGAGATAGATAGACAGAGAAGGGAAGGGGAGGGAGAGAGAGAGAGAGAGAGAGAGAGAGAGAGAGAGAGAGAGAGAGAGAGAGAGAGAGAGAAAGAGAGAGAGAGAAAGAGAGAGAGAGAGAGAGAGAGAGAGAGAGAGAGAGAGAGAGAGAGAGAGAGAGAGAGAGAGAGAGTCAGAGTCTGGAGTTGGGTAGGGATGATTTCATTTCATTTTTTCCCTTTATTTCCTTAATATCTAGAATGGATATTGGTACTTAGTAAGTCATTAATAGCTTATTGAATTGAACTGTGGCAGAAAGAGTATTGGATTTATTAGTAAGAGACCTGAGTTTTTGTTCTGGTTCTAATATGTACTGACTGTTTGACCTTGGGCAATTGATTTCATCTCTCTGGCCCACAAAGACAATACTCTTTTTCTTCTCTTTCAAACAGTGGTGTTATGAAGAACAAATGAGATGATGTATGTGCCTTCTTCCTGGAGGGAACAAAACCTACCATGTGCCATGCATTAAGCTAAGAGCTTTTTACCAATATTAGCTTATTGAATCCTCACAACAGCCCTGGGAGGCAGGTGCTGTTATTATCCTCATTTTACAGGTAAGACAAATGAGGCAAAAAAAGGTTAAGTGACTTGCACAAGGTCATACAGCCAGTATCTAAGGCCATATTTGAACTTGGGTCTTCCTGAAGTCAATCCCAGCACTCTATCCATTGTGCCACCAGCTGTGTCTAGTAGAGAAAATTCTTGTTCAGACATATATTGGGCTAGATGATCTCTGGAATCCCTTTAAATTAGGATACACTATGGTTGTTATGAAAATTATTTGAAAGCTGTAAAGTACTGTTCCACCAATCTTTCACGTTTTTATCCTACTTAAAATAATCCCCCTGCTTTAGCTGAGCAAGCCTCTTTATTAATTGTTCCCTTTTACAGTTCATTGCTCCATGTCTCTTTGTAGACATCGTTCTTGTCCCTGACCCTCCACAAATGCTGTTTTCTCTTCCTTCTGCCTATCATACCCTTTCCTTGGTTACACTGCTTTTTTGGTCATGGCTTGCCACATTCATCTCTGCTCACTCCTAACCCTTACAAAACTTATTGTCTATGCCAGTAACATGGCCCTTGGCATAAGAGTTCTGCTTTCTCAACGGAGTCTGATTGTGTTCAGGCTGAACTATTAACTTTGTTGTTTTACTTGTTTCCCCTCCCCTCAAATGAAGGTGATATTGGGCTCCAGTAAGAGAGACAGCAGTGAGTATAGCAATCCTAAGGTATAGTTCCTCTGGAGTCTTCCTAGATCTGTTCCTATCTGCACAGTTATCTAGGAAGGACATTGATAATCTGAAGAGCAGCCAGAGGAGAACAAGTAGGTTGAGGAAGGACCTTGAGTTCATGCCTGCCACGATTAAGATCAGGAGAAGGAATGGGAATGGTTAGACTGAAGATGAAAAAGCTTAGATGGGATGTGAGAGCTGCTCCAAGTATTTAAAGGGCTGTAAGATGGTAAAAGCATCTATTGGGATCCAGGGGTAAAACCATGAGCAGTGGATGAATATTTCAAGTAAGTCAGTTTAACCTAGGTGACAAGGGAATAAAACAAAATAAAATTTCCAAACAATCAAAGCTATCCAGAATTAGACTGGATTGCACCAGGAGGATCTGGTGGGTTGCCCAAGGTGTTAAACAAAGTTTTAGTGACTACCTAAGCACCTTGGAGGTGGGATTGCTTTTCACATATGCTGGTCTCCATGGCTTCTGACATCCCTTCCAACTTTGCAATTCTGTGATTTTCCAATTGGACTAGGAAGTTCCAGAGGGCAGGCTTGGGGTTTTTATCTCTTTTGTAATCTCTATGCCATACATACATATAGACATCCATACACACATACTCTACACATTAAGCGTTTATTTGTCAAAAAGACCAGTATTGTATAGTGAGAATTATACCAGTCTGGTGCTCAAGTTCTGCAGCAACTAATGCATTAGCTGTGTGAACTGGGGAAAGAAATCTTTTCTCTGATTTCAAATTTGCTCATTTGTAAAATAATGGACTTGACCTGCATAATTTCTAAAGCCTCTTCTAACTCTAACATTGTATGTTTGTGTACGTGCATGTGTGTGTGCATATGCATGTGCATGTGTGTGTGTGTGTGTGTGTGTGTGTGTGTGTGTGTGTATGGTCAGGTAAATGAGACCACATAATGTCAAAATGTACAATGAAAATTCTACACAATCATATAAAGGTTAATATGAATTATTCTGGATATTAATATTCAAATATGTGTCATTGATGGGATGCCTCCATTTTTCTGCCAGTGTTTGTTGTTGGGATGTCTAGTTTCCTGCCAGAATTAGAGCAGACATGCATTTATCTGAGACAGATTTCCTTAGATTCCCTATGGGTACAAACCCCATAGGCAACCAAGGAAGGAGTGGAAAGAGGACAGAGAGCGAAATCTGAAGCATCAGGCTCGCTCTCTCTGTGATTGCCATTAGGATCATGATATTATTCTCTGCCCTGCTGCTTTACTCTGTGGACAGCTCAACCTTTCCATCTGTCCTGGAGCTAAAGCCTCTTGTATGTGCTGTCTCCTCCATTAGAATGTGAGCTCCTTGGAAGCAGCAACTGTCTGATTTTTCAAACTGTTTAGCCAGCACTTAGTACGATGCTTTGTGCATACTAAGTTATTAATAAATGTCTTTTTCCCTTTCATTATTTCTTATGATCACTGTGATTCACTTCATGACTGATGGATATAGTGTTTCCTGGAGTCAGAAATATCTCATAACTGGCCCCTGGAGGGTTCTATAGGCCCCATGATGCTAGGAAAGGGAAAATTGCAGAGATCAATCAATAAAGTAGGAGCTGAATGGTTGGGGCACTCTTTGGAGTTTACAAACCTCAGTGAGTAGATAAGTGATCTGGGAAATGTCCTCAGCCAGCTAGGATTCATTTCAGGGTCCCGTCCCCCTCCCTCTTGTCAGGATGGTCATTTGGTGATATGGTCACCTACATAGCATATCACTAACTTAATAGTTTGTCAAAAACTTTGAGCTCTAGGCTAATGCAATTTTGGGCCACATTCAGAAAGTCAGAGGTTCTAAGAATAGGGTGCCAAGAGTACCATTGCTTTTTGCCCTCATCAGATCTCATCAGGTGTCTTATGTGGGTGCCATCGGGTAAGAAATATATTGATAAGTTAGCAAATGCCCAGAGGAGGCAACCAGGGCAGCGAAGGGCTTTGAGTCTGTTATCATATGAGAGTCAATGAATAGAACTGGGCATGCTCAGCTTGGAGAGGAGAAGCTGGAGGGGGGCATGATAAACCTCTCTTCAAGTATATGAAGGGCTGTCACATGGAGGAGGGATTAGATTTGTTTGGCTCTGGAGAAAAGAACAAGGAGCAATGGGTAGGAATCCCAAAGAAGCTAGTTGGGGATTAATGTTAAGAAAGTCTTCCTAAGAATGAAGGCTGTCCAGAAACAGAATAGCCTCTCCTGAGAGGAGGTGGAATCTCTTCTCCTCAGAGATCTTCAGGAAGAAAGTGGATGACAATATTGTTCATTGTTCAGTTGTGTCCGACTCTTTGTAACCCCTTTCTGGCATTTTCTTGGCATAGATTCTAGAGTGGTTTGCCATTTCCTTCTCTGGCATTTTAAAGATGAGGAAACTGAGGCAGACAAGGTTAAGTGACTTGCCTGGGGTCATATAGCTAGCATATGTCTGAGGCCAGATTTGAATTCTGGAAGATGTTTTCCTGACTCCAGGCCTGATGCTGCCCCAGAATGATGATATGCCGAGTATGGGAAAGGATTGGGCTAGATGATCATTGGAGTCCCTCCCAACTCTCAAGTTCTGTGATTCCTTTCTTGGACCAGACAACTGGACCTGGAAGAGGCCTTCTCCAGCCACAGAGTTCACTTACAGGTTTTTAGAGTTAGAAGGGACCTTGGAGATGAAACACATCCAGCCTTCTACCTCACAAAGAAATTCCTTGGGGGATCCCATCTATTCTTGGGAGCCCTCTAGGCCCCTTAGCTCTTTGATAAGAAATTTGGATTTTGAATAAGAGAGAATCTTCTAGGCTAGCATGTCCTGATGCCCCTCACCAGCAACAGTACCATAAGAATCAGATAAAAGGCATTGATGAGAGCAGGTAAGCAGGCTTTGCCCACATGCTATCCTGTACCACTGGTTGGTTGGAATTATTATCACTTTAGTCATATACTCTGGAATATTTTTAACATTTAAATAAACTATGCAATGCTGTTAAGATGCCAGCAGGTGGCATGGAATCACTGAAACTCAGAATCACAAAATCTCATAATAGAATGCTGGAATCCTAGACTCTTAGATTCATATGGAAGTGACTCTAGGAGATATCTGGTCCAACACCTTGCCTGAAGCATGACTCTCTTAGGTAGTATTTTGTAAAAGTGGTCCTTTAGCCTCTACTAGAGGGCCTCCAGTGATGGAAAACCTTCAAGGCTTATTCTTCCCTTTCAGGAAAGCACTTATGTGTCAGGAAGTTCTTCCTTATAACTAAGTGAAATGGTCTTGGAATTGTTTCCTACTTAGCCTACCTCTCCCAACCGTCAGCAAGAGGAATGACTCTGATCCACATGACACCTCTCTAAATATTGGAAGGCGACTTTTGATGTGATGGATTATTTGGTGTTTGAATTCAGAGAATCTAGATCAGAGGTGGGGAACTTGTATCCTCAAGGTCACATGTGGCCTTCTAGGTCCTTGGGTGTGACCTCTTGACCAAATCCAAGTTTTACAGAACAAATCCTTTTTATTGAGGGGATTTTGTGCGTGAAGTTTGGATTCAGTCAAAGGACTGCACTTGAGGACCTAGAGGCTCACATGTGGCTTCAAAACTGCAGGTTCCCCACCCCTGATCTAGATGACAATTCTACCTCTGATATGTGCTACTCGTGTGGCTTTTGGTAAACCATTTAACCTGGCTGTCCCCCAGTTGGCCAACTGTAAAATGAGAGTGTTAGACTGGATGATTTCTTATTTCTGGTTCTAGCTTGATGATTTTATGGTTTTATGATTCAATGATGCTACAACCCAGGTTCAAATGAGATGTGGGGTAAATCACTTAACCTCTCTGGGTCTGAGTTTCTGCACCTGACAAATTAGCCCATTGAACTAAATGGATTCCATGGTTCTTCAAAGCTCTAAATTTGTGATCTCATTTTCCCTTCCCTTCCCTTCCCTTGCAAAAACATGCCCAAGTCTTCTCTCTCCTACGCGAAACATTGTAAGGTTCTTTAACCAATCCTTATTTGATATGAATTCAAATCCATTTTGTAATTCTGGTCACTATCCATGGGCTTTTCAGTGTCCTCTCAAAGATGCAGTACCTAGAGCTGAATACAGCATTCTGGATGATGCAAGTTGGGAAACATTTATTCACCAAAGGAAATATAACTGTCTCAACAATGAGAAATCTGATGATGTGTTTTTGATGCTGCTGTGGGGACCAGTCTGGAGACTGGTGCATTCTACATCCTCTACATAGCTATTTGATTGCTTGGAACTCTGAACTGCCACAGATCTTATGAAAGTCATACTTTCTGACACATGCCATCCCTCTAAGAATTCTCGTTTAAAGTATCGTGTTTGTCCTTCATTGCTGAAGCAAAGTCAAGTGTTTAAAGTGTAATTATTCACTAAATGGGCAGCTAGGTGGTACAGTAGATAGAATGCCAAGCTTGGAGTCAGGAAGATTTATCTTCCTGAGTTAAAACCTGGCTTCCAACATTTAATAGCTGGGTGACCCTGGGCAAGTCACAACCTCAGTTTCCTCATCTGTAAAATGGCGAGCACTCTAACATATTTGCCAAGAAAATCCCAAATGGGTCACAAAGAATTGGACATGACTGAAAAATGGTTAAACATGAATTTATTCACTAACTGCACTTCCTAGATAAACATCTATAAGAGATCTTAGAACACAGAATAGCAGGATTAGGAGGGATCTTAGAAGAGTGAATGTCATGGCTGAGAGCAGCTTTAGAAAAGAGACAATGTCCAAGTTGGGAAGAACCTTACAAAAAAGGATATCAGAGAAGGAATGAAATATCAAAGCTGGAGAGGACCTATAGAACACTGAATGCCACATAGGTTTAATGATTTGTCCATTACTACAAAGCTCTCAGAGCCACAAGTAGAATTTAACTCAGATCTCCCTGATTCCAAGGCTAGCTCTCTATCCCTGGTCTCTCCCTAGCTCCAGATGACTAAGAATTCTGCCTCCCTGCCAATACATTCATTCTCTGACTGCATTCATATGTGTGCATTCAGGTGATCTCCTGAATAATGATGACGCATTATCAAGCAACAGTGATTTATAAATAATATTAGGCTACTTATCAAATGCAAGTAAGTAGTCCAATAAAAAACTCAAATGTATTTCCAAACTGGGAACCCACTCTGAAATTCAAACTCCTATGTAGTGTAGAATGCTGAACTTAGCCTCTGAGTTCAAATCTTACATCACTAATTTTGTGACCATTGGCAAGTCACTTAATTGTCTCTGAACCTCATCAATAAAATGGGGATTTTATAGTTTCTATTAGGTTGTTGTAAGACCCAAAGGAGATAATACTTGCAAAGTGTAGTAGATAAGTAAGTATCAAGATATTCAGTAAGTATATCAGTAAGTATTCCATTCTGGATGTGACTTCTCCAAACTCTGGCTAGAAGACTAGATCATACTAATCAGGTGCCCCCAGGGTCCGGAAGTTACACAAGATCTGCAACTTCTGTGAGGATATGCTTTCTATAGCTAGATTAAGCAGTTTCCTGGAGATCCACCCAGAACATTCTCATTACAATTTTTCCAGTCATCTTTACCACTATTATTTTATGAGTGCAATTTGTGTGCCTTGCTTTGGAAGACTGAGTGCACTTTACCGAGCCCACAGAAAGCTACTAACTGCACCTAACAAGGAGGGCTACTCTAACTTCTCAGTAATAGAAGCATTTGAAAATACTGTCTGTCAGTTTACCCTATCCTCAAAAAATGCCCTTAGAGCAAGAATCCCAAACTTCATGTAATTGTAGTTGTCATGGACTGCCAGACAGCACTGATCCTTGTCCATGGTCCTGACCAATTCATCAGCTTGTCTCTGACCAGGCCTTGGCATTCATAATTTCTCTGCTGAACACCCTCAACCCTGAGTGCTGTCTCACATCCTCATGGCTTGTGAGCCCATTAGCATTCAGTGTTAAGGAATTCCCCACAACTCAGTGTGGCAGAGATAATGCCTATAAAGAGGCAGTCTTGGAGCAGGAGAGGCCTGAGATGCAGAAAACACAAGTCTCTTGGGTCCTGGAAGGCCATCACACTATTACCCCATTATAAAATCCCCATCCACCACCCCTTTAGCAACATCTCACTGTTTAGCATTTCAAAACAAGCTTTTGTTTAGAATTTCTCTTCCTGGGTCTTTGGTGTCTTCATTTACTGAATCAATTCCTGATGGCTCCTACCATGTGGAACAGGTTGGTGGGAACCTCCTGCAGTTAACAGGAGTAAATGTTCAATCCCACAAGGGCTGATCAATGGGTTATAGCTTTTCTAAAGGAGCTGAATGTGAAGTTGAAGGAAAGGGAATTGGAGAAGAGGAAATTCCTTCTCCAAAGTTCAATTTTCTTCTCTGTAAAAAGGAGAGTTGACATTCTATGAGTGCATGATTCTAAAGTCCTTTCCAGCTCTTGACACTCTCTGCTCTCAGGCCTTCCCCAAACTCCTATGTCCTCTGCTCTAAGCACCCTCCCACCTCTGATAGTATCTGTTCTAAAGCCCCTCCCAGCTCTGACAGTCTCTGTTTTAAGGCCCTCCCAGGTCTAAATCCTATGATCTTCTGCTCTATGATTCTGAGACACAGAATTCCCTGTAGGAATCTGCAAAAGGGATTTGCTCTGACATTTGCCAAGGCATTTTTCCTTGCCAAAAGAGATTGCGTACCTCTAGAGGATAATAGCACTTTAGAGTCAGAAAGGAAAGCAGAGGACTTCTAAAGCTAACCGCTACCTGGACAAAAATTTTATCTCTAACCTATCCCAGAAATAGTCATGCTCTGGTTTCCATTTTAAGATCTCCAATGAGGAAGGGAGTGGATGCCCCAGCCCCCAAGGCAGCCCTCCCCACTGGGGACAGCTTTCATTGTTGGAAGCTTGCCACTTTACAGCATCACTCTAAGTTCTACCCTTTGGGACTGAACACATCTCCTGAACTGATTTCCTCTCACATGACAGCCCTCCAAATACTTATTCAGAGCTACTATGTGTCCACATGAAGCTTTCTCTCCTCTAGGCTACACATTTTCCTTTAATCGATCCTGATGACTCTCCACCATGTCTCTCATAAAACATAGCTCTCAGAACAGAACACAATACATTAGATTTGCTCTGCCTCAGGCCTCAGGACAGCAGGACTATTCCCTCCCTAAGGATAGACACTAAGCTTCTCTTAATGGATCTTAATGGATCAGAAGATTACATTTGCTTCCCTGACTTTCACCTTCAGCAATAAGCATTTTCAAGTTTCCAACTCCAACCCTTACTATGGCCTTTTCTCTGAGACAACGTTTGCACTTACACCATATATATTGTGTACGTATGTAGTTATTTGCATGTTTTCATTAGAACTTGAGTTCCTCAAAGCCACATTTTTGCCTTTCTTTGTATCCACACTGCTTAGCATAATGCCTGATGCATCATGAATGCTTAACAGATGTTTGTTGATTGCCTGATTAACTACCTTGCTGACTATGTTGACCAAATTTCTGGTAACTTAATATTTGGCCTGGTAAGAGTATGAACCTGCTGTGAATAGTTTTCCTTCCCTCTGCTGTCTAGGCTTGCGTGTCTCCTTCCTGGATAGTTGGAACTCAGTTACTGTTTTGATCATCTCTTCTATGTAATTCTTTGAGTAGATCTTTGGAAGGGAATCCACTTGTACTAAGAATCAAAATCTTTAGTTTCAGCAGCCTCATGCTATTTCCCAGGTGTATGGAATGACCTTGAAGCCAAAGAGGTAGCAGGAGGAATCAACTATTTTTCATTTCTCTCTAGAAGTGGCTTTGTGCTACTCACTCAACCCTGACCCCTAAATGTTTTAATCAGCACTTTTGATTTAGCATAGTGTTATGGCTAGAGGACAGGGTTTGGAGTCAGAAGGCCTGGGTTCTATTCTTGGTTCTTATTTAATACCTTTGTGGCTATGAACAAGTCATTTAACCTTTCTGTGTCTCAGTTTCCTTATCTGCAAAATGAAAGATTTGGACTAGAGGTTTCTAAGTTCACTTCTGGCTATAAATTTAAAGACTGTTGAACTTATAGTCATGAGACATGAGTTTGAAATTTGATTTTGCCACTGGATGACCTTGGGCAAGTCACTCAACCACTGTGTGACACAGTTTTTCCTCTGTAAGATAATGGGATTGGAGTAGATGTCCTCCAAGGTCCTTTCCAACTCTAGGACTACAGGCTTGTGATTTGGTGGCTCTGTGTAAATAGGGTTGAAAGTAGCTTATGGCTACCCCTCCTAGTAGCCTGTAGGCTCACCAGTTTTCCAAAAGTAGGACTGAACTGCCCCAAATATAGAGTTGGCTCTTTCCAAATACCCCATCCAACACCATGCCAAGAGGCTGTAGATCAAAGTTCCCATAGACCATATGGATCCAGTCCATAAACATGACTCACAGACACAGTGTGGGAGTCGGGATGTCCAGATGGGTGTTCCTGTCTCTCGGCTGTAGCAGGTCAGGAGGGAACTTCCTTCGAGAACAAAGCCAGCATTGCAAGTATATTGGATGGTTGTTCCAACAAGGAGCACCGGATCCGAAATCAAACGAGTTGAATGGTCCACTTCTCCAGGATCGGTGCAGTACATAACTGCCAAGAGAAACCACAGACATACAGGCTCTCCGGTGCCTTATCACCCAATTCAATTGGATTCAATTGATTTCCAGAAATACTTACTAAGCACCTACTATCTACCAGGAGCTGTACTACATATTGCAAATACAAAAATGAAATGTTTATCGTCCTCAAGGAGATTACACTTCACTGAATGTACTATATAGGGTCTTATAATAACAGAGCAGGGAAAACAAATGAATTTTTAAAGGATAGTAGGAATTTTTGCCATTTGGTGCTCTTTGAGATAATTTAATCAGATTTTGAATAAATTTTTATACCTATATAAAATATCAACTGGCCCTCTCCTCTCCTCTCCCCTCTCTTCCCTCCCCTCCTCTCTTTTCTTCTCCTTTCCTTTCCTCTCCTCCTTTCCTCTGTCTCTGCTTCTGCCTCTTTGTCTCTCCTCCCAGCTAAATACAGAACAAGGTTGGGAGAAAGGGATAGACTCTGGGTCCTTAGAGTACCTAAGCATTTATGTTTCTCAGGTCCTTTCATCAAAGTATTTTCATAAGTAAATCTCTGAGCTATAGTTAAAGAAAGTTGATTGGGGCCTTGGTCCAGGGTGTGAAAATTTGAATAATGCTAACAATATCATCCAAGGGCATACTTCTTCCCCTGGTCCCTGCCTCTCCCTCTCCTCCCCAGGAACAGCCAAACCTCTTGATGTTCTTCTCCATGGTAGCTATACCCCAGAGGAGCTCCCCTCCCCCCACCCCTAGCCTACTGTCCTGTTCTACTCTTACCTCAAGCATGAAAGTTTTTAGTTATTCTTCTGGCATATCTTATTTTTTCCATGAAAAAACATCTCAAAATTGTCTAGTTTTGACATAAACACATATGTTCAAGAATTAGATTAGTAACATGTCCTATTTATATTCACATATGAGGTAGTGATGTAGAGTGAATAGAAAGTCAGGTTTGGAGTCAGAAAAGACCTGAATTGTCATCTTGCCCCTGACACATACTGGTTGTGTGACCTTGGGCAAGTCATTGGACATCCCTATGTCTTCTGTTTCTCATTGAGATGAGAAGTTCCACATAAATGGTTGATCTTGAACAGCAGAGGAAATTTATAGACCATGTGCTTCCCACAGTGATGAAATTACATATTTAGACAAAAAAATCCAGAAATATTTGCATGCACATGTATGTCACTAGTGGTCAAATGAAAAGTTACTAAAGACATTATGCTCTTTCTCTTCCTTGCTATGCATAAAACAGACTGGTGATGGAGAACACAAGGCTGAATTTTTTATTTTTATATTTATATCCACACATCTCTCTATATATGTATATACACATATGTATTATACATACAAATATATACTATATAGTCAAGATATAGTTAGTAACATTTATTCACATTTAGGAAGAGATCTTGCTACAATTTTTATCATACTAATGAAAATGGTAAAAATATTTTTATAGACTTTTTAGTTTTCCTAGATGTTAGGTAAATTGGGCCTATTGAATAATATATCTCTGGTGCAGAAAGCCAGATGCGCTGTGTTTGGAAAGCCAAAAGCTTCTGAGAAAATGGTACAGCATCTGATATTCCTCCTACTAGTTAGGTAACCAATCAACAAATGTTCATTAAGTGTTATGTGTCTATATGCTGGACAGTCCCTTCCTTACCCCTTCTGATGGCCCACTGGTACACATCTTTACATTCTATCTCACCATCTGGGATTTAGGGGAGCAGGAGATGGAGGATGAGGAGGGGTAGAGAGAGAAGAAGAAGAGAGTAGAGGAGGAGAGGGAGAGAGATGAGAAAGAGGAGAAAGAGAGAGTGATAGATACAGAGAAAGAGATAGGAGAGAGAAGAGAAAAGAAAAAGAGGAGAGAAGAGGAGAGAAGAGGAACAAGAGACACATGCACACACAGAGGGAGAGTGATAGATAGTGACAGATACAAGCTCAACATATAGAAGAATGTTCTAACAATGAGAGCTATTTGCAGCAGAATGGGCTGCCCTGATAAGAAGTGAGCTCCCCCTCATTGTAAACTTTCAAGCATTAAGTTGGATGACCACTTGTGGGGGTTGGTGTAGAAAGGATTCCTGTTCACTCATTGGTTAGAATTGATGACCTCTGGGGTCCCTTCCAACTCTGATTCCATGAGAACTTGTGGTGTCCTACATAGGAAGCTTAAAAAGTATACTTTTTATTTTGTCTTCCTATTCAGTTTCAGGAATCCAAGGATCCATTGGTGTCCCACTCAGGGTCACATCAAGAAAGTTTGAGTGCCCTGTCACTAAGCTAACTTTACTATATCTAGACCCTCAAACTCCAATATAGGGTCTAGCTACAACCAGCCCCATTATTGACTCGGGGGAAAGCCTGAGATTTGTCTTACTTTTCTCACAAAATGGTGGATCACTGCTCCATGTCAGGTCCCACTGGCAAGTGAGGGTGTCACTGCCAACGATATCATAGCCAGGGTCACACTGGTAGGTGATCTTCGCCCCTCTCACCAGCTCTGTGTGAGATGTGGTTTTCCAGCCGTTCTGAATCTCAGGCAGATCTGAGCAGGAGTCATTCCTTGACACCTCTTTAAGAGAAAGATACAAATAATTGACTTCAGCAAGACATATGCCTCACTTAATAATAATGCTAATAAAAGCTGACCTTTATATAGCACTTTAAGGATTGTAAAATGCTTTAAGTACTATCTCATTGGAACTTCACCAAAATCCTCATGAAGCCAGGATTTTGGTATCATTAACTCCATTTGCTCTTCCAATGTAACCTTGTGTTTGCTTTGCATGGGTGTTGGCAATATCTATGCATGTACACTGTTATCTTCTTCAGTAGAATGTAAGCTCCTTGAGGGCAGAGACTGTTTCATTTTTTGTCATTGCTTCACCAGCACCTAGTATAATAGTATTCCCTTAATAAATGTTTGTTGATTGTCTAAATTGACTAGAGCATTTGACACTCAGAGAGGTTGAGTGACTTGTCCATGATCACACAATTAGTAAAAATTGAAGGTACAATTCCTACACCTGCCCCCTCCCTGCCAATTGGGGAAACCAGAGAAATTAGAGGAAGGATGATAGATGACAAATCTGGAGATTGAAGGGACTTTAGAGACTAATCCTCACATTTCACAGATGAAAAGACTAAGGTCCATGACTTACCCAAGATTACATAGTAAATAAAAGTCAGAGGTGAAATTTGAACCTGTTCTAGTTCTCAGAAATAGCTGCTCTTTCCCTTGAAGTTTCCTTGAAGTTTCAACAGTGTAATTTCAGTAGTTTTATTACACCTCTCTTCCATTCTCTGCCACATGCCTTCATTGATTTAACAATTATTGTCAATGTGGCATCATAAAACCACTAGATGGCATTTATATAGTCTTTTAAGATTTGTAAAGCATTTTACAAACATCTCATTTTCTCCTCACAATAACCCTGCAAGGTAGATGTTATTTTTATCTCCATTTTACAGATGAGGAAACTGAGGCAGATGGAGAGTTAAGTGACTAGGGCAGGGTCATATGTCTAGTAAGTAATTGATACCAGATTTGAACTCAGGTCTTCCTGATTCCAGGTGTCTAATTCTCTGTCCTTTGTACTACTTAGCTCCTCTCTCTAAATCGTGTTGCTTCTCCCTATAGAATATACGTTCTTTGAGGCCAGGGCTATTTTTTGCTTTTTCTCTGTATCCTCAATTCTTAACTTAGTGTTTGCCACATAACAGGTGCTTAATAAATTCTTGTTGACTAATTGACTGAATGAACTGAATTGAATCTTCAATACTTTAAGGGATCTATAACTCATTCATTTAGAAATTTCCTCCAAGTATGAAAGTCACAAGCCATCCATGGCTACCCACACTGTAGAAATCTTATCCGTATCTCCTATTAATTTCTTAGGGGTATGTGGATGTGTTGGGGGGGGGGGTCCTTCTCAGATTTTCTTGACAAAACATGGATACCAATACAACGTGAAGGCTACTCATCAGTCATCCTTCACTCTAGCCCTAGGATTGGTTTCACACTTTTCTGGTCATATTTTTGTATCAACCTTAACAACAATTCTCCTTATCTATAATGTATCACAGCCCACTCAGTTGCAAACTTTATAGCAATGTATAAATTTGAGTTATTATCAATGTGATTATTACCACATATGTTGCCTGGGACAGAACTCAATCTTCCTAGTGCAGTGATCTGTCCAGAGCTGAAAAACATAACTGGATGTCAGTCTTCTTATTCCATTAGCATCATATAGGCAACTAAGTGCTATATTGGCTGGGGAACAAGATCTGGAGTCGGAAAGTTTGTGGTTGTTCAGTTGTTTCAGTGTTGTCTGGCTCTTTGTGACCCCATCTGGGATTTTCTGGGAAAGATACCACAGTAGTTTGCCAATTCCTTCTCCAGCTCATTTTACAGATGAAGAAACTGAGGCAAATAGGGTTAAGAGACTTGTCCAGCTAGTAAGTGTCTGAGACCAGATTTGAACTCAAGAAGATGAGTCTTCGGCCTGATCCTCTATCCACTGTGCCACCTAGCTGCCCTGACCTGAGTACCAATCTGGCCTCAGACATTTATTAGCTGTATGATCTTGGGCAAGTCACTTAACTTCTGTTTGCCTCATTTTCCTCATCTGCAAAATGGGGATAATAATTGCACCTTACTCTCATGGTTATGAGGTTCAAATTCTAGTTATTGCAGTAGACAGAATGCTGTACTTCAAATCAGGAGGATGTGGCTTTGAAATTCACTTCAGATACTTATTAACTTTGTGATCCTAGGCAAATCACTTAGCCATTCTATACCTCAGTTTCCTCCTCTGTAAAATGACCAAATAAGTTGGTCTTAGTGATCATCTCTGAGGTCTTTTCCAGTTCTAAATCTATGATCTTATCTTCTGAGCTACTATAAATTCTATTAGATTTCATTTGAAATATTTTCTTGATTCATAATGGAGTCCCTCCAATTGAGCTTCTTACTCTCACAATGATGTCCCACCCCCCTGGCACCCACCCTCCCTCACCTGTCACCCAGTTATGTCAATAACAATCCCAAGTGCTTGCATGGCTATTCCTGCTCAGAAATGCCCACCATGCAGCTTCAGGAAAGAGAGCTAATTATGTCATGTAATTAATTTGCCATTCTTATGTGCTTCTGGGGAGTCAGGGAGAGTAGAATGCCCTGGCTTATTTGATGGAAGATAATTCTAAGAAAAAAGCAATGGCTTTTCCTGGGATTTCATCACAGTTTTAACTGGGAAAAGCAATCTCTTGGGTGTCTGTGAAGAGAAGATACTGGAAAATGAATTCTAAAACGGCTTCATAGGGAAAGAGAAACCCTATTTTTATTCCTCTTAAAAACACCAAGACAGCCTTGGATTGGAGGTTGTAAAGTGTTCACTGTCTGGGTGAAAACAGTAGAAAAATTCAGTTATATATCTGGGATGGCCTGAATCCTGCATCTGGCTCACTTACCAATAAGCTACATGACTATGGATGAATCAGTTCCATTCTCCGGCCCACAGTTCCTCCATCTGGGATAAAGGGAGGAGCATTAAGGTAAAATGGAAAGAGACCTGGGTTTTAATCCTAGCTCCAGTACTTAATACCTGTGTGACCTCAGGCACAGAGTTGTAACCAGGGTACTGTGGCTTGGCCCCAGAGACTTAAATTTCAATGGTACTGAGGGCCCTTGCAGTCCTTCAGTAGGAGAGAAATAATAGAGTAGATGAGAGTATTTAGTTCAAATAGACCTAGAGGCACATACCAAGGGAATGGGACTTCTTGGCTTGGTTCTCTCTGCTTCCTAGTAGTATCTGTTTGGGCAGTCAGCCTCTCTGGGACTTATTTTCCTCTTCTGTAAAATGAAGGTGGATGGCTAGGTGGTGCTACAGTGAATAGAGCACCAGGCCTGGAGTTAGGAAGACCTGAGTTCAAATCTGGCCTCAGACTACCTGTGTGACACTGGGCAAGTCACTTAACTTTGTTTGTCTCAGTTTCCTTATCTGTAAAATGACACAGAGAAGGAAATGGCAAACTGCTCTAGTATCTCTGCCAAGAAAACTTCAAACAGGGTCATGAAGAGTTGAGCAGGACTAAATAACAACAACAAATATGGCATAGTAGACTTGGAGCAAAGAATACCTGGGCTTGAATTTGACATTTGACATTTACTGGCTGTGTGACTCTGGGCAAGTTACTTAACCTCTCTGAAACTTAAGAGTTTCCTCATTTATAAAATGAAGGATTAGCCTAGATGGTTTCTTGGGTCCTTCCCATTTCTAAATCAATAATCTTGAATCTATGACCTCTAAAGTCTAAATCTGGGCTGCTTTGAGAAGTTTCCCAACTCCCTTTTGGAGCTATATTCCATGTGTTTGGAAAAGGCACAAGTTTCATACAAGGGCATCCTCTCCCAAACCCACCATGTCTTGGGAAATCTACTTGGTGCTTGGCCTTGGGAGGTGACCCTGACCTGGGCTTTCTCAAGAATCTAACAAATCTCATTGGTGGCCACGTGGAAGGGTCTACTTTGGAATCCCAAAGAGATCTCAGGTGGTATCAGGCCTGGGGCTCGTTCTC
Organism: Notamacropus eugenii; assembly: GCF_028372415.1. NCBI lineage: Eukaryota > Metazoa > Chordata > Mammalia > Diprotodontia > Macropodidae > Notamacropus > Notamacropus eugenii. The sequence goes on from NC_092875.1 coordinate 19,962,023, forward strand.
CTGCCTCAGCCTCTCCTCCCAGTGCCTGGGGAGTGCCTTGTATCAGGGTTCCCAGAGTCAAGCAAGAACACTCTGCTATTTACTCTGAGGGAAGAGAGCCTTCTGGCATGGAGTTGTCCCCCAAGATATCCTTGTCCTTCTGGGTCCCTCCTCCTTCTGGGCTTTTTTCTCTCTCATAGCATACATACTTGGTCATCGAAACCCTTCGCTTAAAATGCTGATCTGACCAAACAATTTCTCTTGGCAGGCCTGGGTTTGTCAATAGCTGAGAATTTACAAAGTCTCAGAGAACTTCCTTTTGCTTAAAAGGGATTTTGAATAGGCCTTCAAAGTATTAAGCTATCAAATAGTCACAATAATTCACTGTCTTTTGCCTTTCTTTGCATTCTCCATGCTTTGTATGGTGACTAGCACATAGTAGGACTTGTATATTCCTGGTTATTTACATGGTATCCCCCATTAGACAATGATCTCCTCAAGGATGGGGACTCTCTTTACCTTTCTTTGTATCCTCAGCACTTAGCACAATGTCTGGCACATAGTAGCACTTCATAAATGATTGTTGACTGAATGACTGACTTTTACCTAGTATTTTTAGGGTTGTGAAATAGTTTCTTCACAACTTCTCATCACAGGAAGTTGGAAGAGCAAGGACTTTCGCCTTTATCTCACTTTTCAGATGAGGAAGTTGAGGCTCAAAATCATATGATCAGATTCATCCATCCAGATTCATCCATCCATAATAAGTTTCATAGCTGAGACCTGAACCCAGATCTGCTTACTCCAAGTGCCACAATATGTCCTCTAGGCCAGACTACCTCTCTTTGGAAAATACTGTGGGACTTCTCCCTCTTTCCTTTCTTCTTTCCTTCCTGCTTTTCCTCTTCCTTCCCTTTGAATTCTGGTGATGGCTACTAGGTGGAAAACAAGAAGGGGTGCCCAGGACTAACGAAATCTCAGGAGTGTAGGGCCCTGTTGGTATAGGGGGGGACAGTCCTGAGATAATCTACTCTGATTAGCAGCTTCTAGAGGAGACATGCACTGGGGCATGGGGAACCTCTTGCAGTTAAATTCAGGGGTTCACATCAGTCCATGAGCCTCAGGTCTATCCTGGTTTACCATAGGACAACCTGCTCTCTTCCATTCCCATTGGAGGGACAGGATAGGAACACATATCTTGGAGTTATCCAGGTCATGCTTAAGTCTACTCTGGCTAATGTTGGTAGAAACAAACAAACAAAAAACCCACAACATTTATGGAGAATAGGGGATAAAGGGTTCAACTTGGCATAGGGAGGACCTGATGCTTACCAGTTGTATGACCCTGGACAAGTCACCTACCCTCTGTCTGTCTCACTTTCCTAAACTGTAAAATGGGGATAATAATAGCACCTTTTCCCCAGGGTTGTTGTGGGGATGGAAGGAGACAATAATTATAAAGACCTTAGCCCAGTGCCATAGTAAGTGCTGTATAAAGGTTAGCTGTTACTTTCTAAACTGTCAGCTATTATTATTAGCAGCATCATAGAATAATGAATAGAGTGCTGGTCTTGGAGTCATAAAGTCTTGGGTCTGAATCCTGTATCAGACACTTGTATAACTAAGTGTAAAAAACATCTCCCCTCATAACTTCAGCCTCCTCATTTATAAAGAGCAATAGGGCTTGAAGAAAATACATTGCAAACCTTAAAACATTACAAAACATGAAATATTAATGTGGCCGCATAAACAACATGAAAATTGAGTGATTCAAACAACCGATATTGTTATTTTTTCCACGATACTGAACATTAACCAGGCATTTCTGGCTGATATTTCCATTAGCCAACTAATGCTGACATTAGACAGAGTATGGAATGTAACAATTTATACAATACTTCCCTCACAATATCCCTGAGAAGTTAAGTGAGGCTTGTGTTAATTACTCCCACTTTACAAAGGAGGAAAGGGAAAGTTAGTAAGATAACAATCGTTTGTCCACAGTCCCACAGACAGTGAGCAGTACAGCTAAAATGATTCCAGACTCAGTATTCCTTCCACTATGCTACTGCTGACTGTAGTTGGACTAAGGGATTATGTTTTTTCCATCCCAGAAAGAAAATTCTGTTGATTCTAAGAAGTCACTGGTCTATTTAAAGAAACAATTTGAGTTATCCTTTGTTGCAAAGGACTGTCAAGATGGTTGGCTTGGTCATGTACATGGCTCCCAATTTAGGAATCATTGTGGAATAAAAAGACCATTGTATTAGGAATCAGAATACTGGGATATAATTTTAGGTTCTCTTCCTTTCTAGTTGGTTGACCTTGGTCAAGTTATTTTCTTCTGTGAAAAAATACCAACAAGGTGGGTGGGGGGGCTAGATTTGTTCATTTCTAAAGTCTCTTCCAACACTAAATGAGTTGAACAAAGGGGTGGTCAACTACTGTGGGCATTTCAACCAAATAACCAATAAAGGCTGTCCTTCTTCACAAGATGTGGTATTACTCACTCTGAGCACCCCTGACAGAGAAGATGTGGGGAAGCCCTGCATAAAAAGGCAGAAAACAAGATCCAGGAGAATAAAATTACAGATCAACATAATCAGGGAGTAAAGAGGCCCCTGAGGAACATAAACAAGGACTTTAGAAGCAATCGATAGCCACGTCCTTCTCTCTGAGGGGAGGGAGGACCACTGGTAAGAATGAATCAGGATTGCTGGCCTGGAAAAGGAAGCCAGGCATGGAGATTTCTTGGTGTGCTGGGATTTAGAGAAGGACACCTTTGCTCAGACTGAGATAATGTACTCTAAGCATTTCCATTTGGGGGGATCCCTCCTCCTTCATTCCAATGAGATCCCCAGAAAGACATGGGACCTGAAAAAGTAATGGATCTCCTATTTCAACAATTAATTCCCTCAGAACAAGTATTTGTTAATTGTTTACTACATGCTAGACACTAAAAATGTAAAAAAGGCAAAAACAGTCTCTTTCCAGGATCACACTGTCAATGAGTGACCTCAGTGGGATTTGAACACACATTTTCTGACTCCAAGTTCGGTGCCCAATCCATTATGTCACATTGCCTCATAAAAAAAAGTAACAAAAATATACAAAGCAATTTTTCTTTAATGCTTCTCCCTACCTTCACAATGGAAATCTCATGCTTATCAAAGAAAGGCCGTCAAGAAAAAAAAATCAGCCCACTGGTCCTGTCTGAACAGATATGCCTCATTCCCTACATGTGATCCACCACCTTCCTGGGGTCAGCATGTTTTTCTGGTGCTTCTTCTAACATGTTGCTTCTCATAATTTACCTGAACACACCCCAGTGTGGAAATTAGGGTATATTAGGGTTAGCAATCCCAAGACTGAGTGTGTCCAGCAGAAATGACCCATGACCCCAAAGCCAAAAGGGACTGACTTAATGGGATATTTACCTATGTAGCTCATGACAAACCCTTGGCCCTTCCCAAAGATGAGGCCAGCAGGATCTGAGTGGAACTGGATGGTGAGGTCTGGGCTAGAGGAGTAGAGCTTCTGAGGTCCACTGTTGCCCAGGTACTGCCCAAGGATATGAGACATGACCTCATCCCCATCATAGATGGTCAGGATGTCACTGTTACTCAGGTTTAAGCTGGGAAGGCAAAAGGAAATGGAAATCAGTTTCCAGTAAAGATATAGTCACTTTAGAAACCATTTATCAATAACCATTCTGGGCAAGCCTAAACACAACGTTGGACCTTGGGGAACTTGCAGATTATCAGGGAAACTAAGATGAACATTACCTAGAATATTACCTAGAACATATTACCTAGAATAATGAAGATAGTAACAGTAGTTAGCATTTTTATGGTACTTTAAGATTTATAAAATACTGAACATTCTTTATCTCATTTGATCCTCACAATAACTTGGGTGTCATTATTATCCCCATTTTACAGATGAGGGAACTGAGGCAAACAGAGGTGAAGTGATTTGTTCAGGGTTACGCAGCTATTAAGTGTCTGAGACAGGATATGAGCTTGGGTCTTCCTCATTCCAAGTCTACCACACCACTTAACAAGATATGATGATTTTATCTAAGAGGAATACACAAGCTTGGGGCTGGATTTAATCCATCAATCAGTCAACAAACAAACAATTTTCAAGAGACTACTATGTGTCAGCCTCTGTTCCAGACACCGGAAACACAATTGGAGTTTACCTGCAAAGGGTCTTTGGTGCTAGCTGAGTAGACACTAATTTAACCTGGAAGTTGGGTTACCTGGCTCTGCCACTGATTCATTGCATTTATCCTAGACAAGTGCCATGACCTTGATACTATGGGAGAGTGCTGGAGGGCACTGACATCACTTGAAGGGGCATAGACATCACTGAATCTACACTCCACACTTTGCAGAAACCAAGGTCTATAGAAAGAAAGAGACTTGGCCAAACCAACCCAATGAATTATTGGCACAATCAAGACTTGAATTAAAGTCTCTCTTAACTTGAAGTTCAAGGCTCTTCCATTATATAACCATTGTCATCACCACCACCACCATCATCATCATGACATTATCTCACTTGATTCCCAAAGCAATCTTGTGAGGTGGAGTTATAAATTTAGCTAATAAAACTAATCAATAAAATGAATATTAAGAAAATAACATTTTACAAATCAGTAAACTGAGGGTCAGGTAAGAGATTTGTCCATGGTCATGCAACCAATAATTGCCCAAGTAAGGCTTCAAATACTGGTCTTTCTGACTCCAAGACTAACCCTCTGTCTTGGATAAATTAATATTGTTGGTAGAAGAAGGTAGACTCATGATAATCCTGGGAAAATGAAAAATTTGGTAGTAATGGAAAGTGTGAAATATGAGGCTTATATTAAATATGGAATTTAATGTGGAAAATAGGGGAGTTTCTTCAGGGATTTAAAGGAAACTCCACAAATGTAAGGTTGAGAAGGGTATTAGCTGTAGCAAGAATGTTTAAAAAAACCTCTGAAGGTCACAGTGGACCACAAAGCTAAAATGGGAATGATCAGTGACTTTTAACTCCTTCATAAGACCTGAGTTCAAATCCTAGTTTTGTGACCTTGGTCAAGTCACTTCCTTTTTTTAGGACTCAGTTTCCTTATATGTAAAAGGAACTATCAAGTCTCTTATAGCTCTAACTCTCTGATCCAAAGTCCTATTCAGAGAAAGGCAAGAACATTAGTTTGAACAGATACACTATTCAAGGGGTAGAAGGGAAAGTAAGCCTGGAATGGAAGCTGGAGGCTGACAGTGAATGACTTCAAGAGACAAACAGAGGAATTCATATTTTATCCTGGAGGCAAAAGGGAGCCATTGAAACTTCTTGAGCTAGGGAGTGATCCAAGGTGCTTATTTTGGAAATACACTCTGATGGCTAATGCCCTGTCTCAATGAAGCACCAGATGGTGGCAGCTACCATAGGTGAGGAGGAGTAAGTAGCAAGGAGTCATTAAAAAGCCTTCACGAAAAAGTCTCTGAAACCCAACTCCTTTAATTATACCTGCTCTTTCGCTGGGTATGAAATCAGGAATCCCAGATTTGAAGCCATGCTCAATCACTGACCGGTGTAACACTGGGCAAGTTACATCACCTTTATCTGCTTCATTTTCCACAACTGTAAAATGGGGATAATAATAACCCCTCCCTCCTAGGGTTGTTGTCAGGATCAGATGAGATAATATTTGCACAGTTCCTAGCACAAAATGCTTGTTTCCTTCCTTCCTGATATGACTTCATCTTTCAGTCCTCATCAAATCTGCCCTCCAGCATCTTTCCCTTTCCCATTCATTTCAAAAGATCAAGTCCATCTGCTTTCCAATTTTCTGAGACATTCCCTGGAAATTATCCTGCTGACATCTCTTGCCAGACATCAGTGGAAAATAACCCTCTACTCTATGGCCACTCCCTCTGCTGTTCCTTCTCCCAGAGAGCACACAGGTTAGCTCTGCTTAGCATCTGAGATGGTGTCTGGACACATTGCACCAAATGGACTTAGGTGGGGGAGGGGAAGGAGATCGAATGTGGCAGGGAGGAGACGTTTGGGATCTTATTGTAAGCTCTCCCATCCACCTTCTGTTTGATCTTAAATTCATTTCCTTCTTCTGAGACTCAGTTTCTCCATCTTGAAAATGAAGGAGTTGGAGGAGATGGTCTCCAAGGTTCATCCCAGTTCTGACATTTTTCTCTTCTAGGGTCCTCCCCCCAGTATTCTCTGTTCTAGTTCTTACTTTCTTCTCCCAAGACCCTTCAAATTCGGACATTTTATGTTCTATATTCTACTGTCCCTTCCATCTCTGACACACTATGTTCTATGAGCCTTTCCGGCTCAAACATTCTTCTAGTTCTGACAAACTATATACTAAGACCCATGTGATAGACTCTAATTGTCTAATATCTTGATCTAATATCTTGATATTAGTGGCAAACATACACATACAGAGTTACTTTCAATTACTTAGATTATACAATGCATACTCCTGGGCCCCATGGAATAAAATATAACAACCATTATCATACTCTCGATTTTCCATATTTGTACAATCTGCCGTAAATTTCTCCTTCTCTATTGTCTTCAACTCCATACCTCAGGAGACCTGATTACTGCCCATCTTCACATGTAGGAGCTGTGAATTGCTCCAGGGAGAGCCACATAAAAGGAAGAAGGACTCCTAAGAGCATAAGGGGTGCCTCAATTGTTCACTTAGCTAGTTCCCTAACTATATTTCCTCTCCTTTCCCCCCTCCAGGCTGCCAGAGCTCCAGTTTGTTTAAACTTTTTCTCAGATGATAATTAGATTGCTTGTCATTAGCTTTTCTTTTCACTTTTTTGTTATGCACTCCACATAAAAGTCTTAATCAATCAATCAGTCAATCAATCATTAAGTGCTGACCGTGTGCCAGGGGCTGTACACAAGTGCTAGGGATACAATAAGAGGCAAAGCGAGTCCCTGTGCTCAAAGAGTTTGTTGTTATTCAGTTATTTTCAGTCCTGTCCAACTCTTTGTGACCCAATTTGGAGTTTTCTTGGCACAGATACTGGAGTGGTTTGCCCTTTCCTTCTCTAGCTCATTTTTTTTTTACAGATGAAGAAATGGAGGCATTTGCCCAGGGTTACACAGCTAGTAAGTGTTGGAGGTCAGAACTGAACTCATGAAGACTCCAGGTCTGGCACTCTATCCACTATACCACTTAGCATATTACCTCCACGTCGTACATGAGGAGACTGGTGCAGACTTGCTTCAGTGATTTGTATAAGGTAACAGCTAGCAAATTTTGAACTTACTAGCACATGAATCTAGGTCTCCAGGTTCAGTGCTCTTTATTCTGTGCTACATTGCCATGAAATATATGTCATAACAAGAATAGTCAAAGACCAAATCCAGAGACTGGCTGAAATTAGAACCCAATAAATGTGTTTGTTCTGAGTAGATAAAGTCATTCTTTGTTGTTGGTTTCAGCCAGACCTGTGATTTCATTGCTTAGGGAACTCCACGATGAGAAACTTTACTCAGCAATGTACTCCACAACTTTTCTACAATTTCCTACAATCTTCTACAATGACTTACCCAAAGTCACACAGGGAATATAAAATTCTATAAATGGCATACTCGATGTGTAACAACTGGGATTTGAACCTAGTCCTCTGATTCCTAGTCTGAAGTTCTTTCTACTGTATTCTATATCCTGAAGGAGTTAAGAACCAGTGTTAGGGTTTCCACCGCAGCATGGTGCAATGGAAAACCCTCACTAGTTTTGGAATCAGAGGACCTGGGTTCCAGTGCTGCTACTGCCATATCTACACCCTACGTGATCTTGGGCAAGTTACATTATGTCTCTTGGCATGAACTTTCTTTTCTGAAAAATAAGAGTTGGTCTAGGTGACTTCCCCCTCCCCACTTCAAATTTATAGTCCTAAGTTAGAAATTCAGCAGGACAAAGCAAGCACTCAAGGACCCATAAACTTTCTATTATCTCAGACTGCCTTGAAATAATCCTGATGAGGGTAGAACCAAGCAGCACATTTTGGAAAGCCTCACCAGCAGGTCTAGTGAAAGAGCCCTTACATTTCTCCCTTGGTTTTTAAATAGTTTTAAAGAACCAGAACAAAATAGGGGGATTGGGTTGGAGGAAAGAAAGTTATGAAATTAAAATTCAAATTCAGCCTCCTTACTCTTCAACTTGCTACCCCAACCATGCCTTCCAGCTTCTATGAGTCCATTTTTCTCAGCTGGGCCAAACCCAATAAGCCAGTCAGTCAACAAGTATTTATTAGGCCTGTGCTATGTGCCTGGCACAGTGTTAAGCACAGGAACCCAAGTTAACTGCATGCATAGGAATGGTATTTCTTTCATCAGTCAGCAGAGGGCACTATTCTCCCAGTTTTTTAGACAGTTTCTGTATTAGGTTCCATTCTCTCAATGCAACCCCACAAACACTCCCCCTGATTCTGAAGGAGAAAATGCCACCATTATTCCCCTCCACCCTGCTCCACCTCCTGCTCCACTAGCTAGTAAGAGTTTGAGGTTTTTAGGAGGCTCAGAAGAGAATTAGGATCATACATTGGGAGCTGTAAGGGCCTCTGAGGCCACCTTGGCCAACCTCCCCAGTTTTACAAGACGAGGAAACTGAGGACCAGAGAAGTGAAGCCCCTGGTTGAAGGCCTCACACGGCAGTAATCACCAGAGTGAATTCAGATCTTCCAGCTCCTGAACTAGAACTTTTCCTACCTTCCATAAATCTGATCTAACAATCCCTTCATGGAGACACATTTAGCCACAGAGAGATAGATCTGAGAAGGGTCTGAGAGATCGGCTAGTCCAAGGGTTCCTGCCCTGCCTTTGGTGGGTTTATCAGTCTGCTAAAGTCAGAGGACTCCTCAGAATAATGCTTTTAAATGCACAAAATAAAATATAGAGGTAAATAAATTATGTGAAATAAAGATGTTATTCTTTCCCCCATATCAAATTTCAGATTTCCTGAAATCCAGCCCATACCCTAGGCTAAAAACTCCTGAGCTTGAACCCTTTCACTTTATAGATTAGGTGACTGGGACCAAGACAAGAAAGATATATGTTCTTTCACCCAGAAAGTTAGTGCCTTGGTATCCTGATTCTTCAATACTTAAAGAAATTAATTCAGACTATTCACTGGAAGTTCAAATACGGAAGCTGAAGCTTAAATACTTAAGCCACATAAAGAGAAGACCCTCATTTCCCTCATTGGAAAAGACCCTGATGTTGGGAAAGATTGAAGGTAAAAGGAGAAGGGGACAGCAGAGGATGAGATGGATGGATAGTGTCATGGAAGCAATGATCATGTACTTGGATGGAATTTGAGAGATAGAGCGGGATAGAAAGGCCTGCAGTGCTATGGTCCATGGGATCACAAAGACTGGCTGAACAATAAATCCTGCTTCTTAGATGAGTTTTCTGTCTCTCATTCAGCACTGACCACCTTCTCTAATAATGATCATGCTGAGACGATTTCACTTCAAACATTTCATTTCAGCACAGATTAAATTATCATCGAATATTTTTAAAAATAGTAATCAATCATTACAAAATAACATGTAACAATAATAATATATGTAACACTTTAAAGTTTACAAAGTACTTTTCATATGTTATCCCATTTATTCTTCACAATAGGTAGGTACTATTATTAACCCTATTTTCAGAAGAGGAAACTGAGGCTAAGACTTGCTGAGGTAAAGTGACTTGCTCTGAGTCACACAACTAGTCAGTGCCTGAGCTAGGATTGGAGCTTAAATCTTCCTGACATCAGGTGATGAGCAGGATGTTCAATCAGGAAGACCCGAGTTTGAATCCTATCTCAGATGCATTCTAGCTGGGACACCCTTGGCCAGTCAATTTAACATTGGAGTCTGAATTTCATTATTGAGAAAATGGAGATTAGAAGATCGCCTACCTGTCTGTGGGGATGAAATGAAGTTATGCATACAAAGAGCTCTGTAAACCTTTCCATGCTAGACACCTGTTGGAGGTACCATCTGCCCAGTCTCTGTTTTAAGATTCCTCCCATCTTGATATTCCCAGTTCTAAGGCCCCTCCCAGCTTTGACCTCAGTTCTAAGGTCTCTCCCAGCTCTGATATTCTCTGCTTCCTGGTGCATGAGAAAATATTCTCTTGGTTTCCTAAAAAGCACTCTCCAGTCCTCCAGTTCACTGCACGCTCCCACAGGCCCCTCATCCCCCCTCTCCCCCGCTTTGCTGACTTTCTTTCTTGCTTGGTTTGCAATCTGGAATTGGGTTTCCAGCCTCCCTGCTTCTCTCTCCTGCACAGATTTCCCACTTATCACCAAGGAGAAAACTGAATCTGAAACTGACGTCAGACCTAGAAATCTCTTTTCTTTGGGTCGATTTGACCCTGACTGGGAACATTCTGATGTGCTGTGCTCCAGGAGGGCTGTGAGCATTTTCATCTCCATGAAAAAGTCCCTGGCAGGAATTGGATCACCCACCATGCATTGGTCAAGTCTTAGGGAGCACACCAAGCAGGCACAGTGAACACTCCTCAATCAGCCCTCATCCTCCTCCTATCATCTTGTGTACTGATGATGCCTGTACCTCACCAGGTGTTTATCAGTCCTAGTTAGTAGAGGGGATTACACGCAGGCAGAGCTAGAGTCAGGAAACCTGGGTCAAGAATTGGTGATATTCCTTCCAGTTCTAATGCTTTGTACCTGATCAGTTAAAAACAAACAAACAACTGGTTGTGATCCAAAGCCACTGTTATAACAGGGCTTGTTCTGAAGGAAGTATAGAATACAAGAGCTGGGAGGGGGGCCTCAAAACAGAGAATGTCAGAGCCTTAGAACAGGGAATGATAGAGGGGATAGGGACTTTATCATATAATCTAGTCCTCCTCTCCATTTTACAGATGGATATACTTGAAGTACAAATGGTTCCCATTTGGGATGACTGTTACAGCTGGGGCCACAATCCAGTCTTCTTTCCAGGTCAGTAGGCTGTATTCCCTTACTGTATTCCTCACCCGATACCCTCATTCTGACCATGTCTTTTGAAGGTCCCAGAATAGACTAATCATGTTTCACATTTAAAAAGAGCTTTAAGATTAATGTTTACATTCACTAACTCATTTAATCCTTGTAACAACCCTCTTGGGTAGGGGTAGTTTTATTCCCATTCTCCCAGTGAGAACACTGAGGCTCCTGGTGATGGACTGGTTTTCTCAGGGTCAACTCTCTTGAGCTACGAAGTGTCAGAGGTGTGATCCAACTTTACAAAAGTAATAAACAGAAGAGCTGAGATTCAAACCCCAGTCATTAAATTCTAAATTTAGCCTATCTTCCATTATAAACTAATGTCATAAAAGGATGCAACTCTTTTAAAAATTTTTTTTGGGGGGTTGGGTGGGTGGTGATCATTTGATTTGCTGAAGGGTGGAAGAAGACATCACCCTCTTGCTTCCTTCTTGGTTTAGGCCAATAGCCACAGGAACATCTGGTTTCTGTCATTCTGTATGCCCAACACGATATCCAGAAGCCTGATGGTTTCCCATTTTTATACCTTCCAATCTTGTTCATCATATATTCAAGAAAAAAACCCAACAGCTCAATATATGCTCTCCTATTTTGTCTTCCCTTTCATCCTACCCCTGCAAATCTGTGGAAGGAGTAAGGTGCACAGTATAATCAGGGTATCACACACACACACACACACACACACACACACACACACACACACACACACACCACCCTTTGAAAAGCCCCATGGCTCTCAGCAAGGGTTGACATGCTGCAATTCCCCTGGGAAAGGCCAAACTGCATTAAAAGGCACTTCTTGGCTGATTGTATATACTATGACATGAGGGGCTATTTAACAGAGCTGTATCTTTCTAATACAGCTCATCTGCTGCAGAGGTGTTTGAACACCCTGTGCCTGGAGCTGGGTCTGCTTGTGAACACAATGTCCCAGCTTCAGGCTAGGTTCCCACACCCTCCCACGGGTACTCTTAGAAACAACCAGATTTGGGGTATGTACTGTGTTTCTGAGGGACAAAGGATGAGTAAAGGTTGGGGGTGGTGGTGGTGGCACCGAGGTAAGGATGTAGAATGTAAGAATAGGATTCCCACCTAGAACTGAGTTCATATCAGGAAGGAGGATTTTAGATTATATCTACAGAACACAACTCACTGGAAACTTAAAAAAATAATTGAGTTGGTTATTTTCTAGCATGAAAGTGAAGTCAACAGAATCACAGAAAGTCTGAGCTATAAGTGACCTTATAACATAGAATGTCAGAGCTGCAAGTGACCTTATGATACAAAATGTCAGAGCTTGGAGGGGTCTTAGAACAGAGAGTGTCTGAGCTGGAAGAGGATCTGTAACATAGAATCCCAGAGATAGGAGAGATCTCAGAACATAGAATGGTAGAGCCAGAAGGAGCCTTTCACGATGAAATATGAGAAATGAAAGAGGTTTTATAGGGCATCTATTCCAATCCCCTTAGATTACAGAGAAGGAAGCTGAGGCTCAGAGGGAAATTGACTAGTCCAAAGCAGCACAATAAATCAGAGTCAAATTTAATATTTGATCAGATCATTAAAAATCACACTTTTTTCTCTACCCATGGCAAGTGATTCTCTGTGATTCCAATCATGTACCCCTATGCCTTGGGTGTTTTCTGCTCTCACCTGTGACTCTAGGCTTCCCTGACTTCTTTCAAGACTTGACTCAAGCCTCACCTTCTGCAGATGGCTGTTCCTTGGTCCCCCCAACTGCTAATGCTTCCCCTCCCACATGATCTCCCATCCACTCTGTGTATATCTTGCACATGCCTCATTATGTACATCTTGCCTCCCCAAATACAGCATGGGGTCCATGAGGGCAGGTCTATTTTTGCCTTTAATTTCTAGCGCTTGACCCTTAGTGAACCCTTAATAAATACTTATTGACTTACTGGGATGAATTTTAAAATAGGAGTTCTTAATATTTTTTTATACCCCAGACCCCCTTGGAGCCTGTAGACATCTCAGAAAAATGGTGTGTGTGTGTGTGTGTGTGTGTGTGTGTGTGCGTGTTTAAGCAAAATATAATTGGAAGAAATGCTAAATTTCAGTTTGAGGCTAGTGAAAATAAAGACATTATTTTTTTCTCATCTAACTTTATGTACCCCTTCAAATCTTCCCATGGGCCCCAAGTTAAGAACCTCTGCTTTAACAGAGTTCCACCCAGACACTTGGCAAGTGTGGTCAGCACCATGGACAGCTGGATGAACCAGCTCCCTGTCTTATCAGAGCTCCTAAGAGAAGGAGCCCTTTCGCTCTACCATGATCTACCTTTTATGTCTACATACCTGGCAGCTGCCTGCCCTTTATGGACCTGAGCTCAGTTCTCTACCAGGGTAATAAAACCATTTTAATAACAAACAACAGGATGACTGTAATTGCTATCTGTGGAAGCTCTTTCTCTAGCGGCTGTTATTTCTGATCTGTGCTGAGTTAACTCCAGGCTCTAAACATTAAGTGCCTTGTCCAAAGACACTTTGGGTCTTTATGTTCTTATATGGCAGCCATCATGGCAGCTCAGAGGGCTTCCTCTGGAGCACTGCCATGGCTGGAACCAAACAGAGGGGAGGCAAGAGCTGTTGACTGAGGTTTTCCAGACTTTGAGATAAGCCAGAAGGCTCCTAGACTGCCAAAGCCGAGAGGGGCCTTGGAATAGGGAATGTCAGGGCTGGGAGGGACCTCAGAACAGGGAATGTGAGAGCTAGGTGGGGCCTCAGAACAGGGAATATCAGAGCCAGGAAGGGTCTGAGCACAGGGAATGTCAGAACTGGGAGGGAATATGAATAGAGAAATGGGAAGGACCTAAGAATAGAGGACTTTCCCATCAGAAGATAACTTAAGGGTCTTCTATTTCAACCCCCCACCCACTCATTTTCATAGTATCATACCATCAAAGATTTATGGTTGGAAGGGACCAACCCCTCATTTTATAGATGAGGAAATGGAGGCTACAGAAGTTACATGCCTTGACCAGGCTCACATAGCTAATAAGTATCAGAGGCAGAATTTGAACCCAAGCCTTCCTAACTTTAAATCTATCTCTCTATCTATTACACCACACTGCCTCTCTAGTTTTAAGAGAAGGAAAGTGACTTGCCTACAGACACACATCAATTAGATAGGATACTTGGTACTAGAATTCTCAGCTCATAGGATCCTAGTTTTTGAGCTAAAAATGGAACTTAGATACCACCTAGTCCATGGCCCTGTCCCCTTATTGATAAGGAAGCCAAGACTGGAAAAGGACAGTGATTTATCCAAGGGCATTTGGCCATAGGAAGTAATTAGCAGAACTGGGATTTGAACTTAGGTCTCAGTCCACTCTGACCCACTTTCTCTGAATCATACTGGGATAAACCACTCTAATTCAAAGGATCACCAGGACCTGCTTGCTATGCCCAACACAATCCCAAAAGAAGAGGTAAACTCCACAAAAGCACCAGCTCCTCATGGCCTGGGAGTGAAAGTGTTTTCCCTTGTAGGTCTTTTGGGAGACACTTGGCAGAGACTCCCAAAATGTCCTTGAAGATGGGAAAATGTCCTTTTGCCTGAGGCAGGGTGATGGAAGTATTTGCTTTACAAGTTACTAATGAGTCATCTTTTGGCCCTTTCTTCTATGCTGTTTGCCACTAGAAAAAAAAAAAGGAAGAAAGAAAAATCCTATAGGACTGAAAAAGGTTAGTATTTATCTGGATTTCTAGGCCACAAAGCACATGATACAGCAGCTATATAACTAGGGCAGGGCAACCAGGCCTTTGCCCTAGGGCACTGGAATTTAGAACAAACATTTAAACTCATCCTCTTTTGAAGCAACTGAGCACAGCATCTACTTAGCGAGAATAATTAGTTAAAACTAGAAGCTAGCAGATCAGTACATTGTTAATAGTATCCATCTGTGAGGCACTATAGCAACTAATTCACCCTTCTGCTCTACTGCATTTGTCTTAATTACCTCTTGTATTATTAAGTATCACATTACAAAGTTGCTTTGAGGGCTTCATGCTGTTTGCCCCAGGCACCAAAATTGCTAGTTGGGGTTCTGTAAGAGAGACACAGCTGCTTTTTTCCCAGTGAGAGGGAAGGCTTAATGGACTCCATCTTTTGTTTTGACCCTCCCCAATTTGCTTGTGAATTTTTGGGTTTTGTTTTTATTCGTGTTTCCCCCGACTCCCCCCCAGACACCTTCTAGAATATTAGTTCTATGAAGAGAGGAACTGTATTTTATCTACCCTGTACTGACAGTGCCTAGCTCAGTGCCCCCTAAACAGGAATTATAATAACAGCTGATATTTAGACATAACACATCTAGGGTTTTAATATATGATAGGAGCTAGCCCATGGAGCATGCCTTAGAAAACTTCCACCCCTCCCACTGGACGACATGTGCTCTGGCTTCTTACTAAAGGAAATTGACAATAGTCTGTCTTAGTTGATTGCTACTCAGAATATCTTATTGACAAAACCCTTACAAAAGCTCTGGAAGGTTGCTACTAACATCCCTATTTTACAGATTTGTAAACCAAGGTTTAATAAGTGACAAAGCTGGGCCTTAAGTCTAGGTCACCCAAACCATGAAGATTCAAATCCAGATATTTCCTGACTCTAAAGAAACTGGACTCCAGGAAAAATTTCATTTAGGACTGGAAGGGATTTTGGAGGCAATCTAGTCCAATCACTCCATTTTGCAGATGAGGAAACAGACTTAGAGAGAGGTTAAATAACTCACTTCCGAATATAGAGAGAGCAGGTAGTTGGGGCAGGATTCAAACCAGATCCTCTGTCAGCTCTTGCTATTATGTACCAGATTGTTTCCTCTGGAACCCAAAAAGTGAAATCTGGAACCCTAAAAGTGCTCTTTTTACATCTCCCACAGAAGACATCTAGTAAGCATTTGTTGGGAGTATATTGTGTTAGCTACTTCTCTTCCAGAAATCCCCAGCAAGCATTTCTGCCTGAAAGTAGAGAAGAATTCTTTCAAGTGGCCTTCCTGAGATAGCATTCCACAAGCGAGTTGATCTTGACCTAAAAGGCCAGCATCCAAAACCTCCAGCTGGGCTCAAAGAAAGCCTCTTCACTGGAATGGTGGTGGTGGCAGTTGTGATGGTTGTGGTGGTGGTGGCTATGTTTCTGGTGATAGTGATGGTAATGACTGTGATGTGGTGGTAGTGGTGATGGTTATGGTAGTGGTGACAGGGTTCCCTTAAGCCTCCCTTTGCTGCTAAGATACACCTGACCAGCTATAAAGTGACTCCAGGATCCTTTTCCTATCACTGATGTCAATAACTAACAATAGAAAATACTTAAGCAGTGCTGTGGGGCCTGGAGGATAGCATTATTTTTTACTATCAAGCCAGAATTGGTTTACTAAATCTGTCAGTGAAGACCAAGAAAAATAAATTAAATGCAGCAGGGCTCAGGCCTCCCAGAACCTAAGCGTGAGTCTTTTTCCATGCTGATCAAAGGAAACAGGGTCTTGGCTTGGCTGCTGTACTGGTTAGCAGAGGCCATCGAGGGTCCTGGGTTGGCAGTTTTCTCTACCTCATCACCCTGGGACTGGCTCAGTGGTCTACATTGTCTAAGCAAAAGATTCTTGGCTGTGAGCCCTGTCTTGAGCAGTGCTGTGGGCTATGAATGTTCCCCCACCCTGAGCCCCCTTAACTCACTTCCCTTCTGCTGTTTCAGCAGCTTTGAATCCTCACCTCTATTCTGGGAAGCATTCTAGACTGATCAAGGTGGGGGTGGCAGAGAACCTGGAAGAGGAGAGAGAGCTTCTAATCTGGAGGCGGAGGACCTGGGCATAAAGCTTAGCCTTGCTACACGTGTGATGCAGGACAAGCCATTTGCTCCCTCTGTGCCTCGGTTTCCTTTTGTCTAAAATGGAAGGCTTGGGCTACAGATGATTAAGGTCTTCTTGGGCATAGATCTTGAGCCTTAGGATACAAGGAACCACAGCAGTTTCAGGGACAATGCCCTGCAGAGAGAAGAGACACTTGAAGTCTTTGTTGAGAGTGGGGAACAGGGAGCAGAGCAAGGCATTGTTTACCTGGTGCAACATCCCCAGAAAGAAGGGAGAGTCCTCACAGATCCTTATTTTACTGTTGGGGGTGTAAGCTCAATTCCATGTGGACAGTCTCGGGTGGGTAAAGGTGGGAACTTCTAAATCTTAGAGTTCTCATGAGGCCCCCCAGGAAACAGCAGGGAATCGAGGAGTGAGACCGAGCTATCTCGTGTATTTCCGCCTCTTCCCGTGAGAACGTGATGGGAGAGAGCATCCCCGCCCTTGAGACTGGCCCGGATCTGGGCACACCTATTGTTATCTAACAGGCATGGTATTCAGGTGCAAACTATGCGGCAGGAGAGCTTAAGTAGGGTCAGGAAAGCCCGAAGGTGCTCTTAGCGCTGAGGGGCCCTTACAGGACAGAAGGCCCCTTTTCCTCTCTTCGCTCTTCCCTCCCCCCTCTCTCCCCACTTCCACTTCTGCTTTCATTCTCTTACTGTAAGATCTTTGCCTCCTTGGGAGATTTCTCTCTCTCTCCTAAGGAAGAATTCCCCCTGCACATGTAACCAGGACCCTGAATAAAGCCTAACCCTTGTTCGACTCCGGAAAGTCTCTTCTCTCATACGTTTATCCGGTTTGGCCAGCCGAAGACCTGTGATAGGTAAGGTAAGACTCGGGTAGCCCTCAGGCTTCTAGGCCTGGCTTTTTACCTCCTTCTTCTGGCCTTCTTTGGGGCCAGGCTCAAGTATTTCTTCCTACTGAATGAATCTAAAAGCTATTAACTTTGGATCCCTGGGGCAAAGTCCTAGGGACCCTACACATGTTATAGCTCTGGCAATGGACAAAGGACTGGGGTTTTAAGTGAAGAAGTCTCTTTTTAAAGGCTGGCTTTGCCTCTAACTAGGACCTTTGAGAAAGCTCCTCCCCTCTCTGAGCCTCAGTTTGTCCATCTGGTAAATGAGAGAATGGACTTGAACCCAATGAATCGGTGACTCAGCAAGCACTGATTATGTATCCATGGTACAGGCACTCTGGTAGGCACTGGGCAGTGTGATAGAGGCTAGACTGAGGCATGCCTTTCTAGGCACTGATCAATCAATAAGAATTTATTAAGTATTTGTTATATGTTAGGCACTGGAGATATGAACCAGTAATAATAAGAATTGCTAGCATTTGTATGGTGTTTTACAAATGTTACAGGCAGTAGACAGAGCTCCAGGTCTGAAGTCAGGAAGATTCATCTTCCTGAGGTCAAATCTGGCCTCAGAGACTTACTAGCTGTGTGACCCTGTTTGCCTCAGTTTCCTCATCTGTAAAATGAGCTGCAAAAGGCAAACCACTCCAATATCTTTACCAAGAAAACCCCAAATTGGGGTCATGAAGAGTCAGACACAACTGAAATGACTGAACAGCAGAAACAAATATTAATTCACATGAACCTACAACAGTCTTGTGAGATAGGTATTATTATTATTTCATAGATGGGGAAATTGAGGCTGAGAAACATGATGTGATTTGCTCAGAGCCACAGAGCTAGTAAGTGTGTGAGGCAGGATTGGAATCAAGTCTTCCTGAATCCAAGTTCAGTGTTCTATCTCTGCCCTAAAGCAGTTTACACTCTATCAAACACACTCCTATAAATTCCTGATACGTAAGTGCTTCAGAAATGTTTGTTGATTGATTGCCCAGATGATCTCTCAGGTTCCATTCAGCTCTAATGACCATGGATGGTTTCAGCAGCCCTTCCTGCTGCTCGGTGATGACCTCACAGACATACTAGTCCTTGACTTATCTAAAAAACAAATCAGTTTCCATTCCAATGGCCCTTTAAGAGTATACAACTCTTTCATCAGAATAATCTTGTGACTTTGGTAGTGCAAGAGTTATTATTCTACATTTTGGTGGGGAAGGAACTGAGGCACAGAGAAATGAAATGACTTCCTCAAGGTCATGCAGCTACAGAGGGTCTGAACCTGGATTTTGGCCCCTTATCTCCTGACTCCGTGTCCAGGGCCCATGCTGCCTGGCACCATCTTGTCTCCCTCCTCCATTTCTGTATGGATAGTCAGGCACTGCTTGTCATGCCTCCTTCATATTCTTCTTTACTTATGTTGGGCTGTTTCAGAGTGAAGAGTCTTCCAGGTTACTGGTGTGCTGGAAGCCTTACATATGTGTATATCAGTAACACAAAGGACCTGGGATGTTATCAGCATGGGAATACCCTTTGCCATGGTGGCTTACAGTCCCTCTATACATCTAGATTGGAGTTCTGGAGCATTTCCTAACTCAGAAGATTATTTGGAGGAGAGTTTTGTACCCCTAAAGTTCTGTTGGAATGGAAGTCCTTTTTCTTTTTAGATAATTCCAGACAAGTACATGTGTGGGGTCATCACTGAGCAAATAGGGAAGGCTGCTGAAACCATTCATGGTCATTAGGGCTGAAAGGAACTGGAGAGATCATCTGGGTAATCAATCAACAAACATTTACTAGATGCCATAGTTCTAAAGTTGGAAGGGCCATCTTGTCCGATCTTCTCTTTATAGACAAGGAAACTGAGGCCAAGGATTAAAGTGATGTGCCTAAGGTTATAAAGGTGGTGAGACCCACAAGTAGGATTTGAACCAAGGTCCTCGGACTCTAAAGTCAGGGTTCTTGCCACTGTAGCACTCCTGCTGCTCCCTGTCATCTGGCACTCATATGTATTAAATAACTTGTACGTAGTCACATGGCTAGTGAGTGTCAGAAGCTGGATTTGAACTCCTGCTTTCCTGTTGCCAAGTCCAGAGTTCACTCCACTATATCACGATGTCTTTTTCTTACTTGTTTCTACCTATAAAAGCAGGGTCACAAAGTACATGGAAAGCTTGCCTTCAAGTCAGGAAGATTTGTCTTCAAGCCTGTCTCTGACATCTATTGGCTGTGTGACTTGAGGGAGATAGTTTGCCCTCTCCAATCTTCTAAGATGATAAATTTCAGAGCAGGTGCATACCTGCATCAGTGGAGAGACTTTCTTTACTCTGGAGTTCCCTGTACCAATGAAATCAGTCTGGCTGCTCTCCCTATTATATAGCCATTTCTTTCGAGATCTGTCTGTCTACACGTCTCTTTCTTGTAGATAGATACACACACAAATACATACATATAATTATATACATATACACACACATGAACATATGTTCTTTTTCACCCTAAGACAGTAGGTATACATATATGAATACACAAATTCTCTCCCTCCCTCCCTCCCTCCCCCCCCCCCCCCCCACACACATATACAAGTAAAATCTACATCTATATATAGAGAGAAGTTGTGTAAGTTGATATACACACAGACTTTCAATCTCTTGCTCTTCTATAAAATATCTCAATAGAGATAGTCTGTGTATGTATATACCAACCTACATAGCCTCTTTCTACATAGAGATATAAATTTTACATGTATATGTGTGTATAAATGTGAAAATATATATATACATACACACAGAGAGAGAGGAGAAAAGTATATATACATATATAATATATGTATGTGTGTGTGTATATATGCACACACATATATGTATGTTGGGACTGGAAGCTCAATTCCGTGTGGACAGTCTCGGGCAGGTAAAAGTGGGACTTCTAAATCTTAGAGTCTTACGAGGCCCTCCATGAACAGCGGGGGTTCGAGAAGGTCAGACCGAGCTAGCTCGGCTAGCTCGGGTATTTCCGCCTCTCCCCCGGAGATACCTGATGGGTGGAGTCTCCCTGCCCTCGAGGTCGTCCCGGATTGGAGCACACCTAGTTACCTAACAGCATGGTATTGAGATGCAAACTGTGTGGCTGAAGATTAAGTAGGATTGAGGAAGCCTAAAAGCGCTCTTAGCACGTGTGGAGCCAAAGAGAAAAGTAGGGCTCCGCTTCTTTTCTTTCCTCTCTCCCCTCCCCCTCTCTCCCCGCTTGTACTTCTACTTCCATTCCCTTAAGCTTAGCCTTCTTAGGAAATCTCCCCCTCTTCGTCCTAAGAAAGAAGACCCCCTGCACTTGTAACTGAAACCCTGTAATAAAGCTCAACCCCTGTTTGACTCTGGAACGTCCTTTCTCTCATACGTGCATCCGGCGTGGCCAGCCGAAGACCTGGACAGGTAAGGAAGACTCGGGTAGCCCAATACAGGCCTCTAGGCTTGGCATATGTATATACCTAGTGTCTTGGGATGAGGACACTGTAGTATCACCATTTTATTATTATTACGGAAGAACATAATATCATATCAACACAATAAAAAAGCACTTGCTCTTATTAGTCCCTTATCAATTCTTGTTATATACATTCTTCGGATATGATCTATTTATTATCCTTACAGAATGTAAGCTTCTTCAGGGCAGGAATTGATCTCATTTTGTCTCTGCATCCCTAGTGTTGAGTACAGTGTGCGGCACATAGTAGGTCCCTAGGAAATGTTTGTTGATTGAAGCATTTAGCTGACATCTGCTGACAGTGACTGCCCTCCACACACTGGGGTTTTAGTTTTGATTTCACCATTATTAGCTCACTGTCTGACCCTGGTTAAGTCACATAGCTTCTCTGGACCTCAGTTTCCTAGTCTGTAATATGAGAGTAAAGGTATCTGCCCTTGCTCCTCTCTCAGAAGTGTTTTAGCATCCAATGAGATAATAGGTAGAAAAAAGTGGTTAACAAAAATGAAAGCGTGAGGGACTAATAAAAAGAAAAGCTTTGTATGTTATTTGTATAATATTCTATTCCTATATAACAATAATAAATGCTGAAAATATAAAGTCCTTTTCTCTCCAAGAGGCTGGGGGGAGGGGTTGTTGCTTCCCAGATTGATCCAGGGGAGGGAAAGACTAACTTGGACACAAGATGCCAGCTCCTTCTGTTGGCATTCAATCCCCTTCACAGTCTGGTTCCAGCTTGTCTTTCCATACTTATTACACCCTACGCATTCTATATTGCAGCCAAACCTGACTCCTAGTGGTTTCCAAGATTTACCTTGCCATCTCCAACCTCCATGCATCTGTACATAGTCTGGATATGCTTCCTTTAATGTATAGCTCCTCAGAGAAATCTTCCTTGGTTTCCCCAGTTATTTTTGTTTACCTTTTCCTTCTATTGCCTTGTATTTACTTCTCTGGATATGTGTTTTATCCTTCTATTCTAGATTGTAGTATTTTTTCCATTTGGTTGGGAGTGGGTATGTTATTGGGGGTGGGGAAGGCTTGTCTCACTAGAAGACCTTGGACTAGTTTTCTTCCTACCCTTCCACTAACAAGCTGCAGGACCCTGGGGGAGTCACTTAACCTCTTGGTTTCCTATCCAACTCTTTAAATGCATGCATTGTCAATCAGCATCAGTGGACAAAGTTTTCTCACTGGGAGTTCCCTACAGGAATAAGGTCACAGATTTAGACATTAAAAGGGAAAGAAAATTAAAAGAATGAAGTTAATAAAGCCTATGATCGCAACTGGCATGGTGGAAGTTCAGCACAGAAGTCAAATCAAAGAGGCCTTTCCTATGGATGGTGAGGTTGTCTAACTGCTCCTGATTGTGAATGACATGGTGAATGATGATATCAAGGCCTGGAACACTGCAGAAACTCCTAAAGAAGACCCACAGGCATTCAAAAGAATTTGGCTTGACTATCCACATATTAAAAACCAAGCGGATGAAGAATGTTTATTGTCCATGCTATGATGGATCCATAGAATATGTAGAACTAGTCCATCTATAATATACCTTGAACAGATACTGCAGCAAATGGATAATTGGCTAGGCCCAGAATTGAATAGGAAGAAGAGCATGGGTTGCATGGCCTTTGGGGAATTTGTCCAGTGAATTGAATGACCTCAAGATTTTCCCTTAAACAAAGAGCCATCTTTTAAACAATAGCTATCTTTGGGTGATGTTATAAGGCTTTGAGATTCACAAAATGCCTCAGTCTTTGAAAAACTGAGGTAGAAGAAACTGGGTGATGGAGAGAGATACATGGTGGGCAAGGGCAGCCATAACACATTACAGACTAGGAAATAACATAGAAGACATGGTATAAAGAAAATGTATCATTGGGGAAAAAAAAGATGGGTCCATCATGTGATGAGATGGATTGCTAGCCTTACCATGTCAAGAAGAACCTAATAAAGGTCTCCCAAATGTTGGACATACCAATGGGGAGAAGGTGGCAGGAGGACATGGAGCCTCCATGGGCAGTAATGAATGGGCTGTCATCTACACTAGAGGAGTGAACATCCATCCACATTGATGGACTTTTGAATTTGTTGGAGTGTTGAAATGAACACCTCCCTCATCAGGGATGTGGGAAAGAAAAAACACCTTGACAATCTTTAAGTGATACATGATTCAGACAAGTTAGTTAGGATTCTTAACCTCTGGTTACTGTCCGAAGCAGGCAGGTTTTACGTTTGGTTCTTTTTTGTCTCTTTTGTTTTGTCAACTATAGGATTTTTTCTTATCAGGGAACTCAGCCCACTTTGCACTACCTCGTAGGGGGTTTCATCTGCATCCAAGAGCTTTGGAAAGATGTAAAGTTTTAGGTGTAATTGTGGCAAATCCCACCACTCCCTGGTGGTAAACTATGACTGAGTGGAAAAATGCTGCTCCAGAAGGTTGTGGACTTGTTCTAATCTGGATATAAATCTGCCAGAACTATGAGTATTTATGGAATGTAGAAAATCACAAAATGTCAGAGCTGGGAGGGACCTTAGAACAAGGAGTGTCAGAACTGAGAGGGGCCTTAGAACACAGAACATTGAATGGTAATGTTATAAAGCAGTGGTGTCAAATTAAAATAGAAATGGTTCCCCACTGGCAACATGTTGACTTAAAAAACCACAAATTAATACTGTCTATGCTGCAATGTATTTTCATTTATTTTGCTAAGCATTTCTCAATTACATTATAATCGAATTCTTCTAGCAGTTGGGTGTTTATAGTTTGACACCTCTGTTAAAGTATAGTTGAATCATAGAATGTCAGCCCTAAAAAGGCCTTAGAACACAGAACAACAGAATTGTAATGGGCTTTAGAATGTAGAATGTCAGAGCTGAGAGGGAGCTTAGAGCATAGAACATAGACTTTTAGAGCTCAAAGAGATTTGGAAACATAAAATAGAGAATATTAGACCAGAAAGCTACTGTAGAACCATAGAAATCAGCGATGGCAGAGATCTGGGATTATATAATCTACCATCTCCCCTCCTCAAACCTCACTTTGCAGAGGAGAAAAATTAGGCCCAGAGAAAGAAATGGGCTCTCTCAATGTCATCACACAGCAACTTCTTAAGGTGCTATTGAACCAGGATTAAAGGCCAGAGCTCCTTACCACCATTCCAAGGTTCTTTTGGAGGTGGCCCTTCCCATAGAGAGTGATCACAAGCTAGATTTTCCTGAAGTCAGGCTTAGGGAAGGAAGTCAGGCTTGGGTTTTGAGCATAAGACATGACCATACTGGTGATTCTAGTATATTCTCAGCTCTTCAAGGAAAATTGGGTAAGCCAGTGTTATGCTGAAGGTTAATTGAATCTTTGACACCCAGAGGGAGGAAACGGAATTCTTCTTTTAGAGTTTCCTTACAGAGCCTGGTCTCTGCCACAGAGACACCTCTTGCTTTCAAATTCTTACTGAAAAACAAGGTATACAAACCCCATCCTCCCTTCCCTGGGCTGGAAGGTGTGACAGGTCCTTCTAGGTTGGAAAGACCAAGAAATAAAAAATAATGGGGGTGGGGTGTCCCACATATTGTCAATGTGCTGAATAAGAATTCCATTGCTAGGATTCTGATGTTATGGAAAGAGGGTGAGATTTATCATCAGAAGACCTGGGTTCTAATCCTGACTCTGCTACTTCCCATCTGGGTGACCTTGGGAAAATCATTCTCCATCTCAGAGGCTCAATTTCCTTTTCTACGTAATGAAGAGATCCAAGCAGCATGTTACAGTGAAAGAGCACTAGATTTGAAATCAGAAGTCCTGAGTTCAAATCCTGGCACTTTCTTCTAGCTCTGATCTGCAATCTTAGGATTTTTACTCTCAGTATGACCTTGGCTACCTCATTGTCCTTCTCTGGGATTCCATTTCCCCTTCTGTAAAATGAGGGGGTCAGTCTAGGATAATTCAGTGGAAAGAGTCTTAATTTTGGACTCAGAGGAACTGAGTTCAAATCCTGATTCTGTCAGTTGCTATCTGTATGACCTTGAGGGAAATCATGTCATTTCTAAAGATCTGAGTTTTCTTATCTGTAAAATGAGGGGCTTAGTCTAGATAACCTCTAAAGGTCCTTCCAGTTTGAAACTGATGGTCTCCACATATTACAAAGATTAAACATTGTGATCAAATGGGATTTATATCAGGAATTCAGGGATGGTTTAAAATAAGGAAAGCTATGAATGTAAATGATTATATCAATAAAAAGCGATAAAAATATGATTATATCAATAGATGCAGAAAAAGCTTTTTGGCAAAATACAACACTCATTCCTATTAAAAACACTTGAAAGCATAGGTATAAATGGATTTTTTCCTTAAAATGATAAGAAGCATCTACCTTAAATGATCAGCAAGCATTATTTGTAATGGGGATAAGCTAGAAGCCATCCCAATAATGAAACAAGAATGCCATTATCACCAATATTAACGACATAACATTAGAAATGCTGACAATAGGAATGAGTGAAACAAAAAACACTGAAGGAATTAGAATAGATAACGAAGAAACAAAACTGTCTTTTTGCAGATGACATGATGATAGACTTGGAAAATCCTAGAGATTCAACTAAAAAGCTAGTAGAAACAACTAATAATTTTAGCAAAGTGGCAGGATTTGAAATAAATTCACATAAATCATCAGCATTTCTATATATCACCAACAAAACCCTGCAAGAAGAGATAATAAAAGATACCCCATTAAAATAACTGTAGATGACATAAATTATCTAGAATTCTACTTGCCAAGACAAACATAGGAACTACAACAAGTAAAGTCAGGTTTAAATAATTGGAGACATATTAATTGTTCATGCATGGGCAGAGTCAATATAATAAAAATGGCAATTCTGCCTAATCTACTTATTCAATACCATCCCAATTAAATCACCAAAAAAATTTGGGGGGCTAGAAAAATAGTAATAAGATTCATTTGGAAGAATAAAAGTTATTCTTTATAAATAAATAAAAGAATATATTAGGATTTAATGAAAAAATGTAAAGGAAGGAGGTTTAGCTGTACCAAATCTTAAACTATGCTGTAAGGCAGCAATTACCAAAATTATCTGGTAGTAGCTATGAAATAGAAAGGTGAACCAGTGGAACAGAATAGACACACCATACACAGTAGTAAACAATTAAAGTAACCTTGGGTTTAAAAATATAAAGTTTTAAGTTTTGGGGATAACGATTCATTATTTGGTAAAAATTGTTGGGAAAACTGGCAAGCAGCCTGGCAGACTAGGTATAGACCAATACCTAACACCTTTTACCAAGGTCAAAATGGATACATGATTTAGACAGAAAGGGAGATAATTAAATTAGAAGAGCATGGAACATATTGCTTATCAGGCTTATGGATAGGAGAAGAATTTATGAACAAACAAGAGAAAGAAACCTCTGTGAGAAGTAAAATGGATAATTTTGATTACATTAAGTTAAAAGGTTTTGTAAAAATAAAATCAATGTGGCAAAGATTAGAAGGAAAGCAGAAAATTGGGAAAATATTTTTATAGATAGTTCCTCAGATAAAAGTCATATATCAAATGGAGAACTCTGTCAAACTCATAAGACTATGAGTCATTCCCCAATTGATAAATGATCAAAGAACATGAACAGGCAGTTTTTTGATAAAGAAATCAAAGCTATATATAGTCATGAAAAAATACTCTAAATCATTATTTATTAGAGAAATGCACATTCAAACAACTTTGAGACATCATTTCACACATATCAGATTGGTTAGAATGATAGAAAGGGAAAGTGGCAAATGTTGGAAGGGATGTAGAAAAATTGGGAAACCAATACACTGTTGAACTGTGTACTGATACAACCATTTTAAAAAGCAATCTGGAATTATGCCCAACGAGTTCTAAAACTATGTACACTCTTTGACCCAACAATATCACTATTAGGTCTGTTTACCAAGGTGATTGGGGAAAAAGGAAAAGAACCTGTATGTTCTAAAATATTTATAGCTTTCTCTGTGGTGGAAAAGTAATGGAATTTGAGGGGATGCCCATTCGTCGGGGAATGAATAAAAAACTGTGGTATATGACTGTGATGGAATACTACTGAGTCATAAGAAATGATGAGCAAGTTGATTTCAGAAAAATGGAAAGATTCACATGAAATAATGAAAAGTGAAATAAGCAGAACCAAGAGAACATTGTATTGAAGATAATGTTTGAAGAATAACTGTGAACAGCTAAGCTATTCTGAGAATTACAAATATTTCCATACTGCATATACATTTACATATTACAAATATTTGCAAATAATTACAGATCAACTACAAAGGACCAGTAAAGGAAAATGTTATCCACTGCCTGAGAAGGAACTGATAAATTGAAGTATGCATAGTATGGTTTTGTATACATGCATATGTACATACAGATGCATGTGTATCTCTATATTTATATATGTGTCAAATAGTGGTCTTCTCTAGTGTGAGATGGGGAAGGAAGGAGGGAGACAGTTTGTAACAAACAAAAATCTATGGTCCCATGATCTTTCAAGTCCCCACCTGCTCCAAATCTAGGATGTTTGATACCACTGGAACGAGCCAAACCCTGTACCTAGTGTCTCAGTTTAGTCTGAGATCTGGTCTGCAGCTTGTTTGCTTGTGTACTTGGTAGGATCTAGACCCCACCTTCTTCCCGTCTCTCTGTTAAAGTTTTGAAAAAGGAGACTAGATAGAGGTTCACCTCCTCCAGGAAGCCTTCAGTGCTTACCTCCATTCAACTGCAGTAATCTTTCCATTTTGTGAACTTCAGGAAGTTTAATTTATGGTAAATAATCAGCCAATAAGCATTTATAAAGTGCCTACATACCCAACACTATATTACATAAGTACTGGTGATACAAAAGAAGACTTTTATTTCCTCACTTAAAGTGGAAGTTTTATGGGGGGTTGAGGGATGCAAGGACCATGTCATCATCATCATCATCATCATCATCATCATCATCTTCTTCTTCTTCTTCTTCTTCTTCTTCTTCTTCTTCTTCTTCTTCTACTACTACTACTACTACTACTACTACTACTACTACTACTACTACTACTACTACCACCACTACCACCACTACTACTACTACTACTATTGCTGCTGCTGCTGCTGCTACTACTAGTACTGCTACTACTGCACCACATAATAAAGTGATTAGTCTACAAAACATTTTTATAAAAACTTATAAAAATTGTGCTGAAATCTCAGATTATTGGATTCAGATAAAGAAGGATCTTAAGGATTATTATGTCTAATTACTTTCATAGATGAGGAAATGGAAAGAAAGAGAAGTCTGGCTCAGGGTTCAACAGTCAGTAAGTTGGATTTCTGACATCTTTCTGATGCTGAGTCCCAGACTTCTCCCTTCCGCTCCATCATACTGCTGACTAAAGGCATTATTGTCCCCATTTCATAGATGGTAACATAGGCAGATGTAAGAAAACAATGAGGTAAAGTTAGTGGCAGGGTGAGGATTAGAAGTTCAGTTTCCTGACTCCATATCCTGTGTTGTAATCTACCTAATAGAATATCAGCACCTAGCTCCTGCCCATCACCTGTTACAGGGCTTCACTCAGTAGACACTAGAGAAATGTTTGTAGAATGACTATAAATTGTTACGCCAAGTCAACTCCAATTTCCTTTAACTTTCTGACCCAAAGAAATCCAGTCCAAAGCTAATCTCTCCCAGTAAGTCTTCCAAGATTGCTCTTACTCAATTCAGTTAAACAGAATAAGCTTTTTAGCAATTGCTGCCATTATTTAACGGCATCTAGGTGATACAGTGGATAAACTGTTAGTCCTGGAGTCAGGAAGACTCATCTTCCTGAGTTCAAATCCAACCTCAGACACTTCCTAGTTATGTGACCCCTGGCAAGTCACTTAACTCTCTTTGACTCAGTTTCCCTATCTGTAAAACAAACTGGATTAAAAAAGGGCAAACCATTCTAGTATCTTTGCTAAGAAAATCCCAAGTGGGGTCACAAAAACGAGTGAACAACAAGACAGTTGAACCATTGAAATTACCCATCTGCAATTACCCATAATGCAAACTTGAGTGCAGTGTCTAAGTCAGGGGTGGGGAACCTGAGGCCTCAAGGCCACATGTGACTGTCTTGGTCCATGAGTGTGGCCCTTTGACTGAATCCAAACTTCACAGAACAAATTCTCTTAATAAAAATATTTGATCTGTAAAACTTGGACTCAGTGAAAAGGACCTAGAAAGCTACATGTGACCTTAAGGCTACAGATTCTCCACCTCTGATCTAAATCTTTCATAACCCTCCTTGTGGAATAGCCACCTCTCCTACCTTCAGCCTGTGTATACAGATCAAGGTGGGGGAGTGACCTAAGGGGAAAACTGAGGAGGTAGAGTGTCCTTTTTTTTTTATCCTACGCTGCTGTCTTTTTTCCCCCAGCCTGTTCTGACCCCTTGGTCTTGCCTAATCTGGGCCTATATCTAAGGACCTGCCCTCTGAGATGCTTGGAAGGGACCCCCATGGCCATGGCATCTGATCTTACCAGAATATGAATCCTGTCTAGTGCTTATCTGCCTTGGCTTGAGGTCTCCTAGTGAAGGCAGCCCATCCCCCTTTTGGAGAGCTCTATTTGATGGAGAGTTTCATGGCCATAGAAGCCCAAATTGGCCTTTCTGCAATTTCCACCCATTGTTGGGTCTGCCCTCTGGGGACATGCTGAGTGAATCTTTTATCCCTCCACTACAAGATACTCATTCAAGTAGCTGAGAGGGCAGTTGGGGAATGCAGCTATCTCAAGTATTCCAAAGATGTCTTTGGGTGGGTAGCAGATATCCCTTTTCTCTTAGGAGTTAGCAGCCATCCAGAGGAAGACAGTTAGATGAACTTGGCTCCAGGAGGGACCCAGAGAATTGGCATTCCCTCTAACTAGCTAGGTTGTAAGGAGCTGCCCCAGTGTGGGGTACTTCTCTTCTGCCAGCATGAGGAAAGGCCAAGCATTTTCCAGCACTGGCTTTCTCCAGGGAGCCAAGTTGGAGGGCCAAGTTCTTTGACGTAGAATTGAATGGGCTCACTGGCTCTGGGGCTGCCCCCTCAGAAACTAACCAGGGCTTATTCAAGCCTGCCATGTCCCTGTTCTCTGAGGCTTCGTGGAGCTTTTTGGAAGGCTTGTGGGAAAGCTTTTCAGGAGTTGCTCCCAACAAAACAAAGGACAATTCAAAGGTTCTGAAAAGCTAACCTCTTCTAGCTCCCAGGTGACCTCTGCTTGTTGTATCTGTCAGTCAGTTAACAGGCATTTTATGCAGTACTTTCTGTGTGTACTGTACAGGGCTGGCAACTAGTGTGTGTGTGTGTGTGTGTGTGTGTGTGTGTGTGTGTGAGAGAGAGAGAGAGAGAGAGAGAGAGAGAGAGAGAGAGAGAGAGAGAGAGAGAGAGAGAGAGAGAGAGAGAGAGAGAGAGAGACAGGGAAAGAGAGAGAGAGAGACAGGGACAGAGAGACAGGGGAGAGAGACAGAGAGGCAGAGACAGAGGTTACACCTGGTCTGCTCTAGCTTTCAAGTGAGAAAAGCAGGACATAAAAGCAGGAAACAGGGTAGACTTAAGAGACATTGGTCATACTTATATAACAGAAAATATTATGACCATATCTGACCATGTTACTCCTCTGCTCAATAAACTCTAATGTCTCCGTATTGCCTTGAGGATCAAATATAGACTCCTTACTTGGTCCTCAAAGTCCTTCCCAAACTAGCGCTTTCCTACTTTTTCTAGGTTTATCTCACTTCATCTCTCTCTGTGTCTGTCTGTCTCTCTCAGTTGGTCTGTCTCTCTCTCCCCTATGGTCCAACCAAACCAGCTTGCCTTCTGCTCTCCATACATGACACAAGACAGCAAATTCAGTGCTGGAAAAGCCCTTAGAACAGGGGGTCCAGGACAGATTTCAGGGGATCCATGAACTTGGATGGGAACATTCTAAAACCAGTGCACATATACAATACTTTGTGGTTTGCAAAGGACTATACATAGGTTCTTTCACTTGATTCTCACAACCATGAGAGGTAGATGCTATTATTATCCCCATTTTACAGATAAATTAATGGAGGCTGACTTGTTTCAAGATCATATAGCTAGTAAGTATTGGAGGCAGAATGTGAACTCACTTCCTAACTCCAAATCCAGTATTCTGTCCACTGTGCCACCCACCTGTCTTAGAATTATTACCCCCCCCAATTATCTTTGTTTTCACTAATTTCTATCCAAAATTTCTAATCCAATAAATATTTATTAAGTTCCTACTATTTTCCAGGCACTGTGTTAAGTGCTGGAGATACAATTCATAAACAGAAAGATAGATCCTCCCCTTAAGGAGCTTATAGTGAAATGGGCAAAGCCAATGTACAAAAAGAAGTGAAATACTAAATGTTAGTACTTCATTCAATTACTCAAAAACATTATTCTGAGAAGAATATCCTAAGTGTCATTAGACTCCCCATAGGACCCATTATACAAAAAGTTGAAGGGCTCCTACCTTGGAAGTCCTGATGACTTTAATAATGTCATGCTACATCTGAGGAAACTGAGATGCAGGTGACTTGGAAAAAGTCACATAGGAAACAAGTCATAGATTCAAGTTGAGGTCCTCTGACTCAGAGTCCAGCCCCCTTTTCACTATGCCACATTCCCTCCTGCAGGAGGAGCCCTCCCACTGTGCCTGTCCCCTCACCTCCCCATACCTTTGCACAAACTTGGAAAGCTTTTCCTCCTCCCAGCCACTTCTAGGAAAACTGAGCTCTTTAAATCTCAACTCAAGTGCTGTTTGATCCTCCCTAGGTGTCAGGGCTTTCCTTTTCTGAAATCATTTTAGATATACTTCATATATGTAGGCATGTATGTACATATATATTTGCTTATCTGGGTATCTTTTCTAGCATTTTTTTTTTTATCATAAGGAGATACAGTATGCACTAGAAGAGGGAAATTGGATAAGAGTGCACTTTCTTTCTTAGTAACACCATTAGGAAGTGGTAGGGAATGAACCAAAGCATAGACCTGCAATTCTCAATCAGATGCTTGTCACCCCAACCCCAACTCCCATCAGACATAGGCTTCAGTCTGGGAATCCCTCTTGTTCTGCTAACTACCACCAGAGAAATACTCCAGGGCTCATGGACACCAGACACTGACTCCCAGATATTTGTAATCCACATCCCAGAAAGGGACATCTTAGGACCCTTCATTCTTTGGATGATAGGATTTGAGATCAAATATTCTTTTTGCTTGGAAAGGAATTCATTTCTAATGTAGGATGCTATCTTGTTGAGCATTGTGTAATCTTTGGGGAGTAATTTTGACTATGTCTATATGAAGCCAAAGTACATGAAGTGTAGAAAATGAAGTTAATGATCACAACCACAGATCTACTGTAGGAAATGCCATCAGAATTCATCTAATCCCTTCATTTCATAGATGGAGAGAAGTGAACTAATTTGTTCAAGATCACATGGATAGGTAGTGGATAACAGGAAGAATTTAAACCTAAGTGCCCTGAATCCAAATCCAATATTCTTTCCATGGGTCATGCAGTCTCTCCCAATAAAACAAATCTATGCATCAAATATCTTGGTATTTATTCTACACAACACTAAATGCAAGATGTTTCCAGATATCTAGATCATAGAATTAGGATTGGAAAGGATATTAAAGGCCATCTAGTCTAATTTTGTTATTTTCTTGTTCAATCATTTCAGTTGTGTCTGACTCTTTGTAACCCTATTTGGGGATCTCTTGGCAAAGACACTGGAGTGGTTTGCCATTTCCTTCTCCATCTCATTTTACAGATGAGGAAACTGAGGCAAACAGTGACTTGACCAGGGTCCTACAACTAGTAAGTTTCTGAGGTTAGATTTGAGCTCATGAAGATGAGTCTTCCTGATTCCAAACTCTATCCACTATACCACCTAGCTGCCCCCAAAGGTTCTCATTTTATGGATGGGAAAATTAAGGTGCATAGAGGTTAAACAACTTGCCCAGGCAGTATATAACAGAGGAGGACTTTGAACATAGGTCCACTAACTCCAAATACAGTTCTTTTTCTTCTGTCCAATGTTTCCTATCTGATGATTGGGAATTCTGGCACCTCTGCCTTCCATCTTTGGCCATTGACATTTATTTCCCTTAGAAGCAGAGTACCTGTCAGGTTATGGGGTCCTGCAGCTGTGCAGGGACCTGAGAAGGTTCCTTCAGATGGCACCTCAGGTCTGAGATGGACCTACTCAATGACCTGTAAGTAC
This sequence comes from Notamacropus eugenii, assembly GCF_028372415.1. NCBI lineage: Eukaryota > Metazoa > Chordata > Mammalia > Diprotodontia > Macropodidae > Notamacropus > Notamacropus eugenii. The sequence continues at coordinate 19,995,549 of NC_092875.1, forward strand.
GAAATTGACCATCCAAAAAGGAGCCGATTGTCAGTTTCCCAAACAGCAGGAAAACACTTACAATTGAATATCCAGGAAAATCCTTTTTTCTTCTCCCACGTGAATCTTCCAGATGCAGTCCTCTCCCTCAGCATAGGGCTCAGGCCAGTTTGGGGACAGCACAACTCCAGCTACCGCGGACAGCTCCCCACCACACATAGCTGTAAAAGGAGATAGATGGACACAGGCTGATGCGTTGGCCTGGGAAGCCTCTCCTTAGGGCCTGTGAGAATGGCCTGGCTGTTGTGGGTTGTCACAAGGTGTACCAGGTATTTCAGAAAAATCTGCCTTCTACCCTCAGAGTTGGGAGAAACTTCAGAGGCTTCCCATTCCAGACACTAACCGAGTAGGAAACCCCCTCTATAGCATTTTGGGCAAATGGGCATCCAGTCTCTTTTTGAATCTTTTCAGTGACAAGGGACTTACTACCTCCCAGGGTAGCTCATACTAAATTGAGGATGCTCTAATTACCATAAAATTGTTCCTTCCATTCAGTTCCACTGTCTCTAATTTCTTCCCATTAGCCCTTGTTTTGGCCTGTGGGGCCAAGCAGAATAAATCTCAACGCTTTTCTTTAGCACATCTCTTCATAAATAAGAGTCTTGGAAGGAACCTTTGAGGTTACTTAGCCTACTCTTTGTTGTTTTGGATGAGAAAATTGAGATCCAAGGAAGTTAAGACTTTAGAGTCTTTTATCTTTCCACTGTACTATGTTTCCTTGTCTTCCCTTTGTTACCTTGGAAAAGTCACTAAGCTAACCTCTCTGGGTGTCCATTTTCTTATTTTTAAAAGGAAGGGATTAAATGGGATGACCTTTCTTATCCCTCCCAACTCAAAATCTATGATGCTGCAATTTCCATTTATGCCAACAAAGGCTAGCATTGTATGGTCTCTGGTCCCCATAACATCCTGGTCACTTTCTCTGGACTAAGTCCTTCCTCTTTCCCACTTCTCTATACAATTTAGTTCTGGAACTGAACACAATGCTTAGTCCAAGTGAAGGTTGGCCAGATTTTGGAGCTAACTTTGTGTTTACCTAGTGAATGTTCTGACAGTCCAGACCAGAGCACCCATAAATTCCACTCTGTTAAACTCATGCATTTAATATAGGGATCAATCTTTCATGGGCAGCAAATGACTGTGATTTCACGCCAAACTGAATTGGGTGAGGGTGGCTGCCAAGAGGAGAGACCTGTTTCATTATTCTGTGTTTGAGTTATCCTGGCACAGGGCTGACATGCCAACTTTAAGCACAGAGAGCAATGAGGACAGGGAACCAGGAATGCCTTTGATTGCCTTAAAGATCTATGCTCTGTAAACTCAGCCTTTGGTATTAACATGCCTATTACAGGGATTTAATAGCTTCTCAGCCTCACTGGTGCTGTGGTGAGGATTGAATGAGAGGGAGTCTATGAAAACTTTGGAAAGCATTAAAGAGGCTACAGGAATTTAAGGGGTAGATTCGTTACTGCTCTAAGTAGTCTTATATTCAGGTGTCATCACAGATCCCACATCCTCAAATGCGAAGAGTGAAAGGACCCTAAGTACTGGTCCCAGTTCTGTTACTGATTTGCTGTGTGACGGTAGGAAAAATATCACCTGACTTTTCTGAGTCGCATTTTCTCCAGTTAATGTGGTGGTGGTGGGTGAGGTGGCAGTGATAGCTGCCTTATCTACTTTCCAGGGCACATTGGTTGACCTAAGTGAAATAAAGGCTATGAAAGTGCTTTAGAAAAGCATAAAGGGAGAATGCGACAAGTCATTGTGTGAGCATGGACAGGTCTCTTCCCCCAATTGGACCCTGGTTTCTTCCTCCACAAAATGAAAGGGTTGGACTAGATGATTCCTGAGACCCGTTGGACATTTTATGAGGCTGTTAAATTATACTGAGGGATCATGACAGAATGAATCAAGGGCTGGGAGTCAACTTCCTCCCTTCCTGCCTCTCTCATTTCCATTTCTCCCTTTTTCCTTCAAGTCCTGATTCCCATTTTTCCTTCCTCAATCCCTCTTTCTCCCTTCTTTTTTTGTTAATTCTTCCCTTTTCCTTTCTTCTCTAAATATCTTCCCTCCCTTTGTTCCTCTTGCCTATCCTCAATCCCACCCTCCCTCCCTTACTTCTTCCCTCAATCCTTCCCTCTTTTTTATTCTTTCCTCAATTTTCACTTTTCCCTTCAGTCCTCTCCCTTCCTTCTTTACTCATTTTCTCTTCTTCCACCAACTTCTCCTCCTTTCTTCCCTTCTTTCTTCAGTCTCTCCTTTCTTCCCTCAATTTCCCTTCTTTTGCCTCCATTCTTTCCTGAGTTGTTCACTTATTTTTCTTCTCCCTTCTCTTCCTTTTCTGTTTCCCCTTCCTTCTTGCCATATGATATCTTGCAGGACCCTCTGTTGCCCTATTGTTTTATACAGCAGAAAAGGACTCAGAAGACATTCCCTCAAAGCCTGGGGTCCTGGTAGACCACTTCACTTTGCCAAAAAAGGAAAGATAGTTCTTTTAATTTAAAATTTTTTAGGCAGTTCAGTGTGAGCTCAGGTAGATTTCTGACCCCCATCAGCTCAGTGAAGGGTAGCAGCAAGATGAAAGAGAAGAAGCTGAATCAGGAAAGTGATTAGCTCAGGAGAAAAACATGATCTGTCAGACATAGAGATACTAGGACTGGAAACAATGAGGTTTGTTTCCCAAGGCTTTGTTCTGGGTTCTCCTCTCTTTATTCAGAGTCACAGAATCTGAGGGTTGGGAAGGACCATGTTGTCCAACCTATAGGTCCAAAGAAAATCTCTGGAACATCCCAGGCAAGTGACTGCCCAGCCTCTCCATGCCAACCTCCTGGGAAGGGGAGCTTGCCATTTCTGGAGGCAGCTTATTTCACTTTGGAATAGCTCTAATTGTTAGGAAGATTTTCTGATATCAAATCTAAATTTTGCTGTTTTCAGCTCTGAGCTATTGCCCCTGATTCTGTCATCTGTCAAACAGAACAGTTCTAATCCTTTCTCCCCAGAGCAGCTATTCATGCCTGTTTTGATAATTCTCTTGTCCACATTCCTTTAACTTATCCTTATATATCATGAACTCAAGGCCCTTTACTCTCCTGGATGCTCTCCTATGAATACTCTTCAGTTTATTAATACCCTTCAAAAACCCAGGAGCCTGGAACTGGACATCATATTGGAGATCTGGCCTGATTAGTGTGGAATATAGTGGGATTGCCACCTTCTTATTCCTAGAAGTTATGCTCCTCTTAATGTAGTCTAAAATCATGTTAGCCTTTTTGACCATGACCTCACACTACTGACTCATACTGAGCTTGTGGTCCAGTAAGATCCTCAGACCTTTCTCAGAACAACTTCTCTCTAACCTTGCCTCTCCTCCACTTTGTACTGAAATTGATTTTTTTACCCCAGTGCAAGACTTTACATTTATCCTCATTCATATTGGATTATACCTATCTTATTAGAATGAGCTCAGTGCTCTCTCCTGTCAAGAAGGTTATGGATCCTCACTCAGTCATCCAATGTGTCGCCTTTGTGATATCTGCAAATTTGATGAGCATGTCACGTATGATACTTTTATCCAAGTCACTGATAAAAAATGTAAATCAGTACATTCTTATTCCCTCCTTCCCCTCCTTCTTTTCCTTCTGTTCTATCTCTTTGTCTTTCTTTTTTTCCTCCTCTTTCTTCTTCCTCTCCTCCTCTTCTCTTTCCCTAAATTATATAGCATTTACTTATCTGTATATATGCTGGATGCATCTCACTCGTAGAAGAACACCATTTCCATGAGAGCAGTCTATTTCGTTTTTGTCTTCATAACCCTAATACCCAGATCAGTGCTTGGTAAACAGAAGGCCCTGCATTGCTCATTAAATAGAACTCAAGTGGCTTCCATTAGCTTATTGTACAGCTTTGGGTTGGTCCCACTTCCTCTCTGATCCTCCCCTTCATTGGCTTTTTGTCTCAGGGACTTTGGGAAGGTCTGGGGGCACCAGTGGTAGAAGGAGATGGTGTGGCCTGAGAGCTGGGAGGGAGGATGACCTCACCTCTGCACAAGGGCTCCGTATCATTCCAATAAGGGTCCCGGACATTGATGCATTCAATGATGGCGGGTCCCTGTTCCAGAGAGTGACCAGGATCACAGGTGAACTCCACCGTTGTTCCAATGTTGTAAGTTGGGTCCGAGGTTGTGAAGTTACCATTTTGGATATAGGGCTCATAGCAGTGACCTTTCTCAAAAGCTGGAAGGAGAGAAGGCAATGTAGGGAGATGGGAAGAGGGCAGGTTGAAAGATCAGATCATGGTATGCAGGGCTGCCCATAAGGGGAAGTGGTCCTTCCTGATCCTAGTTCCTAGGATTTCATAAAATCATAGATCATAGGTTTAGAGCTTGAAAGTACCTTAGAGGTCATCAAATTTCAAGCCCTCATTTTACGGATATGGAAACTGAGGCAGGCAAAGGTTAAGTGACTTGTGCTGGGTCACACAGCTAATACATATTTGAGACAGAATTTGAACTCGTCTTCCTGGTTCCATGTATACTATCCTTGACATTTCCTCAGACTTCCTCTGGGGTTTCTGGGTTAGGAATATACCATGACATTGAACTTCATGGCCTGAATCCCACTTCTAATACTAACCATATGACCTTGGGCAGACGACTTCCCAGTTCTAAACCTCAGTTTCCTCATCTGTAACATGAAGTATTGGAGCTAGAGCTCTGGGATTATAGTCAGGAAGACCAAGATCTTCCACACATCTGTGTGACCAGGCCCAATCTCCCGTAGATGAGAAAACTGAGGTCTAGAGAAGGTAATTGACTGGCTTCAGAATATTCAGTAGCAAATATCAGAGGCAAAATGTGAACTCAAGTCCTCTGACTCCAATTTGTTCCTTTTCCTATTGAACTGGATTATCACTGAACCCCATTTTTAACCTGGACTGATATATCCCACAAGGACCAGATTTCCCTGGAAGCATTCATGCCTTTCAGATCTCTCTCTCTGTCTCTGTCTCTGTCTCTCTCTCTGTGTCTCTCTGTGTCTCTCTCTCCTCTTGCCTCCATCAAATCTTCATATTTCTTCCTAGCCTTTCAGGCCTGTGCTCTCTGTCCTCTGCCCAAAGAAAATGTACCCCTAAGTACAAGCAAAGAAATCAAGGTGGTGTAATAAAAGGGGTACTGGCAATAGAGTCAGAGAACCTGAGTACAACTATTGCATTTGCCAGTAACTACCTGTATGACCTTGGGCAAGTCACTTGATTTCTTTAGAACTCACTTTTCCCAGCTGTAAAATGATGGGTTTAGTCCAGATAAAATTTTTCAAATTCCTTTTAGCTCTAAATCTGACTGTAAGACTCTTAGCTTTTGTCAGGGCGGAGGAATAGCTTTTGTTGGCAGCTCTACTACTCTCTGCCTTTTTGGACTCACCTTAGATATGCTTTCCCCCAATAGAATATAAGCTCTTTTTTTTACCTTTGGCTCCCCATTGCCTAGCACAGAACCTGAACACAGAAGGCATATCTTACTGCTTAGCTAGGCTGTGCAGGGGGAGCCACTGCATTCTTTGAGACAAGAAGACCTGGGTCCAAATCTTGCCTCAGACGTTTATTAGCTCTGCAACCCTGGGTAAGTCACTTAAACTCTTCCAGCCTCAGTTTCCTCATCTGTAAAATGAGGAAAATAATAGTACCTATCTCCCAGGATTATTGTGAGGATCAAATGAGTTAACATGTCAACCTTAAAGTTCTACATAGATGTTAGCTATTGTTATTATAATAACTATTATTGTTAGTAAATTAAATTAGGTTAAATTAAATTGACTCCCAGAGAAGAATGGGGCATTTTCTTTTTCTAACTGGAAGGCTTAGACAGGAAGCAATGCCTACTGACAGAGTCACCTGGAGAATGAAATGAACTTGTCTGGAGAAGGTTGATGAACTCTGATCAAAGATGACAACCAGCAATTCATTTTAAAGACTTGCTCCTCATTTCAAAGAGGAAATCCTGGTTTAGCCCTTGGTTTTACAACGTGCTAAAATCTCCAGGGATAAACCCCTCCTGAGAGTGCCCTCCCTCCACCCTGTACTTATTCCCATCTACTTTTCCCCAAATGTCCCATTCTGAGATCTAGAGCCTGAGAGCCCCATGGATAGCCACACTCTACCCCTTGGTCCCCTCCCCAGGGGGCTAGGAGATCACCTTCAAATCGAATGTTGAAGACTGTGGAGGCCCTGGCCTCTTCAGCCATGAAGTAGATCCGGATGGCAGACCCTTCACTCAGCAGACCCTCAAAGGGAACATTCTCCGTTTGGAAGGAATCATAGAGGACAGTCGACTTGTTGGTCCGGCCACTGTAGACAACCATCCTAGTGGTCCAGGGAGAAAAGGTAAGGGAAAAGAGAAGACAGAAAGAATTCTCTATTCATTTTGCTCATAGCCCAATGAGTGGGAATGAATGTCTCTCCTCAGAGTCCACCAAAACACTTAACAAAGGATCATAATATCATACCTTGAGAGCTAGAAGAGACCTCAGATGCCCAACTGCTTCACTTTTCAGAGAAGCAGAGAAGGAAACAGACTCCGGAAGACAGAGTGACTCCCTCAAGGTCACAGAGAAGAGGCAGAATTTGAATCCAGTCCTCTGATGCCAGACCTAGAACACTTTCCTTTGTGTCACACCAACGGCTTTTTTATTTAAATTTTTGGAGCCTAATCATTAAAAAATTATTTGATGTCCTATCAGATTATAATATCCCCTCACGTGAGGGGTAGTATTATATGATGTCAGAGGACTTGTGTTTAAATCCCACCTTTAATAACTACTACTTGTGTGACCTTGGGCAAGTCACTTATCCCATCCTGTGCCTCAGTTTCCTTAACTGTAAAATGAAGGGGATTGGTCTAGATGGCTTCTGAGTTTCCTTGCAGCTCTGGGTCTATGATCCTAGGATTCTAAGGTCCTACTCCTGATGCTTAATGCCTGTCCTTGGACAAGGATATCTTTGGGACTCAGTTTCCTAATCCTCCTAAAATGAGATCACTGTAGTAGATGATCTCTGAGGTCCCTTGCAGCTCTAGATGTTTTGATTTTTCTAGTTGATATGGATATTAATTCTTCCCTTCTCTTCTGGTAAAACCACCTCTTTTTCTCCCAGGTGATGTCTCCCTGAGTCACTGGGAAAGTGATGAACAATTAAACTCTTCCGTTCCCCTTCCCCTCTCTCCAGGTCACAGGGGCTGCTTGGGGAGAGTCTCAGTCCTCTAGGTTAATGATCTGGGCAGGACTACTAAGAAAGAACACATGCTTTTGCCTCTACAGCTGGTTTTTACTTCTACATTTAGTGTCCTTTTTTACAGGGCACATTAAAGTCACTGAGGCTCCAGGAGTATCTCAATTTTACACCAAGTGCCCAGAGTCTGGCAGTGAGTCCAAAAACCCCTAAAATGTCAGGACTCTGGGGATAATTTTCAAACCATGCAGTGAAATGCAGCAAGCGTGTGGAAAATACTGAAAGCAAAAGAGTGGTTAAAAAAAGAATCCTGGTATGAATGAGAAGAGTTATGGCCTTGAATGGAGAGAAAGCTTTAGGAGCCATTTAGTTTAAAGACCCTGGAGGGAATACACAGGATAAATTCAATATAGCTTGGAATAATCAACAGTGAAGGGCCTCAAGAGGAGAGGAGAAAGGGAACTGAGGATGAAACCAAAATAGTGGGGACCAGGAAGTTCTGGGAAATGACCCTAAGTTCGTTGGTTATGATATTGGCTATTGAAATGACACCAGCTTGGAAAGTCTTCTGTACAGACAGGGAAAAGGTTAAATTTGGGCAAAATCTTTGCATCAGATTTCTCAAGGGGCTAGTATCTGAGATACATAGATAACTAACATGTATATATGTATATATGCACACATATGCTATATATTTATATACATGCACAAATATGTGTATGTGTATCTCTCTGTCTGTCTATCCAATCATCCTTCTATCTATGTATCTACCAGTCATCTAACTATCTAGCTAAGCAGAAGTCATTCCCCAATAGGTAAGTGGTCAAAAGATATAAAGTTTTCAAAAGAAAAAAATGAAAACTTAACCACCATAAGACAAAAAGCTCCAAAGCACCAATAATAAGGAAAATGAAAGTCAAAACAGCCCTGAGATTTTCCCTCATGTCCAACAAATTGGCAAAGATGACAAAAGATGGCATAGTCAATGTTGGAGAGGTTATGGGAATTAAGGTATGCTAGTAAGTTGCTGAGGGAGTGGTGAATTAGTACAACCTTTTTGGAAAACAGTTTGGAATCATGCAAAGAAAGTGACTAAAATGTCACTCAAATCCCTGATCCAGGGATTCCAACTATTAGTCTTATGCCCAAGGAAGTCATCAATAAAAAGAAAGCCTCCATATTCACCAAAATATTGACAAAAGACTATTTTTTTTTGGCAGCACAGAAGAATTGGAAACAAAGTAGATATTCATCAGTTGGGGAGTGGTTAAACCAATTGTGGTACATGAAGGCAATGAGTATTATTGGGCTGTGAGAAATAATGAATGTGATGTATACAAAAAAACACGGGAAGATGTTAACTGATTCAAAGTGATATAAGTAGAGCCAAGAAAACGAGTGACACAAGGTTATATTGATGCAAATGGCCAGAATAGCCATCGTAAAACAAGTGAAAATGAATGTTAAAAATGATAAGGAACAAACGTGACCTCAAAGAAGGGCTATGGAAAGACCCTTTCCTCCACTCATTTGCAAAGGTGTCAGTGGGAAGGAAAGAAGGGTGTAGAATATTGCATATGGTGTCATTTTTGTCAATGTATTGATCTATTTTGTGGAATTTTCTTCTCTTATTCCTCATTTTCCTTTGAAAAAAACTTTGTTGTAAGGAAAAGACCTTTGGGAAGTCAAAGGGGGAAGGTCAAAGAGGGAGATTGAGATGATGTAAAAACATCAGAAACTCAGAGAGTTTAAGCAACTTGCTCATGGCTATACAATTAGTGCCGCATGTGAGATTTGAACCCAGATCTTACCTGATTCCAAACCCAACATTCCTTTCTTTTTCTTTTTAAATTTGTAGGATTATAGATTTAGAGCTGGAAGAAACCTTGGAGATCATTGAGTTCAACCCCCTCATTTTAACATATGAGGAAAGTGAGGCTGAGGGAGGTTAAACAATTTGCTCAGGGGGCACAACGGTGTCTTGGACAGAATTTGAACTCTGGTCTTTCTGACTCCAAACCTAATGCTAAATCCACTATGGTTCACCTTGATGCTTTGCAGACTAGAGGCAACAGGGATATGTAATGTTTTGCATACATACCCAAGCAGAGCTAATATCTTGTTTGGTTTTGTTAACTCTCCTTTGATCCTTACATTTCCATCTTTTTTTTTTTTTTTTACACACAGGATGGCTCACTAGGGAAGGGAGGGACATATGATGATGTGAAGGGAATATATAACCAGAATTATCAATAAAAATAATAAAAAAATGTGCTACAAAGAATGGGCCATCTTTCTTTATTGCTTGGAGAAGTGGGGGAGTCTGGGTGCATTATGTTGCAAATGTCATCAGCTATGGTCTCTATAGTAGTGCTTTCCATAACCTTTTTCTTTGTTACAAGGGGAAGGCTTATTGTTTGGGTGGGTGGATAGAGTGACATATCTGCAAATGACTGATATAAAAACAAAAGGCACCAATAAAATGTTAATTTAGAATGAAAAGAAATGTGTTCATCAAAATTGAGGTACTTTTTACCATTATTAAAAACAGTTTGAAGTCTGGGTCTTGGCCAGGTTCTGTATTTTTAAGACATTATGCAAAAGGAAAAAAAAAAACAATCCGCCAACTAGATAAGTCTCTTTTATGAAGTCATAAACAGGCATTTTATCCTTAGATTTTTACTACGTCTCATAAATGAAGTTTATTATCTGTTGCAAGACTGAATTTCTAATGTTACCGAAACACAAACATTGGTAACCACGCTGTAATGTTGTGCTGCATTTTCTGGGCATTTCTTGCGGTGCTGTGTGGGTCAATGGTGAGAACACTAAAAGGGGGGATCAGGAAATCTGTCTTCTAGTCCTAGGGCTACCTTTAATTCACTTTGTGGCATGTTTCAAGTCATTTGGGCAATCTGGGCCTCAGCTCCCCCACTTAAAAAGAGGAAGCAGTTCTAGATCAGGGGTTCTTGGCCTAGGGTCCACAGACAAATGTAAGGGGGCTCATGAACTTGATGGGAAAAATTCTATCTTTACCTTTGATTTCTTAACCTAATTCTTAACCAAAGGTTTCTTAACTTTTGGTTTCATTTATAACCCTAGGTATTTCATTTTATGCATTTAAAAATATGATTCTGAGAAGGGGTCCAGAGACTGACAAAGGAGTCCATGACACAACAAATGCTAAGAATACAACACTCAGATGATCTCCAAAGTCTGTTCTAGTTTGGAAATTCCATGTGTTATGTGCTAAACTCCTTCCAGCTCTGACATTCCTTATTCTAAGACCCCTCCCAGAACTGGCATTCACTATTCTAAGATGCCTCCCAGCCTTGACATTCCTTGTCCTAAGGCCCCTCCCAGTTCTGACATTCCATGTTCTGTAGAATGAGTGGCCTAAGCTCTGAGGTCAAGCCAGAGGGATTAGTACAGGAACTGCATAGTTTCTTAGTTTCTGAGGGTCTTACCTGTCCTTCTCACTCAGGAAAAGCCTCTCAAAGTGTAGGTGTAGTTTCTGGCCTTCTGGTGCCTCGATGGTCCACACACAGACTTGACTCCCATTACTGTTTCCAGGGTAGCTGGGTGAGAGAACTCTGCCAATGGTGGCATTGTGGACAATCCCTCCACAGGGAGCTGGGCCCAAAAGATATAGAATAGACAAGGAGGAGAGGCAGAGAAAGTTAGAGATGCTTCTTCCCCTTGCTCCACAATGTCTTCATCTTGGGTAAGGACTGTGGAACCTGGAGCATCTGTATTCTTTATGCTTTTTTAGGGCCACAAGGGGGAAAGGGCAGAAGGAATACAAGTGATCTGCAGTCTGACCTCTCTTTTTAGTATGGCTGACCCATCCTGAACCAGGTACATCAACAATCCAGGAATGGGAAAACTGATGGAAAGAGCATCAGAGGAATTGGCTTCACACAATCATAGGAGGAAAGAATCTGAGAATTGTCAGAGATCTTAATTGCATCTAATCTAACCTGTTACCCAAAGGAATCCTCACTATAACATACCTGACACATGCTTATCCAGATTCTTCTTAAACACCCCCAAAGAAGGAGAGCTCACCACTTCTCAAGCCAGTCTATTCTTCTTTGGCACAGCTTGAATTGTCAGGAATTTTTTCCTAACATCAAGCCTAAATCTGCCTCTTTTTACCCCTTACTCTTATGTGCAAAAGCCAATGAATCTGTCTTCCACATGATAGCCTTTCAAATGCTTTAAGAAAACTATTGGATCTTCTTTGTGACTTCTCTTCCTCAAGTTAAATGTTCTTAGTTTCTTCCATTAATTCTTATAATAATTTAATAAACCAATCAAGAAACATTTATTAAGCATCCATTAAGTGTTGGGGATACAAAAACAAAAGCAAAAGAAACCCTGTCCTCAGGAAGCCGACTTTCTGATGAGAGAGACACAATGTGCATGTAAAGTCATTGATTTAGTGCCAAAAGGGACCTTAGAGGCTGTCATGTGCTTTTGTGGTTTGCAGTCATGTCTGACTCTCTGTATCCCTATCTGGGGTCTTCTTGGCAGAGATACCAGAGTGGTTTGCCATTTCCTTCTCCAGCTCATTTTACATATGGGGAAACTGAGGCAAACAGGATGAAATGACTTGTCCAGGGTCACACAGTTAGTTAGTGTCTGAGGCCATATTTGACCTCAGGAAGATGAGTCTCCTTGATTTTAGGCATGGTACTCTATCCATTGCACCATCCAGCGGCTACTATCTCATGTGTTTTACAGATTATTTTTAATTTTAAATTATTTTACAGATAAAGAAAATGAGGTGCAGAGAGATCAAGTGATGTCCAGAGTCAGACAGATAGTGACTCAGTTGGATTTGAACCCAGGTCTTCCTGCCTTGAGGACCAACATCCTATTCATTCCATCATGCTGCTTCTCCCATGTATAGCTATATCCTACATGCATACACACACACACACACATACAGAGTTATATATGAAAGACATGCAAAGTAGATATGAGATATATGGGGGGTAGAAAGGGAAGGTGTCCTGACCAGCAATTAGCAGAGAGCCTGAAAGTAGCAGGCACTTAATACATGCTTGTTGACTGACTGAGTGACCTACATCTGTATGTGCTCTGACTTATCTTTTATAAATGGTGGCACCTAGAGCTAAACATAGTACCCCAGTTATAGTCTGACCCAAGCACAGTATAGACTTTTTTTGGAGGATATGCCCCTCTTAGATAGCCCAAGATTGCATTAGCTTTTGGAATTTCAGTTCTGGCTCTGCTACTTGCTAGTTGTCCAGCAACTAGCTGTACAACTCATGGACAACTCATGATGTTTCCCTTCCTCAGGCCTCAGTTTCTTCCCCTGTAAGATGGGAGGGGACATTTAGCTAATAGCCCTCCATCTTATAATTTTGATATTTATTTGTAATTCTCTTCCAGATGAGGACACCTCCTACACTCTTTTCTCATGTTGCATATTCAAAGGACTGGGGAATTCGAATCCCATTTCCAACAAGACCCTGGCAAGGTCAGGATCAAGCCATTTTCCTCCAAAAGGTTGGCCCCAGTTCCCCTTTGGTGTTAAGATTTCACTGCTTGCCTTATTACATCAACTCATGATTCTCTTCAGCTCTTACTTACTGGTCATGGCTTTTCATCAGTCTTGCTTAGAAACAATTTGGGTTTAATTCTTCTCTGATTTAGCATGGATATAAAAATGAATGTGGGAGGTTTAACCAGGACTAAATGTTATTTTCTAAAGGAAGAAAGAGAAAAAGGAGAAAGACAAAGTAAGATAAGAAGGAGAAGGCAAAGAAAAGGGAGAAGAAGCAGGGGAAGGAGGAGAATGAGAAAGAGAAGAAGGAAAAGGAAAATGAGAGGGACAAGGAGAGGAAAGGGGAACAGGAAGAAGAGAGAGAAAAAGGGAGAAAGGATAAGGAAAAGTAAATAGAAATATGGAAGAGAGGAGGAGGATAGGGAGAAAAGGGAGAGAGAGGTAAATGGAAAAGAATGAGAAGGAAAATAAAACCAGATGTTTGTAAAGTGCTTTACAAACCTCAAAGTACAATATAAGTGCTAACTTATTATTATAAGAAGAAAGAGAAGGGGAAAGAAAAGAAGGAAAAGGTGACAGAGAAGGAGAAAGAACAGGAGAATGAGGAGGATAAAGAGATGAGGAGAGAGAAGGAGATGAAGAGTAAGAAAAAATGGACTATAAAAGCCAACAAACAAAAGCTTAAGTATCAGCTCCACTTCCACCTTGATCATGCAAATTAGGATCAGTTGAAAAGATCAAGAATGATTAGTTTTGGGGGAGAAGATTTGTGGACGGAATGGGATATGGTACATCTCTTCAGGTATTTGAAGGGCTGCCATGTGGAGAGGACAGAGCCTGGGAGACATGGGGAGAAGTGGTGGAAGAACACATTTAGGGTTTACATAAATGCGAGGAAGATGACTCTGAGCAGTTTACTTGTCTGGACTATAAATCTGTCTTAAAGTTCCAAAGAAATCAGTTGCTGAATGTTCAGGGATAGCAGTTGCTGATTTGCATATAATAGGCTGGAAAGGACATACTTTGATCACTCAACTGCCAACTTGCAGCTGAGGGGAAGAAATAGTTGAGAAGATATATTTTGTTTTCTTTTCCATTTGTTGCTGACAAGAAGAAGGATGGCAGAGGAGAGAAATGGGAGGAGTGGAGAGAACATGTTTTTCCCTTTTTTATTTGTGGGCAAGAATGAGAAAAGAAAGATGAAAGAGGAGGAATGGAGGAAAAGGAGGAGGAAAAGAAGGAGAAATGAATAGAGTAGAAAAAAGAAGACAAAAGATAATTCTCTGAATTGCCCTTGTATTTGTTGAGAGGTGGAGAATGATCCTGCCAAATTAATAGAATTGGAAAGGTATTTGCCAATATTATTATAAAAGTTGCTGCCTTTTTTCTAAAAGAGAATAACATCATTTTAGCTAAAGGTATCAGTAAGTCAAAAATCTGAAGTGATGGATACTATAGATGCTATCAGAGGAGTGGGAGGGTAAGTCCTACTGAGCAGTAGAATATCTTGGAAGTAGGAAAACAGAGAAACAACCCAGAAGATTGACTTGTACAATTTAGCTACTATGTCTAGTGAAGTGTTACTCTAGGACAACATGGGTCAGCACAGTTTAGCAGTGGAAGCACCTGTTCTACACAGAAGCCATGCTCATGAAAGAACTTTCATGGACAGCTCTTGAGAGAGAAAGAGGATATGGAAGCTTATAGTTCCAGAGTTGTGAGGTGCCATAGTCACATATATTCCCTGTGATGTCCCTTGTTACTTACTCACCCTGGGACCTTGTTACTTACCTACCCTGGGACCTGAAGTGTGTGTGTTCATTCTCTTCATAGACACCATGTACATTGATGGAAAAGTATGATTCAGGTTTATAAATAAAGTGTTATGTAAACATTATGTGATTAAGTAAATGATTTTATTATTATTAATTGAATATTAGTGGTTGATTTCTTTTGAGTAATTCCAAGATTTGCCAGCTTAGAGGTAGTTTGAGAGGAAATGAGTCATAGAAACAAAGAATGACTTCCCATGAGAAAATGGGGAAAAGAGAGCCACCACCTGCTACAGTGTGGGTTGACTCATACCAGATAAGGAGGAACTACATAAAGATAACATCTTAATAATTGAAGCCTCCCCAAAGTGGAATGGGTTGCCTCTAGAAATGGTAGACTATCCCTTACTGGACACCTTAAGAAATAGGCTGGACGATCACATTGTCAGAGTTGTTGGAGAAATAATTCTTGCTTAGATATGAGTTGGATCCCATAGGATGATCCCTGGGGTCCCTTCCAGCTCTAAGATTCTGGAATTATGTTCCTCTTCTCTCTTGTCACCCTCTAAGTTTTCCCAAACTCAATTTATTATGTTTTAACTTGATTTCTGAGGGCAGTTATATCCCCCACATCTAGAAAGGGATAATAATTACGTTAGCAATCACACCACATGTTATTTTTAAAGAACCAATCAGTTTTCTAAGATGTTTTAAACATCCATTATTTTAACTAATTCTCTTCCTAACTATGTGAGGTTGATAATGATTCACATCTGGAAAATGAAGAACCTGAAGAATGTACTTGGGTCAATGTCACACAGGTAGGAAGTGCCATACCTGGGGTTGTGACAGGTTCTATGGTTGTGTTAAAAACAGATAGGAGAGAAAGATGTCAGGAGACCCAAGGTCTAGGACTGGCTCTGCCCCAACTGATTGGGAAATCTTTCATGAGTTATTCCCCTTCTCTGAGTCTCAGTTTTCTTATCTGTCAAAACTGCAAAATTACCTACCTTGTCTACTTCTTGGTGGTAGCTATGAGAAACACATTGGATAATGTATATGAAAGCGTCTTGGAAAGTGTCTAATGTTCTGAGGACCCAAGGAGCTATTATTCTTATCCTTCTGCATTTTCCTGTTGTGTAGAGTGATTACAGAGACAAAGGAGCACATAGATCGTAGGATCATAGACTTTGTGCTGGAGGGATCTCAGACGCTGTCTAGTCCCTCATTTGACAAATGAACAAACTGAGGCCCAGAGATGTTAACTTGCCTAAGTCATTGGATAATGTCAGAGTTGGGATTTGAACCCAGGCCTTCTGACTCCAGAACCAATCATCTCTCCACTGTACCACACTGCCTTCTGAGACAGAAGGCCTGAAGCTCCTGAACCATTCATCTTTGCTTTCTACCAACTCCTGGAGGTAAATATCTAACAATTAGCGTAGATTAAAATCAGCCTCTGGAGACAGTGAGTTCCCCCTCATTGGAAGTACTCAAGGAGAAACTAAATGACCATTTGTTCAGTATATTACAATATAGAAGACTTTTCTAGGTCCCCCCAGATACTAGTGCTTTCTGTTTTCAGATTACCTTCCATATACCCTACATATCTTGAATGTATCTAGGTATTTACATTACATAATTACATTATTGTGCACGCATGTGTGTTCATCCTTTGTTGCGGAAGAAGACCTTGCCATCAGAGAAATAATGACATGACTTGCACTTGATTTTTTTTGAGTGAGGGAGGGCTGTGCAAGGTCACCAGCCTCACTTCTCCTTCAGAGCCATCTGAATCCAGAAGCAGATATTGATTAGGATGACTGGAGATGACCCAGGATGAGGCAATTGGAGTTAAGAGACTTGCCCAAGGTCACACACCTGGTGAGTGTCAAGTGTTTGAGGTGATATTTGAACTCAGGTCCTCCTGACTCCTGCACTGGTGCTCTATCCACTGCACCACCTAGCTGCCCCAATTACATTATTTTATAACCTTCTTGAGGGCAGGGACTATGTTTTTGCCTTTTTTTGTATCTTCATCACTTAACACAGTGCCTGGCACAAAGTAAGCACTTAACAAGTGCTTGTTGACTTGACTTAGATATGGGTTAAACTATATGGTCACCGAGTTCCCTTCTAGCTCTGAAACCCTGCAGTTCTGTTGCTCTGTGAAGGACCTTGCCCCTCTCCCTCCCTTCCCTGGAGAACCATGTTCCATACTACCATCTTCCCCTGGGGTTCTGAGATCCAAGATGGGAGAGGTGAGGACAAGGCCCTGAATTGACTACCCCTATCCATTTGCATGAGCCTCTCTTGGCCTGCCTTCATAGATTATACCTGAGCAGATGGGCTCCTGGCTGCTCCAGTGAGGTTTGGAGGCATTGATGCAAGTCAGCGTCTTGGCACCTTGCAGTTCATATCCCAGATAGCAGTGGAAATGAGCAAGCCCGCCTGAATGCAGGTCCATCACTGTGACATCTCCAAAAGCAGGCCTCCGGGGGAAGCTGCAACTCAGCATGAAGGCTATAAATAAACACAGTGAACACTTCCCTTTGCAAGATGAAAAAATAAAACCAACAACAAAGAACTCATCTCAAATCCTGAAATCTAATTTTTGCTAATGAAGAAGGATAATCAGAGAGTGTGGAATTTCATCATATTCCTTGACTTGAAATTTTTGTAGGGAAGTCCCAGCATGGGAGCTTCCTTCAGTGATGCAGATTGCAATTGATCTGTAACTATAGCCTTCAACAAAGGTTCTTAATCTGGTGTCCAGGAACTTTGAGCTTTAAGGATATATCTATATATCATATATATCTGAATTTACATACAATTGGTTTCCTTTGTAGTACTATGTATTTTATTTTATGTATTAAAGGAATTCTGAAAATGGAACTATTGACTTCATCAGATTGCCAAAAGGTTCATGGCACCAAATTGGTTAAGAATGCTTGCCTAGAGAGTTGGCTAAGTAGTTAAGTGATTGGCATACCTGCAGCAAAGAAGGCACTGTGTTCTACAAGCAGAGCAGAATTGAAATAGCTCAAAAGAAACATGAGAAGCACAAATTTAGAGAATCCATCCCAAATGTTCATGTGGACTATTTGAGTTTTCCGAGCTCATACTGATCTGATCAGCCACAGTTGGATACAATAGAACTTGATTCTCACATAGGGGTGCATTTGGTCCTTTTCGAGAATGACGGACAGCAACTGCCATGGTCAAACACCTAGCAAGGACTAGGGGTGGAATTTGAACCCACTTCCAAGCTCATCACTACCTACTATACCATTCTATCTTTCAGCATTTTCTAACACTAAAAACTCCTAGGAGTTATCAGTGGAGGAAATATGCCTATCTTAATTGACTTCTTAACTCTGAGAAATGAAACAGTCACATATTATAGCAGAGTAGTGAGATAGAATGTTTAACAAGAAGATCAAGAGAAATTTAATTTTTACCACTTCAAAGTGGTCACCTTGGGAGGCCAAATTCCTATTCCTTGTTGGGTTAAAAAATGGCTATTCTATAATTTAATGTTCTGATAGCATGACTGCCTACGACATATTTCCACTTGTTATGGAGGCCTAGTAAACTGCAGAATTTTAATATTTCCAAGAGAAACTCTGGGTGGAGGCATGGACCAATGGACATGATTATGTGACAAGTCCCAAGAGGTTAAGCTTGGTTCCTGTAGACTAGGTTCTGAGACATAAATTATGTATTCAATTAGTGGGTAGAACCAGATGTTTTCTGAGGTCCATTCTAGCTCTAATCTTCTATAAAAGCGTAGCACAGAGTCCTTCTTAGTGTGTAAGATTAGAGACCTAAGAATCTCACTGTTCTTTCCCTTATCAGGAGAATTACATTCATTTCCAAGTGCTATATTTTAGGAAGGATGTTGATCAGTTGCAGAGCGTCTACAGAAAAAGAAACATGACGGTATTCACGGTATAGGAGAATAGGATGTGACCTGGAGATGGAGATTTTGGGATGGGGCTTTTATGACTATTTTCACACATCTGAAGCGTTCTTATGTGGAGATGCAATTAGACATGTTCTGCTTGGCCCTTGGGGGCAGAATTAGTGACAGTAATAATGTTGTTACTGCTTCTTTTTTACAGTTTTCTTGGGGAAGGCCACATGGTAAAAAAAAAAAAAAGTGTACTTTACTGACTAAAACCACAGTAATCGTAATGAGGACGATGGTCCTTTACATTCACTTCAAGGTTCGTGAAGCACTATACATGCATTATTGCAATCAGTCTGAGATAAGCAGCTGTGCTATGGTATATATTTTGAGCAAGTGGGAAATTTGCTCAGGAATACATTTGGGGGTGGAAAGACAGAAACTAAATGATACAAGTAGGAGTTATAGACAGCAGCCTTTGTCCCAATCAGTCCCTGCTCCAAATCCACCTTACATTGCTGTAAGTAATATAAACAAATGAACCCGTTCCCACAAGTAATTATAACAGTAAAAATAAGACAATATCTAAAAGAGGTTGAAATACTTAGATGAAATAGTCAGCCACCCACATGTTTGGTCCACATCCTATTAAACTTTTTATCTACATTTTTTACCCTCAGGTAAATACCCACAACTTGAAGAGTATAGAAAGTCTAAGTCCCAGGGAAACGAGGAACTGGATAAAGAAAAGGAAGGATGAGATAAAACCAAGGAAGAAAAAAACCAAGAAAAATGGATAAGCAAAAATGAAGGAAAAGTAAAAACCAAAAGGGAAATGAGAAAAGGAAAAGAGAGAAAAATAAGATAGAAAAAAACAACAGGAAAGAAAAAAGAAAGAACGAAAGAAAGAAGAAAAATGGAAAACAAAATAAGAGGAGGACAAGAAAAGGAAAATTGAGGAAGAAAGAAAAGAGAATGTAAAGGGAATGAATGAGGGAAAATAAAAAGAAAGGAAAAAAGAAGAGAGAGCAAAGGAAACTTTGGAGGAATCTTGATCCCAGACAAAACCCAAAATAACACAAAACTTTGTCGGTCTTTGTTTAGCCCCTACCCTGGTAGTGAAGTTGGAAGGTTCCTATTCCATCATCCTGGAATGTTCGGAAGTAGACAGAAATGGTATTGGTTGGGCTTCGTATCACCTGTCCCTCAACCAACAGGGTCTGGTTGGCTAAGACCATCAGATTGGGGCCATCCACTCCTCGAATGGAGAGCAGCTCTCCTTCAGACAGGTTCACACTCTTCACCTGGGAAAGAAAGGAGCAAGGAGAGGAGAGACAGAATGGGGTAAGGTTTGAAAGATGGAAACATGGATCAGTCTTATTTTCATTAGCCCTCTCCCTATAGGAAGATGGTAGGGATGGCTGCCTCATAGAAATCAGCAGGTGGACAGTTCACTCCAACCTTGTCCAGAGTTCAGTTAGTCAAAGACAAAACATTTATTGAGTGTCCTCTGTGTATCAGAATTCAAGAATGGTGCAGGGGAATAATCATAGGATCATGGAATTGTAACAAACATTAGGTAGTCAGTGTTTAATCCCTCTATTTTGCAGATGAGGAAGCTAAGGTCCAGAGAGATCCAACCAAAATGGCTCAAGGACCCAAAGATAATATGTGTCTGAACAATGACTCAAACACAGGTCCTCTTACACTAGCCAGACCACCTTCCACTATACAACCCATCAAGCTGAAAACCTCCCATAAGCTACTTACAAATACTACTCATAAGAACATAAAATTTAGAATTGGAAGGGACATCATAGGTGATTAAGTCCAACTTTCTATCTTACTGAGGAGAAAATACAAGCGTGAAATGGTGAAGAGACTTGCTTGAAGTCCCACAGAGAAGCAGAATCAAGATTTAAACTCAATCCTTTAATTCTCAATCCAGTGCACTACACGCCTTTGCCTTTGTGGTTCAGTTTTAGTCATGTCTGACTCCACATGACCCCATTTTGGGGCTTTCTTGGCAAAGATACTGGAGTATTTTTTTTTTTTGCCATTTCCTTCTCCAGCTCATTTTACAGGTGAGGAAACTGAGGCAAACAGAGTGAAGTGACTTGCCCAGGGCTGAGGCTAAATTTGAACTCAGGAAGAGAAATCTTCCTGACTGCAGGCCCAGCACTTTACCCACTGTATCATCTACTTGCCTCACTGTTGTCTGTACTCTTTGACAAATAAGACTATTATAACTGTGATGCCTGTGTGATCAGGATCCTCTCTCCAGGCCTCAGTTTCCTTATCTATCAAATAAGGGGAAGATTTCAGACTGGATGTTCCCTTAACTCCCTTCCAGCTCCAAATCTATGCTCCCATGATTCTGAGGTTGGTGTCTGCCCTTTAACTGGCATTTTTCTTCTCTCCTTGTTCCCACAGCTCCTCCTCTTTTTGTTTCCCTGCCTCTGTTTCCCCTTGCTCTCATCTTTCTCTATCTCTCTCTGTTTTTCTTACTCTCTTCTCTTCCCTTCCCCCTTCTCCCTCTCTTCACCCCTCTGTCTCTCTTAGTCTCTTTATATTTTTCTGTTTTTCCCCTTTTCTAGACTCTGTTATTCTTTTAGTCTTTTTTTTAACTCTCTGTCTATATGTCCATCTCTGTCTGTCTCCTCTCCCCTTTCTCTCTACTTTATCTGCACAGAGGTCAAACAAAGACACAAAACCTGTGAGGAGGAGGAATTTGTCTCCTCAGAACAAGGAAAATAAAAGAATGCTCAGAGTCACACACAGGTGCACTGGGCTTCTCAATGGAAGGCCCTTCCCAATCCCTCCGTATGCCATCTGCATTGGAAACACAAACCTAATGACACTGGACCTTTGCAATGCGCTGTTGGATCAGCCATGGTGCAGGGCTTTGTTCTCAGTGCCAAGTACTTGAATAAACAAGGGGAATTTGAGATGGGACTGCCAAGATTGAACCTGGATTGCTCCTTCCCCCTTCCTGACTCTGAGCCCTCTTGGCTGAAATCTGTAGATAATCCATGGTTCATGGTTCCCAAATGTTTCAGGAGGCATTAAATTGAAATACACAAAAATCTCAAATGGTCAAAAACATTTATTCAGAGTTGGGATACTTTATATTAAAAAAAACCATTTTCTTTTAAAAGAAAAGTCATCCTCTGGTTTCATTAAATAATAAACTCCTCCAGTCTATTTAAAATAGGACTCAGTTTGTGCATTTTAATTTTGATGACCTTCAGTTTTCTTATCTGTAAAATAAAAAAGTTGGAACTTGACAGCTTCTAAGATTTCTTCTCCCTCTAGCTATAGTCTCCTCCATGCTAGAATAGAGGTCAGTCTTGGCTCTTGAAGACCATGGCAGTGAAAAGCAATCTGTGATAGGTCTTGCCACACTGGAGGGGCTTGGAGTAGAGGACAGCTCAGAGAAATCATAGGTCTGTCATGCAAGTCCTAACTACAAGACTTGACACCAAGCAATGCATTTTTTTATTTGGGGTGGGGTGAGTTGGTGAAGAGGGAGGGAGAGAAAGAGAAACAGAGAGAGAGAGAGAAAGAGAGAGAGAGAGAGAGGAGAGTGACAGAGAGACAGAGACAGAGATAACACATAACTCATAAAGTTGTTGATCATATAGAGGAGTTGGGGTGGGGTCCATACTAGGAGAGATACTCACAGTGATTAAATTGCATATCTTTGAAATACTGGTGTATTTTCAGCAGTAAAGTCAAGAGAATGACAGAGTTTCCAAGCTGGAAGGGGTTATAGATGTCCTAGTCCATAGTCCATAGACCATTACATGGACTCTACCTACAATATCACGTTTAAGTAAATTCACCAACTTTGATGGAAGTCCTTAAATACTGGGACATTCACTACTCTCAGAGGCAAGATGTCTCATTTTCAGATGGTTCTAATTGATAGGGAACTCATGTCTGTATGGATGCATTCATATCTGCCACTCATTGTTCCTAGTTCTTCCTTATGGACTTAAGTAGAATAAGAGAAAGGAATCCAGAATGTCAGAGACTGTCTAGTGACTATATATATTCTATATACTCTAATCTAATATCCTCATTTTATGGGTAGAGAATATGCTTCTTTTCTACAGCTATTGTAACCCATCTAAATGTTCTCTTGATAAAGAGTCCCTAGATCCATGAATGATCCTAATGTAACATCATAGAATAAGATAGATTAGAGTAGAAAGGGATCTGAGATAACTACTGATAACTATATGAGATAACTGCTTCTATTCCCTTATTTTACAAATAAGGAATCTCTATCTGATCTATTCTTCTCAGTCTCCTTTAGAGACTGAGACATCAATGACATCATGTTTTCTGAAAAAAGGTGTCTTCTAAGGATCCATCCTGCATCTCTTCTCTCTGTACTCTTGCTTACTGATCTCACTAGTGGCCATGGATTCAAGCATTGCCTTCGGTCAGGTGAGTTTCCAATCTATTTATCCATCCCAAATCTTTCTCTGGAGGTCTAATCCTGTATAAACAACTGCCTGGGGACATCTTGACCTTGAAATCCTATAAGCATCTCAAATTCAGCTTCTCCAAAATGATACCATTGTCTTCTTTCTCTTCATGGATCCCTTATCTTATTTCAGTGGAGTGTACTTCAAGCCACCCAGGCTCATAACCTCCGTGCCTCAACACTTTTTCTCCCTCATCCTCTCACATCCAACTTGGTTGGCAACTCTCATCAGTTCTGCCTTCATAACAGGCCTTGAATCTTTCCCTTTTCACTAACACACCTTTAATTCAGACCCCAAGCACCTCTGCATCAGACTCCTCAGTGGAGATTTCCTGCCTCCAGTATTCTTTCTCTCCAATCCACCCTCCAAAGAGTCACCAAAATAAGAATATAGATCTTACTCTGTCACTCCTCTATCCAAGAATCCTCAGTGACTCCCCATTGTATCTAGGATAAAATATAAACCCATCGATTTGACATTTAGAACCCTTCATCACCTAGGTTTTCTTTTCTTCTTTTCATTTTTTTCTTTTCTATCTTACCTATCTATCCATCTCTATCTATATTTAATATTCTTTTCTTTTAAAATTCTGATTACCAAATTCCCTCCATCCCATACATTCCCCCACACTGAGAAAGCGAACAATACAATGTCAATTACGCATGTGAAATCGTAACAGAGCATATTTCCATATTAGCCATATTGTAAAACATAAAACCAAAAAAGTGAGAAAATTATACTGTCATTTTCACTCAGCGTTCATCAGTTCTCTCTCTGGAGGTGGATAGCATTTTTTTTTTAACAGAGTCCTTTGGAATTGTCTTTGAGCAGTGTATTGATAAGAATAGCCAAGTCTTTTGTAGTTGGTTATCATTATAACATTGCTGTAACTGCACAATGGTCTCCTCATTGTTCTCACTTCACTTCACATTAGTTCATCTAGATGTGGCCATATTTTTCAGAAACTACTCCCCTTATCATTTCCTGTAGCACAATGGTGCTCCATCAAAGTCATATGCCATAACTTGTCCAGCCATTTCCAAATTGTTTAGGATCCCCTACATTTTCAATTCTTTGTCAGTTAAGAGCCTTTATAAATATTTTTGTGTATATAGATCCTCTTCCTTTTCCTTTGATCCAGCAATACCAGCACTAGCTCTGTAACCTAAAGAGATCAAAAAAAAAAAAAAAAAAGGAAAAGGAGCTATATGTACAAAAGTCTTTGGGTATAGGTCCAGATGGTTTTCCAGAACAGTTGGATCACTTCACTACTCCACCAAAAGTTCATTAATGTAACTATTTTCCCACACCCCTCTGCATTTGTTATTTCTGACAGGTGTGAGCTGGTACCTTAGAGTTGTTTTAATTTGTCTCTCTCTAATCAGGTTTTTAGTGATTTAGAGCACTTTTTCATGACTTTAGATAGTTTTGATTTCTCCTTCTGAAAACTGCCTATTTATATTTCTGGATGATTTATCAATTGGGGAATGTCTGTTATTTTTGTAAATTTGACTCTGTTTCCTACATATTGGAGAGTCATTATCAGAGAAACATGCTTTAAAATTTTTTGATATTTTTTCATTGTTAATACCTTTTAACAAAATGCAGTTTTCCTAATCATTTCTTTTAATTAGGTTTATTTGGGGCTCATAGAATATGAATTGGTTAATTCAGTGCTGCCCCTTGGCACCTCTTAAAGTCTGGATTTCAGTGAATGAGACTACTTAGTAGGGTCTTTGGTTGGCTAGGACTCTTGGGAAGACTGACTGTTGTTGGTGTGAACCAATTCTTTGTTAAGGTTTACTAAAGAGAAGTGACCTGACACTTTTAATACTTTTAAAGTATTTCTTGTTTCTAACATAAACCAGAGAATAGCAGAGTTAACCTGGGTTCTTGTGAGATGGAAAAAAAAGCCAATACAAGTACAAGGTCTCTTCCCAAAGAGGTTCATGGATGTCTTAGGATGGAAGCATATGGCAATTGCATATGTTAGCTCTTGACCTTCTGAGTGGTGGTCAGATCTGAGAGTGGATATTCCCCACCCAAGATGATGGCATCCAGGGTACGGAGGAGTATCAAGAGTTCCTGCAGAAGCACATGGCCGAGCCACACGTATGCTTGTCAGTGTTGCCTGGGCTGGGGAGGGGGTGGTGGTGGTTCTTCATTTCCTAGGCAGTGTGATTGTGGAATCTAGGCTTCTAGCCAGAGAAGAGATATTTCTTGGGAAGTGCTAGTTTTAGAAGTTGACTCATGAGCAACTCTAAGTTTGAGAGTTTGGATATCTGGCCCTAGAGAGAGAAAAGGGGAGTTCCTGAGAAATTCTCAAAGAGAATTGATGAAGCTCACTTAAATGGTTCCTACTGTTGGACAAAGAGATTAAAGCAACATCGTGGGGTAATAGGAGACCAAGACACTCTATCTTCAGCCCTGGAAATTTCCACTGGTTGTCCTCTATGCCTGGAACACTTTCCTTCCTCATCTGTACCTTCTGGTTTCCTTGGCTTTCTTGAAATCTCAATTAAAATTCCATGTTCTCCATGAAACCTTTTCTGATCCCTCAATGCTAGTGACTTTCCTCTCTTGATTGTCTTTAACTGATCATATCAACAGCTTGTTTGCACATCGATGTTTTCATGTTGTTTCCGCCATTAGACTGTGAGCTTCATGAGAGTAGGGTCTAGTTTTTGGATTCCCAGTGCTTATTATCATAATGTCAGGCACATATTAATAAATACCTATTGACTGACTGGCTCTATGAATAATTTTAAAAGTGCAAGTCTGATGAGTAAAAGATGGTTTGTATGGAATCCCCAAATGTGTTTGTCTTCTGGTGGAAAAATAAGACATAGGGTCACACTACGAATATTGGTGGGGCTGCATAAGACCCTGTGAGAAAGGATTTCACCACAGTCCACCACTGGTAACTTCAACTCCCTTCTGAAGAATGGGTTGTATGCTACTCTAAGTGCTTTATTTGTTTTCTGAATCCATTTATGGGCTCCTGAGTGTCCCTTCTGCCAAGTGCACTTTTAAAATGGGATCCAATAAAGGTGGACACCTATCTAATAGACATTTGTCACCTGGAGTGTTTGTAGGAGATCTGCTGGTTCTGTTACCCAGACTTGAGAAAACATGGACATGAAGTATATTTAGAAGTATTGCCTCTGGTTGAAGGTGACAGCCTAGGAAAGAGAGATCACTATTCTGAATCAGCTCCCAAAGATGGATTATGTCCATGCATGCCCAGGGCTTTGTGGTCCTGAGTTACATATTGAAATTCTATGTACCTCTAGTAGAATATAAGCTCTTTGAGCAGAAGGGGTATTTTTTCATTTTACCTTTTAATCTCCAGTGCCTAGCACAGTGCACATAGTAGGTGCTTAATTAATGTTTATCAAGTGGATGAATGAACCTCATCCTGAGAAAGGGGAGGTGACTTGTCTTAGATTACCCAGCAGGTTAGGAGTAAGATATGGTCAAAGATATGGTATACTTGAATATTCTTATGTGTGCACTGTGGGTAGCAGCTGTGATTTGGACAATAGATTTGGACTACTTCAAACATATGCCAGTGCTGTAACTGGAAGGCCCTTCTAAGATATACTATATATATTTTATACTATACATTATTTACATAGATATACACACTAAGAATACACACACAGACACACAGACACATATTTGTGGCAAAAAAAAAATTCATCCCTCCTGGTCAACCTACTGATGAGCCTTTCAGCACTGAGCTGGGTTGGGCTTTATACCAAAGACATCTGTTTCCTCACTACATCCCTCTGCAAAGGCTTCCCAGCTTGACAGGACCTGCCTGAGCTTGTCCTTGACTGGCATAGACTTCTAGAGTTCTGGGCCTGCTCTACGCCATAATGAGAGTTGGGAAAACTTTTCATGTCTTCCTCTGCTCCTCCTCCCCATCTATTTACTTGTATACCATATATATATGCATACATATGCAAAACTAATTTTTACTATTCAGCCATTTTAATCATGACCAATTCTTTATGACCCCAAACAGGGTAAAGTGATTTGCCCAGGGTGATACAGCTAGTAAGTGTATGAGGCTAGATTTGAACTCAAAGAAGATGAATCTTCCTGAATCTGTTCTGACACTCTATCCACTAGCTGTCATATATATGTATGTATGTATGCATGTATGTACATATATACACACATATACATATAGATACACACATATATACATATATAAATGTTATAATTATGTATATTTATACATATATGGAAATCATAATTATATATACATATTCACACATGTGTGAAATATATACATGCATACATACATACATATATAAGCAACTAGATGGCATAGTGCATAGAGTCCTCTCCATAGTGCCTGAACTCAGGAAGATTCACCCTCTGGAATTCAAATTTGGCTTCAGATACTTCCTAACTGTATGACCCTGGGCAAGTCACTTAACCCTGTTTACCTCAATTTCCTCATCTGTAAAATGATCTGGAGAAGGAAATGGAAAACCACTCCAGTATCTTTGCAAAGAAAATCTCAAATGAGATCGTGAAGAGTCAGATGTGATTGAAAACCGTTGAACGAAACACATGCATATGTGTGTGCATATGCATATACATAATATATACAGCTATCTATGTATATGTGTATGTATGTATATGTGTATGTGTGTATGTATGTATGTATATCTATATATATTCTTGAGGGTAAGGACTATTTCACTACTGCCTTTGGATGCCTAAAGTCTACAAGCTCTATAGGAGACCCTTGAGCATTTGTTGATTGACTGAGGGATAGTTGTTTTTACAAATGCTCCCAATAAAGACAAATATATTCTGCTTTGATGCTTTCCTAATTGTTAAACTCCCAGTGGTGCTGATTTCCTTATTTTCACTGGATGGCTTTGGAAGAGCATTGACACTGGACTTAGAGGAATTGGATTCAGGTCCTTTCTCTAACACTACCAATGTGATCTTGGTCAAGCCACCGAATTTCTTTGGACCTCAGTTTCTCCATCTGACATGTGAAGGGGTTGGTCTCTGAGGTCTCTTCTAGCTCTTGACCCAGGATACTGTGATCCTACTGTGCAGCTTTGGTTTCCTTCTCTGTAAAATGAGGGGGTGTAATCCAAACCTCCAGTTCTCCTCCTATGGTTCTCTGAAAGGATGCTGAACCAAATTTTAATTAGAGAATAAAACCATCCAGATACCATTGCAATAGGTATACTTGCCACGTAACCACAGCATGCTCGGCCCAGCACAATGTGGTTTGTTACCTGGAGCTCCACCCCATAGCCGGTGTAGACAGTCACATTGTAGGTGCACTCCAGGAAGCTGTGCAGGGGCAGTGGAATGTAGTCATTGGAGTCTATGTAGCCCTCGGGATCAGAGAAGGTGATGCTGCAGAGAGCTGAAGGCAGACATTACAGTTAGAATCATGTTCCCCAATCCTAAGTTCCCATGGGCAAGCAAAGCCCATTCTAAAGTTTGGAATGCTTGATCGCAACAGCTCTACCCTTTATGGCATCAGCCTTAGGGGCCTTGGAGTCAGAAAGACAGAAGGAGCTGAGGGTGGGAGGATCCACATGCAAAAAGAGAACTTAAGCTTTTTAGATTTTTTTCTTAAGATTACAGATTTTAATAAGCATTTAGTTTATGCGAGACAGTGTCATTTAGCAAAGAGAGTTTGGAGCCAGAGGACATGAACTGAAATCTTGTCTTTTCCACTTAATCTTTGTATAATTTTGGGCATCAGCTTATAGACTTAGGTCTGGGAGGGGCTTTAGATATTAAGTCCCATGCCCTTGTTTTATAGGATCTTAGATTTAAGGATGAAAGGGACCTTGGAGGCCATTGAATCCAAGTCCTTCATTTCACACATGAGGAAACTCAAGCATGGGGTGGGAAAGTGACTTGTTCAGAATCACACAGCTAGTAAGTGCCAGAGACAAGATCTGAACCCAGGTATTCCAGACTCCAGATCTAGTACTCTATCCAGTGTACTCTACCGTGTCTTTATTTTACAGATAAAGAAACCGAGTTCCAGAGAAGTGAAATGTCCACCCTCTCTTCTTCCCATAGAATATGAGTTCCTAGAGGTCAGAGACTGTTTTCCATTTTGGTTTTGGATCCCTAACTCCTAACACATTGCCTGACACATAATAGTCATTTAATAAACACTTTTTGAACTGGGTTGAATTTCCCAGGATCATACAGTATTCTAATGGGGTTCCCCAGTTCCCTAGTCTAAATCCAAAATCTAAATCTTTTCACTGACCCATATGGCTTTTGGAAGTATTTTCCTAATATGGACCTTTTCTGACTCAGTGAGAAGGTTGGGCTGGGGTCATAGCATCAGAGATAAAGGAAACTCCAAGTCCATCTGCTGTAGCCTAATTTTCCAAATGAGGAAAATGAGACATAGGGATGTTCAATGATCAGTCCAAGGACACAAAGGCAGTAAGTGGGAGAGCTAAGACTTGAATCCAGATTCTTTGATTTCAAATCAATCAATCAATCAATCAATCAATCAATCAATCCACAGGCACTTCAAGCACTATGTGTCAGGCAGGCAATGTGCTAGGATTTCTCTTAACTCCACTTGATTCAGTTTCCTCATCTGTAAGATGAGCTGGAGAAGGAAATGGTAAACCATTCAAGTATATTTGCCAAGAAAACCCCAAATGGAGCCATGAGCAGTAGGACATTTCTGAAAAATGACTGAACAAGAAAAGTAGTTTGGAAAATGCTGAAATGGAGAGGAGAGCAAAGTTGTAATTATGCCCCTGGGATGAATGATGCTGGTGGAGGGAGAAATGTTCAGGCTAATTTCCTACTGGGTGAAGTCCTCCTAGGAGAGGGGATAAGCTCTCCCTAAGAGAGTTCTCTAGCCCCTGCTAGAGTGTAGGGAGTGTGTAGGATTGTTTGGTGAGCCTAGGAGAGACTCATCATAGTGACAGGACTCTTAGGGTAGTGGCCTTGGGGGATACTCCTGCCATGCAGAGTCAAGAACTACTGGAGGCTTATAAGGCCAGGAACCTCAACAGTGTTCAGCATGATGAGGAAGGTCACTTTCCTGGATGCTGGCCCATTGTTCTGAGAAAGGTAACTGAAATGTCAGTTTTAGACCTGGAAATAATGATGAGATGTGCTAGAGTTGAGGAAAAACACTTTTGGAAGCCCCTCGCCTTCAATAGAATCAAGATATAATATAGATGCATATTTGTGAAGGGCTTCCAGAGTTTCCATGGCCAATCACTGAGCTGCAGTCACCTCTCTATCCCCACTGCCCCCTTCTCATTTGGCTCCCGAACAAAGCATGCTGGGAAAGATAATTAACTGGTCTTCAAATTGGTTCATTTGGATATTTCTGAGGGTCATTTTTCAGTGAGGATGCAGAGAACATCAGTCAACTGCAGAAAAATGGTAAGGAAAGTGCCCCAGAGGAGCCACCTCTACACTCTAAAACTGTCATGATCTGAAGCTATTTGACAATCAATTTCTTGCTGGTTGTTAGACCCTGTGGAGTGTAGATGGCTTCTAGCAAGGCGACTGTTAGCACAGTAATGAGATGAGTAAGATTAATTATAATAAAATAGAATGTGCATGGGATGTGAAGTCATAACTGGATTCCAAATCTATCTCAACTTGTTCATACCTGAATTAATCTAGTTCTAGGAACTAGATGAAAAGGAATTTATTTTAAGGAATAAAAATATAGCCACACCTATGTGGAAGGGCTTGCTTTAGATTTTATTAATGACATTCTTACTACTACAAAAGATTACAAGGATTTTGATCCAGTGACATTGGCTTCCTCGTCCAACAAAACCCTTCATCTCCTGACTTCAGGTATTTTCTCTGGCTGTGCACCATGCCTAAAATGCCCTCCCTCTTCCTCACCACCTGGTTTCCCTGATTTCCTTCAGGTTCCAGCCAAAATCATACCTTCTTCAGGAAGCCTTTTCTAACCCATTCTTCCGTTGATTAGTTCCTATTTATCCCAAATATAGTCTGTTTGTACATAGTTGCTTGTACATTATGTCCCCCATTAAATTGTAAAGTCCTTGAGCACAGGAACTGTCTCTTGTCTTTCTTTGCATCCCCAGAATTTAGTACAGTACTTTGCATGCTGCTTAAAAATGCTTTTATAGACCACTGAGAAGTATGATTTTGACTCATCAGTTTTGGATCCCAACCTTGTTCTGGGAGACAAAGCTACATATGTAACTATAACCCAGGAAATAGAATAGCATGATTTATATAGGAAAATATATTTCTATATATATGTTATATGTTATATTTTCCAGTTAGGGGCTTCCCCATGTAGTCATTAAACATGCATAGAATCTCTGAGGCAAAATGGTCCTCTAGTTCAATGGTGTCAGATTCAAACAGAAATAACTCACTGAAGTTACATATTGACTTAGAAAATCACAAATTAGCATTACTTATGTTGTATTGTATTCTTATTTCTTTTGTCAAATATTTCTTAATTCTATTTTAATGTGGTTCAGGTTGCACTGGGGAATTTCTCCCTAATGAATTTGATATCTCTAATGTGGTTGAACCTGTACCACAACAAAAATAGCCTCTACAATATATGGAAAGGTGTTTTAAATACTTTAATGGGTGACATGATCTCCCATCTTCTCCAGGATCAACACCCCAATTTTCATCGATACATTCCCATATGGCATGATTTTGAGACCCTTTACAACCCTAGCTGCCATCATCTGAATACTGTTCACCTTAACAGTATCTTTCCTGAGAAGTCCAGAACTGTTTTTTTTTTTAGTTGTTTCTACCTGCATGGCTCTCCTTGTCTCTCTTGGGGATGGGGTTTGGTTTCTCTGAGCCTTTTTCCTTATTGCAAAATTTTGGGTTGGACCAGATGATTCCTTCTAACCCTAAATTTATTCCAGGTTTTTCATTGAGTTACGCTAGGTTTCAGACTTGGAAGGGACATCGATGGCTGTTAGCCCACTGCATCTATCTATCAATCAGTGGATTAATTCACAGGCATTTTTAAAGTGACTAAAGGGATGACAGGTTCTAGATTGGTTCTGTTTGAGACCTCGGGGGCAAAGCTAGAAGGAAGGCTTTTTTTAATGCCTCCCAGATCTTCGTGTTGCCCCTCCCAATCCCTAACATTGTTGTGTGTCTTATTTGGATATACGTCACAGCTAATCACCATACCCATGTTATTTTCTGGACAGAATTTAAGCTCCTTGAGGGCAGAGGCTGTTACTTTTGTCCTTGAATCACTCAGCACCTGGCACAGAGCCTGATGTACGAGAGGTGCTCAAGGAGTCATGGTGTGTTCAATGTTATAAAGACAAAGCAACTTTAAAAGACTTAAGAGATATCCTCCTCATTCCCATAACAAACTGTGAGTCCGGAGACCTGAAGATGAAGCACATTGCCCACCTGCTGCAGAGATGCGGAACAGGAAATGAAGAGTGAGGCAGACATTTTTGGACATGACTAATGTGGAATTTGTCAGAATGTCAGGGTAGGGAGGGACCTGAGAACAGGGGATGTCAGGGCTGGGAGGGCCCTTAGAACAGGGGATGTCAGGGCAGGTAGGGGCCTTAGAGTAGGGAACACCAGAGATGAGGGAGAACCCTACAATTTAGAATATCAAAAAAGAAAGGGTCCTTAAACATTTTGCATAGAATTTCCGAGCTAGCCCATTAGAACTTACAACACCAAATGTCAGAACAAGAATACTAAGTTTTGGAGCTGGGAGCAACCTTAAGAGACCAAACAATCCAGTCCCATCTGAAAGAAGACAAAACTGAGGCCCAACAGCTTTATAAAATAATAACTAATATCTCTATAGCACTTGAAGGTTTGCCAAGCACATGACAGCATACCTTAATTAATCCTCACAACAACCCCATGATGTAGGTATAATAATTATCTCCATTTCATAGAGGAAAAGCCTAGGCTGAGAAAGATTAAGTAACTTGCCCAGGGATCCACAGATAGAAACTATCTGGGCCGGGATTTGAACTCCAGTTTTCCTTACTCTAAGGAGGATGCCCAGTTTGATTCTCCAAGTTGCCTCTCCCCACTGGTAGAGCTTAAAGCAGCTCTCCTGACTCCTGGTTCCATACACTCATCACTACACCCAGGTGCATTTGAGCTGAGTGCATTGAGCTGAGAAGGGCTTTCTGTAGCTTGGGAGTGTCTGTTTCTGCTCCCTGGCTCTCTCTGCCTTCCATCAAGGGGCCAGTGTAGACACTCAGAGCCAGAATCTTGAAACAGTCATGGCCCCACATTAGGAGGCCAGAAATGCAATTTCAATTCTGGTTGTTGCTAGCACATTGGATGCACTTGAACAAATTATTCCTCTCTGAGCCTCAGTTTCCTCATTTGCAAAATGGGAATAACTATCTTCATTCTATCTGCCTATAAAAGACAATGAAATATGAAGTTCTGGAACAACAGAGGTTGCACCTCATTCTTGACTTCTCAACTGCACCCACTGACCATATCCAACCTGCTACTAAATTCTATTGTCACATCTCTCCTATATATCCCCTCTCTCACTGCTGCATAGCCACCATCCTAAGACTCCCTCATCACCTCTCACCTGAACTATTGTTAACAGTTGTCTAAGTGACTTCCCTGTCTCAAGTCTCTCCCTCCTCCAATCCACCTATCCACTCAGTTACCTAAGAACTTTTTTCTAATCTAATTTCTGACCATGTCACTCCCTCCCATTCAAAACTTCCAGGGGCTCCTTATTATTTCCAGTATCAGATATAAAACCCTCTGTTTGGCTATTAAAGCTCTTAATTATCTGACCTCTTCTTGTCTTTCCAGTCTTCTGACACTTGACTCTCCATCATGTACTTTACTATCTGGCAGAGGGGCAGCTAGGTGATGCAGTAGATAGAGCACCAGTGCAGGAGTCAGGAGGACCTGAGTTCAAATCTCACCTCAGACACTTGACACTCACTAGCTGTATGACCTTGAGCAAGTCACTTAACCCCAGTTGCCTTATCCTGGGTCATCTCCAGTCATCCTGATGAATATCTGGTCACTGGATTCAGATGGCTCTGGAGGAGACGTGAGGCTGGTGACCTGCACAGCCCTCCCTCACTCAGAACAAAGTCAAGTGCAAGTCATGTCATCATTTCTCTGATGGCATGGTCTTCTTCAGCAACGAAGGATGAACACACATTACTATCTGGCAACGTTGAACTCATGGCTAGTCCTCTAACACAACGTCCCATCTCCTACCGCAATCTCTTTTCTTTGGCTGTCTCCCATGCCTGGAATGCTCTCCCTCCCATCTCTGCTTCCTGACTTTATCAAGACTTAGCTCCAATCCTTTCTTAAGCAGGAGGCTTTTCTGGTTCCCCTAGCCTACCATACCTTCCTTCCGAGAGGATTCCTCTATGCATTCCATGATTCCACCAAACTGAATAGCTCTTTGCCTCCTGTATATATACTGGGTTTTCCCTCCTCTCTGTATTCTATAGGCTTGTAATTTTCCCCAACCCTCTTGTTCCATCTATTTTGTACTTCTATTGTTTGTCCACACTTGCATGTTTCATGTCTGCCTGTTGTCTCTCATGTTAGACTGGGAATTACAGTGCTTAGGACATAGTAATTGCTTCATAAATGCTTGGTGACTGACCCAGATCTTGTAGTTATAAACATTCTCTACATTATGCCAGGGTTGGTCTAGGGGAAGAAATAGACAAGCTCTGACAACAAAGATATAGGGTCTTGTTAGAAAGAAGAGAAGGGAGAGAGAACAAAGAATTGTGATTTTGAGTATAAAGTCTGGCATAGCAGAAGCATTAAAGCACCGAGCTATGTAGAAGATGGAGAGAAAGAAAAGGAGGCCCAGCCCAGGAAAGAGGGGAGGGAAACAAAAGAAGGGGATGGCATGAACACTGGAGCTTGGTACATTGAGAAGTATCCCGGAATTAATTTCAATCCCCTGAAAATTATGTTTGTTTGGTGATGGGACAAGAATAGCAAATGTGTGTGGCATGTAAATGTCTTTTGAGAGAGAATCCTTGAGAGGAATGAATGAGATAATGCCTGTGAAGGGTGAAAAGCAAAAACTCTCTGAACATAAGGCATCCTCAAGGCACCTGTGCCTCTGTGAGCAGGGCAGTAGATTGGCAGCCAAGAGACTTGGGGTACAGGCTGTTCTCCCAAGTCACAGAGAAGGCTGCGACCATCTGATGCTAACCTCCTCAGCTCCAGTCTTCCATTCCTTAATATTTTCTAGGCATCATCACCCCCACTCTCTTCTCCTCTGGGCAGGAGTCTCATGAAGGCTAATGAATGGCCTCACCTGCACCCTTGTTCACTTCTACCAGTACCCATCCCTTCTTTTTGTGCATCTTCTACCTCCCCTTCACTACAAACTCTCTTAGACCTTAGGGACGCCCTCCATTGACCCTTCTCTCCCATTCAGTCACCCCCACCCCACATCCTTCATAGCTAAATTCATTGACAAAGTTTATACCAGATACCTCGACTTGTTCATTACCCATTCTCTCACCAATTTTTTTTAATATAGGCATTATCTCACTACTGGAATTTCTTTCTTGAAAATCACCAGACAGACATTTCCCAATTACCAAATAAAATGGCTGTTTTCCACCCCAGCCCTCTTCAGCCTCTCAATCTTGACCTTCCCACGGTTTTTCCCATTGACAATCACCCCACCCTCCCTTGCTCTTTATGCTCTCCTCCCTTGCTCTTTATGCTCTCCTCCCTTTGACCTAAAAGATGCCATACTCATATACTTTCCTTACATCTTCATCTCCTCTTCTAGCTTCTTCAGTGATTTCTCTTCCTTGTCCTGACTATTGTCCTGCATGGTCCTCTCTTTGGCCCCCTTTCTTCTCTCTTTACCCTCCCTCCTTTTGTGGTCTCATTAACTTCCAAGACTTCAACAGCCTTTATACAGGGGATTTCTAGCTCCTTATCTTTATTCCTGACTGCTCCAGGTCATCCCCCATGCGGCTACTAAACTGATATTCCTAAAGCACGCATTTCACCATGCTACTCCCCTGCTCAAGAAGTTTCAGTGAGTCCCTATTACCTGAAGAATAAAAAAAAGTCTCCCATTTAGACTCTTTCATATTTGGCTCCAGTCTTCTCTTTCCTTTTTCCTCTTTTCTCTGTCTCTTCAAGTTCTTTATAATCTACTCCCATTCTACCTTTTAGATTCTTTCCATAGTCTCATTAACTCTTGTAGGGCAAGGATGGTTTCATTTTGATCTTTGAATCTCCTAAACTTTTCACAGTGCCTGGCAAAGAGGAGGCCCTTAAAATGCTTATTAATTGATTGGTCACTTCTCTCTCCCCTTTCTATGATTCCACCAAACTGGCTAACTCTTTGTCTCCTGAACTTACACTGGGCTTTCCCACCCTTATGTCTTCCATGGGCCTAGAATCTTTCTCCTCCCTCTTGTTGGACCTTGTATTTTTCTTCATCCTTTAAAGCCCAACTTCAATGCCTCTTCCTCTCTGGGACCTTCCTGGATCTCCCTGATTGGTAATGACCTTCCCTCTTGGATCTCACAGTTTGTTCTGCACCTCTCTAAGAAATTAGTGATATCAAAGTGTGTATTTGGGTCACATCTCCCCTTAGACTGTGAACTCCTTAACTTATCTCAGCTTGATGCTGTCCACATAGTAGGAGAAAGAGTGATGTCATGGATAGGTCACTGATAGTTCAATTAGAATTAGAAAGACGAGTTCAAATCTTGTTCCCCCCCCCTTTCCTCCCCCATTCTATTTGATCTTGGGCAAGTCACTTCATTTCTCTGGGTCTCAGTTTCCTATCTGTAAAATGCTAAGAATAACCTCTTTTTTACAAGGTTGCTGTGGGGACTAAATGATATAATGTTTGCAAGTGTTTTGTAAACCTTAAAACATAATATTATATTTTAAATGTACATTATAATAATATATAATTAAGAGCAGAGGAGCTCTGGACCTGGTGTTATGAAAAACCTGGGTCTGAATCTTGCTTCTAGTACTTCTTGGCTGTATAACATCATGGTCAAGTCATTTAAACTTTCTAAGCCCTAGATTATTCATCAATAAAATGGACAGAGTAAGATTCGTATTGTGGAGATGACCCAGATAAAGTGCTGGACTTGGAATCAGGAAGATCTATATCTAAATTTCACCTCCAATGCTAGCCGTGTGATCCTGGGCAAGTCACAACTTCTCTATGTTTTTGGAAATGTTCTGGATCCTACATACTAAATCATCTGCTTGGTAAAGAGAATTCTTACAGTAGAAGGTTCCTATACTGATGAACTAACAGGATTGTTAGAAGGAAAACATTTTACCTACTTTAAAGTGCTTTAAACATATGAGTATTATTTTTATTCCTACCGTTTATTAGCCATATATCCCCAGAAAAAGTTCCTTCTGTTCAATCCTTTGTAAGATTGTGGGGGAGGGGGATAATAACACTTGCTCCACATACCTCGGAGACCTGTTGTGAAGGTGTCAGAGGAGAGAATGGTGTAAATAACATAGAACCAGAGGTGGAGAAAGGGGACCTGTGTTTGAAGCCTGGATTTGTTACTTGTGTGGTCTTGGGCAAGTCACCCAATTTCTCTGAGCTTCAAAGAAGTTTCTAGGATTATAAAAATACATCATGGTACATGGTACGGTGGAAAGAGCTACGACTCTGAAGTTGAGAACCTGGGTTCAAATCCCATACTTATATTTAGTACCTACATGACCCTGGGCAAGTCACTTAACCCTCATCTATAAAATGAGAGATAGACTAAATGGTCTCTGAAGTCCTTTCCAGATTTAGAATTATAATCCTATAATTCTAAATTACTTAACCTTTCTGGGTCTCAGTTTCCTCACCTGAAAAATGAGGGAATTGGGCTAGGTGACCTCTGAGGTACCTGTTACCTTTACATCTATCCTGTGTTTTCCAATGATCTGGACTTATAATTTCAGACTCATTTTTAACTCTCCTCTCTTACTAAAGTAGTGGGAAGAACACTGCAGTCAAAGAATCTGGATTTAAGCCCTACCTTTAACCCAAAGATCTATGTAACATTGAAAAATCACTTCTATTTGGGCCTCAGTTTTCTCATCTGTAAAATGAGAGCATTGGACTAGAGGGCCTCCTTCAGCTCTAGAGGGAGGGACCTAGGATTAGTTTGTAAACCACAAAAATCCAACTTAATGGCAGCCACTTGTTATTATCATCACAAGGATCAAAGGTTTCCCACACTGTATGTTAAGAGAAGGAAGGCCTCCTGACCTGGAGCCTGCTCTGTAGTGATGACTGTGGTTGTAATGATGGTGGAAGTGGTTGTCTCTTGACTTTCCTCTGAGGCAGAGCTGGTCAGATCATTCTCCACCATCTTCTCCTTCAGAGGAATGGGACTGGCCCCATCCTCTATGGGAGCATCCTGAGCTGTGGGAATGGATGCCTCGGTCTCATCTGGACTTTGAAGCAAGGTGTGCTCCAAGAGCGGAAGGGAGGTGTAGGGGGAGATCTCCAAGGGGGCCGGAGTGGTGGGGCCACCACCTCCTTTCCGGCCCAGCCAGGAGGGCTGCTCGGCCATCCCATGTCTACCCTCCAGGGTGCTGGAGGCTGGGTCCTCTGGTGCATGGGGTTTGTCTGTGAAGGAGAAGAAGCCTGGATTGGAAGGGGCAGGTTGGGAGGCCATCCTCTGTAGCATGGAAGGAGTTGTCTTTGGCCTCAGATGCTTTCTTGCTGTGTTAACTTGCTTGAGAGAAGGGGGTTTCTTCCTTGGTGGAAAAGTATGCTTCCCACTGGCCTCTGCCAGGACTGTTGACATAGGCAGGTTTTCTAGGTGAGCCGGAGCTGTTCCCTTCAGTTCCATCTCTGCATCTTCTTCCCCAGGCTGGACAGCACTTGCAGGAGTACTCACTCTGCCTTCAGCATTCTCTTTACTTATCTTGTTGTTGGCCAGCTCCTCAGGGTGCAGGTGGTATGGGCTAGAGGGCCCCACCCTCCCTTCTGGGTAAACATCTAGGAAAGAAAAGAAAAGATGCAAATAAATTCTTGGTTACTTGTCTAGGACTATGGACTGTCACAGCTGGAAGAGACCTTGGAGGAAATGAGAGCTCTCCAGTCCAGTGCTCTCATTTTACAGATGAGGAAAATTAGGCCCAGTGAGAAGTGATTTTCCAAAGGTCACATAGAGCACTGGGGTATTGAATGTCAGAGCTGGAGAGGTCTTAGAATAGAGAATGTCAAAGCTGGGAAGGGCTTTCAAAGAGATCAGAGCTAGAAGGGACCTTAGAACATAGAATGTCAGAACTAGGAAGGGTCTTGGAACAGAGACTATTAGAACTGTGAGCAGCTGAAAGAGAGGACTGTCATAGTTGAAGGGGCCTTAGACCTAAAATGTCAAAGCTGGAAGAGACCAGAGAGAGAAAGAAATTCATTCTGTGTTCAATCAAGACCCTTCCCAGCTTTGACTTTTAATGTCCTCCCTCCCTCCCTCCCTCCCTCCCTCCCTTCCTTCCTTCCTTCCTTCCTTCCTTCCTTCCTTCCTTCCTTCCTTCCTTCCTTCCTTCCTTCCTTCCTTCCTTCCTTCCTTCCTTCCTTCCTTCCTTCTTAGAAGAAGAGGATCAGAACACAAAATGCTACATCTGGAAGGACCTCTCCTCTCCTCCCCTCCCTCCTCTCCCCTCTCCCCTCCCCTCCCCCCTCCCCTCCGCTCCTCTGTTGTTCTGCCCAGGGGAAGGTAAACTCCATGGCCAAAAACTGCCTTTTTGTCTTTTGAGTTTACTGGCTACATTTCTTCCTCAAAGATCAAGCCTTAAACTCAATTCACTCTGGAGCTCATAGACTGAACAACAAGCCCCCACCCACCTAGCACAGAGTGGATGTAATAACTAAATAGTAATTGGTTCTCTTTTACCCACAAATCCTGAGGGTCTTCTCCCAGTTCAATTTTTTTTTAAATAGGTCATCCCTTGAGTAACTTAAAGAAGCCTATTCATTGAATGGGTGTGTCTCAATCAAAGTGAGAATGCTCTAAGACCTTAGGCTGAAAGGGTCAGGGCCCCACATTGCATCCTGGGTCATCTCCAGTCATCTTGATGAATATCAGGCCACTGGACCCAGATGGCTCAGGAGAAGAAAGTGAGGTTGGTAACCTTGCACAGCCCTCCCTCACTCAAATCAAAGTCAGCTGCAAGTCATGTCATCATCTGGATGTTATGATCCTCTTCAGAACGAAGGACAAACACAACAACAAGCTGTTCCTACTTTGCTAATCTGAACTCTAGGTCACCCCCAGCATTCACCTTCTCTGCTCCCACTGCTGGGCTGCCAAATACGGCTGGAGGAAGACTATTCCAAATGAACAACAGGTAACCTAAATTGAGACCTCATTGTTATATTGTAATCCTTTCATCCTGATTTGATTGACTCTGTAGCACCCTTTCCCAAGTGACTATTTCAATCCTCCTCTCTCCTCAAGCCTACAAGTTCACATACCCCATCTTTCTCTCTCCACAAATATCCTTACCTCCCACTTTACTGAGAAAACTTGGACTATCTACTGTGAAATTCCTCATCTCTCCTCCTCCATATCTCAAACCTTTTACATATTCACCTGTTCTTTTTATCCTTTATTCTAGTCTCAGAAGATAAGACAGTCATTTGTTATACCCAGGCTAAGCTTTCCACTTGTGTTTTTGATCTTATCTCTTCCATTCTCCTCTAGTCTCTTCCCATCAATCACCCCCAACTTCCTAACATTATCTTCAATCTCTCCCCATCTCTGGACTCCTTTCTTGCAGGCTACACAAATGTACAGGTTTTCTTTATCTTAGAAACAAACAGGCTATACACAACCTTCTTTTGACCCTGTCATCCCCTCATGTTATCTCTCTGTACCTCTCTTCCCCTTGAATGCCAAATTTCTACAAAATAATGCTGTCTACACTCATTGCCTCTAACCACCGACTCATATCTCAACTCCTTGCAGTCTGGTTTTTGACTGCACTGATTAGATGAAATGTCCTTTCCAGAATAATCAGTCACTTTCTAAATAGCTAAATCTTACGATCTCTTCTCAGTCCTCATCCTCATTGACCTTTCTATAATATATGACATTCTTTCTCTCCTCTCCTTAGTCTCCTTCCCTTGACTCCCATGACACTATGTTTTTTTCTGGGTTCTTTTGTCTCTCTATTCAGACTCCTTCTCTGGTCCCTCCTGCCTCTATTGTCCTGAAAATGTGAGTGTTCCTCAAGTCTCTATCCTGGGTTCTCTTCTCTTTATACTGACAACATCTTTCTTGGTGTTCCATCCTCTTTGATGGTTCAATGACCATTTCTATGCAAATGACTTCAAAGTCATTATATCTCCTTCTAATCTCTTCCCACATCAAAAACTGGTTTGTTGGACAGTGCTACCTGGATCTCCTGCTGGTAGTTTCAAGTCAACATGTACAAAATGAAATACATTGTCTTCAACTTTTGACCCTGTCCTCAAACTCCCCCCCCCCCCCCGATATATGTCCCTCAACTTCTGTTTTCCTATTGACAGTAACAGAAAAGAATGCTGGACTATGGAGTAAAGAGAAACAGGATGGAAACTCAACTTTTCAACAGCCTATGTGTGGGACGTTGGAGAAGTCATTTAGCCACTCAGAGCTTCAGTTTACTCATCTGCAAAATGGAGGTAGAGATGCTTCAAAAATACTTACTTCACAGGTTTGCTAGAAAGTTCTCTGTTAAGCACAAGGGACTATAGAAATAAAAGATGCTATTGCTACTTTTTAAAATTACTTTTTCTGTTAGCATGATGGTCCTTCCAGTCACTTGGATTTGTCATCCTCACTCACCTCCTACATTCAACCAGTTGTCAAATCTACACGTTTCTCTCTACTTTCATGACCAATGTTCTATTCCAGGCCCTGACCACTTCTTCCATGAACTACTATAATAATCAACTCATTCATTATAGGATTATGGGACCACAGAGCTAGGGCTGAAAACAATCTCAGAGGCCACTAGGTCCAATGCCCACATTTTAGAGAGGGGAGAACTGGAGTCAAGAAGACTTCTAGTGTCCTAGATTGAGACCTCAAAGGCCATATAGTCCAACTCTCTACTTTGTATAGATGGGCAAACCAAGGCTCAGTCTTCTTGTCTCCAGCTTTACCTCTTGATAGTTGACCAAAGTGATTTTCCCAAAGAGCAAATCCATCATGTTACCCTCCCCGACTCAATAAACTGGGGATGGCTCCATATTGACTCCAGGATGAAATACATAGTCATCTATTTGGCTTTTGGAGTCCTTCATGTCAGCCTCCTCCTACTTTCCAATCTTTTTATACTTTAGTCACTGACATGTGCTTTGTGATCCAGTGACACTGACCTCCTTTCTTTTCCATGACCAAGATATGCCATCTCTTGATTCTAGGCATTTTCTCTGACTTGAAATGCCTTCCCTCTTGGCTTCCCTGGCTTCTTTCAAATCATAGCTAAAATTCCATCTTTTATAAGAAGTCTTTCCCGATCCTTCTTCATTCTAATACTTTCACTCTCTAATTATTTCCTGCTTATCCTGTATATAGCAGCTAGGTGATTTAATGGATAAAGCACTGGGACTGGAGTCATGAAGACCCAAGTTCAAATCCTGCCTCAGATATTAGGTGTGTGACACTGGTCAAGTCACTTCATCCTGTTTGCTTCAGTTTCCATCTGTAAAATGAGCTGGAGAGGGAAATGACAAACTACATCAGTATCTTTGCCAAGAAAATCCCCAAGTCACCGAAATGACTCAACTATGCCAACAAAATAGTTTGTACATATTTATTTGTACATTATCTCCTTCGTTAGACCATGAGCTTCTGGAGGGCAAGGTTGTCTTTTACCTTTTTTGTGTATATCTCTAGCACTTGGCCCAGTGCCTGCCACCTAGCAGGTGATTAGTAAATGTTTGTTAATGCTAACCAACACACAGCTGGCAAATTAATCTTTTTAAGTGATGGGTCTGGTCATGTCATTTCCCTCCTCAAAAACACTCAGTGGCTCCCTATTGCCTCTAGGGTGGTTTAAATTTCTTAGTCAGGCATGTAAAATCCTTCAAAATCTAGTGCTGACCTACCTTTCAAGTTTATTCCACATGACTTCTGTTAATTT
Source organism: Notamacropus eugenii (assembly GCF_028372415.1). Taxonomy (NCBI): domain Eukaryota; kingdom Metazoa; phylum Chordata; class Mammalia; order Diprotodontia; family Macropodidae; genus Notamacropus; species Notamacropus eugenii. Next base: position 20,038,677 of record NC_092875.1, read on the forward strand.
ATTCTAGGGTACAGCCCAAATGTTGTTCTTCTACCTTGTCCTGCCAAATTCTCTGCTTCTGTATGTTTGGGGAGGCTAAGGCTCTCCTTCCCTCCCACATACTTGGAAGGCATGCCTCATCTCTGCCTATGGAAAGCCTTCCCTGATGACTGTAAGACTGAAAGTACTCTCTCAATACTCAAGTATTCCTACAGCACCTTATAGGAAGCACTCCATGTTCTTCTCCTTCTCAACCATATAACATGTTAATCTGTATAGGCATTATATCGTCTCAGTAGAATGTAACCTTGTCAAAGCAACAAGTATGTTATACATTAAATGAGTATTAGGTTCCACGTTATGTACTATGCACTGGGGATACAAATAAAAGCAAATAGAAGGACTGGCCCTGCTTAATGGTGGGGGTGGAGATATATCATATTAAAGGGAGTTGAAAGGCAGTGGGGAAAGGTAAGAGTGGATAGTCTGCTAGGGGTGGGGAACCTGCAGCCCCAAGGCCACATGTGGCCTTCTAGGTCCTTCTATGTGGAATTTTGACTGAGTACGTGTTTGACAGAAGAAATCCTTTTATTAAGGGGATTGATTCTGTGAAGTTTGGATGTAGTCAAAGGACCACACTTGAGGATCTAGAGGCCTCAGGTTCCCTACTCCTGCTCTAGAAGGAAGTCATCACTGGTTGGAGCAGGTTGTAGGCCTGGAGGGATCTTCCAGGGCGGGAAGGCAGTTGAAGGGGTGAAGCTCAGAGAGCCAGGACCAGATTTTGGAGAGGATGAAGGATGACTGACCTGGTTCTTCCTTAGAATGGAAGTTTCAGGAAGAACTCTGCAATGGGAGGAGCGGATCATAGGGGCAGACCAAAGTGCATGGGCAATAATATAAATATATATACATATATATGCACATACACATGCAATATACATATACATATATATGTGTGTGTGCATATATATATATATATATATACATATATGTGTGTATATATATATATATCTCCCCAGTGCTGAGCACAGGGCTTTATACATTTTAGACACTTAATAGATCTTAAACTTGATTCAATTTACTGACCCTTAGAGATTACCTAGGCCAATACTTCTAAGTCAATTCAGTTCAGCAGACATTCATCTCATTCCTGTGCCAGGCACAGTGCTAGGCTCTACACATACAAAGAAAACAAGTTCATTCAGGGAGCAGTGGTGACTGTAAGACCATGCATCTAGGCCTGGAAGGACCTTAGTGGGCATCTAGCACAATCTGTAGAAAGATAAGTGAATACAAAGTGATAGATTTTCATATCAACTCTCTAAGGTTATTAGTTTCAGGGAAGATGCTGACCTGCATTGGTAGAAGGAATTTTTTTCATCTGGAAATTTGTGGACTTACAGATCCGGTCCTCATGGTGTTTTAATTTTTATAGTCCGACATATAGATAGATAAAAAGTAGATACAAATTCATTTCAAGAGGGAAAGAATGGTAGAAAATAGGGGGGAACAGGAAAGAGCTCCTATTTATTATAATTATAACCCTTTATCCAATATCAGGATTGGGGAGCCTGTGGCCTTGAGGTCACATGTGGCCCTCTAGGTCCTCAAGTGCGGCCTTTTGACTGAGTCCAGACTTCACAGTACAAATCCCCTAAATAAGAGGATTTGTTCTGTCAAACTTGGACTCAATCAAAAGGCTGCACCTGAGAAGGTCACATGCAGCCTTAAGGCCTTAGGTTCCCCATCCCTGTGGGCTAAGCCCTATAGAGGAGGATGTTGAGATGGAGGTGACTTGCTGGATGGTCCACAAGAAGTCAGGACTAGATTGGGCCCAGGTTTTCTGTCTCCTGGTTTTGGGTCAGTTGTTGAATGTTTTTCAGTGATGAGATTCTGTCCCTGCCTACTTTGGGCCATCACCACCAGCATCTGAGCATCGTCAACATTAGAAGAACAGAGAAGTCCTGGATGAGGAGTAAAGTCCTGGGGCTTGAGAACCGAACTTTTTCTAGAGCCCCAATTCTGACTGCTGGGCCCTGTTCTGGTGCTGTCCCTGGAGCATCCCTCTGCCTGCAGTGCAGCTGCAGTGGCTGATTTCCTTTCATGGAGTAAGTCTCTCCAGCTCATTCTATATGAACTGCAGTACTTTGCTTCTGGCATCAACAAATGCTCATGTTGTATAACACTGATCAGAACCCAGCCATCATTCCAGAAGAGCACAGGCTCTGTCTGCATCTCAGTTGGGCCTGGTCCCACCTCTCAGATTGTGTATCTGTGAGTGCTCCCAGGAAGGGGAAAGGAGTGGTCAATTGGACAATTTTATTGGGTCTTCCTAAAGAGTGTTAGCTGGGCAATCAGAGGACTCAGATTCAGATTCACTTCTGCCACTTACTATATATGGCATGGGTATAGGGTTGTGGGGTCAGATCTGGGCTCAAATCCAGGCTCTGTCTATCACTTACTACTTTGAGGGCAACTAGGTGATACAATGGTTAGAGTCCTTGACTTGGAGTCGGGAAGATATCTGAGCTCAAATCAAACCTCAGACACTTTACTAGCTATGTGACCCTGGGAAAGTCATCTAACCTCTATTTGACTCAATTTTCTCATCTGTAAAATGGGCATGATAATAGCACCTACCTGCCAGGAGTATGAGGATCAACTGAGATAATAATTGTGAAGTGCTTAACATAATGCCTAGTAGGTACAATATAAGTGTTAACTTTTATTATTAGTACCTGTGGGATCCACAACTCACTTATTGTTTAGGGAACAGAGTCTTCTCTTCTAACAAATGAAGGGTTTGCACTCTGGCTTGGAAGCCCTAGGGTGCTATTACAGATCTTATAGCTACCTCTTTTTCTTAGCCCAAATGAACAGGTTTAACCATCACCATAGTCTAAGTAATGCTGAAAATCAGGCAGAGGATAAAGCCCTGACCAGGGAATCTGAAGTGCTGGGCTCCAGTATGTCACCAACTGCCTGTGTGATTTACATCATGACTGCTTCTCTCTCTGGCCCTCTGGCCTTTATCACAAAGGTTGTGGGTTTTATGACCTCAGAGTCCCTCTTAGCCTTGACGTCCCCTTTTCTGAGACTCCTCCCAGTCCTGACATTCCTTATTCTGAGGTCCCTCCCAGCCCTGACATCCCTTGTTGTGAGGCTCCTGACGTCCTCTGTTCTGAGGTCCCTCCTAGCTCTGACATTCCCTGTTCTAAGGTCCCTCCAGCTCTGACAGTTTGGTGAAGCCTCTAGATCTTTTCTTATAATGTGTTTAACTGCATAAAATGAAATGCATGGAATTATACAGGAAGCAAGTTGATTGAGATAGTTACATGCTCACTCTCATACACACACACACACACTCACACACACACTCACACACACATTTCATGCACCCTAGGCTAAGAACCCTCCTAGCCTTTTGCAGTTAATAAAGTACTTTGCACACAATGCACACAATGCCCACAATGGAGAGGACAGCTGGAGCCAAGTTGTGGCAGCCTTCAAAGCCAAATGGAGGAGTTTGTGTTTGATCCTGATGGAAGCAGGGGCCACGAGAGGGTTTGTTTGCTTTTTACCAGAGGAGTGCCATGGTCAGATCTGTGCTTTAGGAATACCAATGTGGCATCTGAGTGAGGATGAACTGAAGAGGGGGGAGACTAGAACTGGGGAGACCAATGAGGAGGCCATGGTCTGGGAAAGAGATGATGAGGCTCATGCTGGGGGAAGGAGGGCTGATGAGTGAATGTTTGAAAGGAAAGAAAGGGATATTTTGAATTTCTCTATTTATTAATGATTTAGAGCATTTTTTCATATGGCTATTGATAGCTTGGATTTCTGCCTCTGAAAAGTGCCACTTCATTGTCGTTGTTTAGTCATGTCCGACTCTCTGTGACCCCATGTGGGGTTTTCTTGGCAGAGATACAGGAGTTGTTTGTCATTTCTTTTTCCAGCTCACTTAAAAGATAAAGAACTGAGGCAAACAGGGTTAAGTGACTTGCCCAGGGTTACCCAGCTAGTAAGTGTTTGAGAGGGGATTTGAACTCAGGAAGAAGAGTCTTCCTGACTCCAAGCCTGGCACTCTAGCTACTTTACCGCCTCATTCCCCATTCATACCCTTTGAAAAAAAAAGAAAGAAAAAAGATTCAAGAGATGTCTTGGAGATAAAACTGATAAGAGATTGAATTTAGGGAGAATAATAAGGGGGGGAAACAGGAAAGATGATGGCATCTTCAGGAGAAACAGAAGTTTGGAGGAGGGTCGAGTTTTCTTAAGGAGAATAATGACATAAGCCTTTTTTAAAAAGATGAAACAACTGGAGAGTAGGACAAATGAACACGGGATCAAACTTGGGATCAAGTGTTCCTGACTACCCTGCAATGCTGGAAATGAAGCAAGAAAGGCCTGGATTCAAATCCTGCCTCTTATATCTCCTAGCTGTGTGATCCTGAGCAAATTTTTTAACCTTCTGAGCTCTAGACAAGGCTCTAAGGCTACAGGGAGGGAGCATGGTGCACTGGAAGGCTCTGAAGATGAAAGACTTGTGTTCCAATCCTATGTCAGGTACTCACTACCTATGTGGGACTGGGTCTGTTTCTTCATTTGTAAGTCAAGCTAAGAAGCTTGACAAGTGACTTGCTCAGGGTTACACAGCTAATAAGTATCTGTGGCCAAGTTCGAACTCGAGAAGATGAGTTCCTGACTCCAGGAGAAGTGCTCTATGCACTATGGCACCACTTGGCTGCTCAAGGGGACAAAGCTAATAAATACAATTTTAGGAATCATCTGACCCTGGCTGCCCTAAACCAGATGGTCTCCTGCTTATCAAAGCCCTTTCCCTTTATCCTTGGAGCCCCAAACTATATTTTATACTACTAACCAGGACAGAGGGCTGGGGGACTGTCCTCTCCTTAATGTTGGACACTGGGCCTCTCCTATTTCCGCCATCTAGACTTCTTGGCTGCTGTGTCTCCTTTTACCCTGAAGAGGTTTCCCCTAAAGACAAAGGCTCTGTCTCCTCTAGAGTTCCCTGGGTAAAATGAGGGAAGAAATTGTAGTAGCTAAAGAAAGTGCTTCATGATGTGAGATCCAGCTGAGCCAGAGGGAGAGTCAGCCCTTTCCATGGAAACCAGGGTTGCTAAGGAATGTACTTAGTATGCTCTGCAGGAGGCTCTTTCCCTGTCCCCTACTCCCCCTCAACACATCCGACTCCTCAGAGATCTGAAGTGAGCCTGGATTCTTCAGACTTTAAAGTTGAAGGTTAAATTCACTGCAATTATTTTGTTACATTTGCCCACTAGCTTCTGCAAGAAAAGTGGTCTGATGAGAGAAAGATGGGGGGAATTTCTGCTGGCCATGGTTCTGGAGGTGCTCATAATGGGGGGGGGGGGAAAGGGACTTAGGCTCTCACACTGCCAAAATGGCAAAGGAGAACTGTCTTTTCTGATAAGTTTCAGGGTTATGATGGGTGATGAACTCTGTTTCCAGGCAGTTTTGTGTATATTGTTCCAGTAATCCTAGGACTTAGAATCATGGGATTTAGGGTACTTAGAACATAAAATGTCAGAGCTAGAAAGGCCCTTAGAACTCAGAACCACAGAGCTAGGAGTGGCCTTAGAATGGAGAATGTAAGCTTCTGGAGAACAAGACTATCAGTCATTTCAACTGTGTCCAAGCCTTTATGACCCCTTTTGGGCTTTTCTTGGCAGAGATACTGGAGCAGTTTGGCATTTCCTTCTCCAGCTCATTTACAGATGAGGAAACTGAGGCAAACAGGGTGAAGTGACTTGCCCAGAGTCACACAGCTAGTAAGTATCTGAGGCCAGATTTGAACTCAGAGGAGTCTGACTCCAGGTCCAGAATTCTATCTCTCTATCCACTCTGCTACCTAGCTGTCCATTTTCATAAGAATTTGATTTGAGGCATCACTTATTTATTTGAGCTACTTACCTTCATGATACTTGTTCTAGGAGATAAAATTGCTGGTTACAGATCAGGAAATCTACCAACCAAGGTATTGAAGAGGCTATTAGAACCCAGGGTTCCTGATCTGGTCCAGGTCAATGCTTGCCTTGAGGAATAAGTTACTAGCCAACAAAGATTTTACTGGATAGTATTGTCAGCTCCTTGAAGGCAGGCATTTTTTCCCCTTTTTGTATCTCCAGTCCTTTGAACAGAGCCTGGCACACAGTTGGTGCTCAATTAACATTTACTGATTGATTAATTAATAATGAACTTAACTACAAAAGAAAGGTCAATTTGAACACACACACACACACACACACACACACACACACACACACACACACACTCTCAACTTTCTGTGGCATTCAGACTTCAACTAAGGGAAAAGAGGCCCGGAGATGATGAAATGGTGGCTGTCATGATCTATTGGGCACCATTTCCTCAGTTAGTCTCGGGAGACCAGAGTCATCATCTGCTCCATTCTTCAGTGATGGTGAATTAAATTTAGTGTCCCTAGAAAAGGACAAGCTACTCAAATGATGAGCCTCAACCTTTAAATGTCCAATTCAGGGAGTCTGGAGCCCTCATTCTTCAAAATCACCAGTCATGGCTTAGAATTATCTCAGCCACAAATTTTATTGTTTCATTAACTTTTGAGATGGAAGAGATTTTACAGGTCATCTAAACCAAGACCCTCATTTTCCAGATGAGGAAACTGAGGTCCACCAATGTCGTGGGATGATAAATTCACTGATTTAGGGGTAGAATAGACATTAGATTTCAGCTAGTCAAAATCTTATTGTACAGACAGGTAAACTGAGATAAGAGGCTAAATGATTTTCTCAAGGTCACATAGGAAGTGTCAGAGCCCAGATTCCAACTCAGGTTTTCTGACATCAAAATGATTGCTTCTCTCCATCCCTACTTCCCTTCCTCACTATCCCATGTTTCTTTTCCTACTTAGTCAACCAAGGATTTAGCTGAACTGTATTTACAGGAAAGCCAAAAATGCCACCGAGAAATGAATATCCAGATGTCTTGGGGATATGGCAGTCAGTTTCCAGCACCACATGATTATATCTGACTTGATATTTTCTCCTTTCATCCAGATGTCTTGGCTTTAGGCAGAACCATGGGAGCTGGTCTATCTGATCAAGTGTGCCTAGGAATTAACTGTTTCCTTAGGGAATAAATATGCTTACTCTTGCAATGACACAGTGCAATTTAGGATGTTGAGGAATTTTTATGTCAATGTAAGAGTCCAACAAAGGAGTCTCTTTTTTATACTAGACATAGTAGAGGGCCCTGAGGGGCTTAGGGAGCAGGTGAGTGACATGGTCAGACTTGAGAACAGCTCAGTGGAGGATAGACTGTAGAAGAGGGAGTTTAGAGGGAGGAAATCCCATGACACGAGGAGGCAATTACAATTGGGATTACATTGACTTTAATTGACATTAAAGTGAAATTTTTC